>NC_048298.1:123180744-123501429 GCF_013100865.1 Trachemys scripta elegans
CCCCCCCCCCCCCCCCCCCCGCGTCCCGATATTTGTCTTTGGTGATCTGGTCACCCTAGATTGGGAGTCAGTTGGCTGTGGGCAGGAGCACGCTGGGATCAGATGAGGAGTTTACAGGATTGAGCAACCAATCCTAGTTCTTTCCCAGTGATACTAAGAGACTAAGGTAGGATGAGGAACCCAGGGAGAGAGACTAGGACTGGGAGTCACTGGGTAGGGGGGAATGGGACTGGCTGAACAATGAGACTGGGAATTGGTATACAGAGGAGGAGAGTGAAATTCAGACAGCAAGCCCAGAGAGGGAACACCAGTACTGGCTGGGCAAGGAGATTGGGACTGAGATGAGAAGCCTTCAAGACTGGTGACTGAGACTGGGCAGGAAAGGAGAATGGAACTGGAACAAGGAGCTAGGGGTGGAGAAGAGACAGGGCTGGGACAGTCTGGAAGGGACAGGGCAAAGGGGGCCACCTCCACCTAGCAGCTGAGCAAGGGGGATGTCGCCGCTTCCAGGGAGCCCTCCAGGTAAGCGCGACCCAGAGCCCACTTCACCCCATCCCGTGCCCCTGCCCCCTCCCAAACTCTGTTGCTGCTGCTGCTGGGGAGGGAGGCGTGGAGTCAGGTAGGAAGCCTGCCTGCCCCACCAACCCCTCCTTCCCCCCTGCACCAGCAGAGGTCCTGGGCCACGCGCTGCCGCCTGCTGCTTCCCCCCAGCACCTGGGCTGCCCTCCCTCAGGCCCCACCTCTCACGTTTTAGTCAGGGGTATATAATAAAAGTCATGGACAGGTCATGGGCCGTGAATTTTTTTTACTGCCCGTGACTTGTCCGTGACTTTTACTAAAAAGTAGGGCTGTCAATTAATCGCAGTTAACTCACGCGATTAACTCAAAAAAAATTTACTGTGATTAAAAAAATTAAATGCGATTAATTGCACTGTTAAACAATAGAATACCAATTGAAATTCATTAAATATTTTTGGAAGTTCTTCTACATTTTCAAATATATTGATTTCTATTACAACACAGAATGCAAAGTGTACAGTGCTCACTTTATATTATTATTTTTTATTACAAATATTTGTACTGTAAAAATGATAAAAGAAATAGTATTTTTCAATTCACCTCATACAAGTACTGAAGTGCAATCTCTTTATCATGAAACTAACTTACAAATGTAGATATTTTTTTTTTTTTTTTGGTTACATAACGGTACTCAAAAATAAAACAATCTAAAACTTTAGAGCCTACAAGTCCACTCAGTCCTACTTCTTGTTCAGCCAATCGCTAAGATAAACAAGTTTGTTTACATTTACGGGAAATACTGCCGACTGCTGCTTATTTACAATATCACCTGAAAGTGAGAACAGGTGTTCGCATGGCACATTTGTAGCTGGCGTTGCAAGGTATTTACGTGGCAGATATGCTAAACATTCATATGCCCCTTCATGCTTCGGCCACCATTCCAGAGGACATGCTTCCATGCTGATGATGCTCAATTAAAAAAAATGTGACTGAACTCCTTGGGGGAGAATTGTATTTCTCCTGTTCTGTTTTGCCCGCATTCTGCCATATATTTCATGTTATAGCAGTGTCGGATGATGACCCAGTACACGTTTGTTTTAAGAACACTTTCACAGCAGATTTGACAAAACGCAAAGAAGGTACCAATGTGAGATTTCTAAGGATAGATAAGTGCCTTCCAAAATCTGAGAGGGATGAGGTGTGGAGAATGCTTTCAGATGTCTTAAAAGAGCAACACTCCGATGCGGAAACTACAGAACCCAAACTACCAAAAAAGAAAATCAACCTTCTCCCGGTGGCATCTGACTCAGATGATGAAAATGAACATGTGTCGGTCCGCTCTGCTTTGGATCATTATCGAGCAGAACCCGTCATCAGCATGGATGCATATATTCTGGAATGGTGGTTGAAGCATGAAGGGACATATGAATCTTTAGCGCATCTGGCACGTAAATATCTTGCGATGCCGGCTATAACAGTGCCATGCGAATGCCTGTTCTCACTTTCAGGTGATATTGTAAACAAGAAGCAGGCACTATTATCTCCTGCAAATTATAACTAAACTTGTTAGTCTGAGCGATTGACTGAAGTAGGACTGAGTGGACTTATAGGTTCTAATTTTTTTCATTGTTTTATTTTTGAATGCAGTTATTTTTTTATACATAATTCTACATTTATAAGTTCAACTTTCACGATAAAGAGATTGCACTAGAGTACACCTTTACCTCGATATAATACTGTCCTTGGGAGCCAAAAAATCTTACCGTGTTATAGGTGAAACTGCATTATATCGAACTTGCTTTGATCCACTGGAGTGCACAGACCTCCCCCCCTCCCCCCGAGCACTGCTTTACCGCGTTATATCTGAATTTGTTATATCGGGTCGCGTTATATCGGGGTAGAGGTGTACTTTTGTATTAGGTGAATTGAAATATACTATTTCTTTTGCTTTTTACAGTGCAGCTATTTGTAATAAAAATAAATATAAAGTGAGCACTGTACACTTTTGTATTCTGTGTTGTAATCAAAATCATTATATTTGAAAATGTAGAAAACATCCAAAAATATTTAAATAAATAGTATTCTAGTATTGTTTAACAGTGCGCTTAATTGCGCGATTAATCATGATTAATTTTTTTAATTGCTTGACAGCGCTACTAAAAATACCCGTGACTAAAACGCAGCCTTAATTATGACCCAGTCATAATGATCACATACTATTTTTTCCTCAGGACCCTTGCCTCATTAAGTGCACAGCATGTACTGCTCTGGGGATAAATCAGGGTTGCGAGATAAAGGAGGCAGTTGTCAGTAGGACCCTTGCCTCATTTTTGCAGAAGTTAGAAGGTGTAAAATAAATGAGACTGGAGACTCTACAGGAAGAGAAAAGAGGATCTCATAATGAAGGCAGTTGAAAGATCCCATGGAGTACTGGATTCTATCCCTGCCTCTGTGTTCCTATGTGATGCTAGGCCAGGCACAGAAATTAAACATTTTGCACAGGGTCACTAATAGTGTGTTCCTTTGTTTTCTCAGTGCCTGACTAGAGACTTGTCTGATTTGTAGAACAGCTGAGCACTCACAGCTGCATCTGAAGTCATTGTGAGCTGTGCTTTGAACATATGAAGTACTGTATAATGCTAAGTACCTTGAAAAATCAAATCTAGTCATTTCAAATTGGGCATCCAAAATCAGGGCCGGCTCCAGGCACCAGCCCACCAAGCATGTGCTTGGGGCGGCGCCTGGAGGGGGGGCGGCGCGGCGGGGCGCTCCGGCCCGAGAGTGGGGCCACAACTGGGCTTGCCACCCTCCCTGCGGCGCTCTGGCCGCCGGGGAGAGCGGAGCCGCAGCGGGCTCGCCGCCCTGCCCCCAGTGCTCTGGCTGGTCAGGGAGAGCGGAGAGCCCCGGCCGGGCTCGCCGCCCTCCCCTTGGCGCTCCGGGCGGTCGGGGAGAGCGGAGAGGCCCAGCCAGGCTCTCCGCCCTGCTCCCAGGACTCTGGCCGCTGGGGGCTCTCCGCCCTCCCCCTGGCGCTCTGGCCGGTCGGGGATTGCGGGCCCGCGGCCGGGCTCGGCGCCCTCCTCTGCCACGCTGGGGGGAGGGGGGGAACGGCGGGGGGCTTTTTTGCCTAGGGCGGCAAAAAAGCCAGAGCCGGCCCTGCCCAAAATTACTGGAAACTTTCTTCTCAAATCTCTCTGTGGTCCTCATAAGTAAAATGGAAATAATACCACTCTCTCACCACACAAGGGAGTTCTGAAGATATATTAATGTTTGTGAAGCACTCAGATATTATAGTGATGAGTGCTATAGAAAAAGCTCATGAGGGAATTAATAATTCTGTCTTCAGAGCAGGGTTTGACTAGTGTGCAGTAAATAAGGCCTAAGGCCACACACTGAACAGTGAGGAGAAAACAAAATATTGAATAGCTGATCATTCAATGAGCACCGTCTAGCCCATGCACTGAATGAGGCAGGGAGGTGACAGTTATTTTTTTAAAGTTTATGAAATTTTGGAAACAATTTATTGTAACATCACAAGAGTGAGGAAGCTGAAAGCTGAGCAAGTTAGATGGAAGGGCTTTTTAAATCAGACTGTTGACGTTTTTGGTTTTCTGTTTGCTTTCATAAAAACCTCTTTGCTTCCAAAGACTAACAGACATTTTTGGAGAAAGGACATCCTTGTTAAAGATTCAGTAACTCACACCTTCCATTAGGTGGAAGAGCTGACCATATGCATGTTCTGAGACACATGCATGTTCTGAGATACACACACCTTCCCCATCCCAAAGTCTTGCATCAAAACCAGGGCAAACCAGATTTGATATGACTGATGCTTTAAAGGCACAAAGCAAGCAGAGAAAAATCTTTGTTTAAATGTCTTGTACAAGGTCAAACAAGTCCACGGCATAGCTGAAAGTAGAACTTAAGTGTTCTGATGCTTTGCCCTGTGTTCTAATTACATTACAAGCTTTTCCAGTCTGCATTTGGCTCTCTAATGTATCTGGGCATTATGTATGTATGAAATGTATCTGGCTCTAATGAGTCTGGCTATTATGAAACAACTCACCTAATGAGTTATTCATCAACTCAGTGTTGGTAAATGCAAAGTAATGCACATAATCCTAACTATACATACAAAATAATGGGGTCTAAATTAGCTGTTACCATTCAAGGAAGAGATCTTGAAGTTATTGTGGATAGTTCTCTGAAAACATCTGCTTAATGTGCAGGGGCAGTCCAAAAAACCCCCTATCAATGTTATGAACCACTTGGAAAGAGGTAGATAATAAGAAAATACCATAATGCTACTATATAAATCCATGGTATGCCCACACCTTGGATACTGCATGTGGTTCTGGTCACCCCATCTCCATAAAGATATACACCTCTACCCCAATATAACGCTGTCCTCGGGAGCCAAAAAATCTTACCGCGTTATAGGTGAAACCGTGTTATATCAGACTTGCTTTGATCCATCAGAGCACGCAGCCCTCTCCCCCCCCCCCCCGAGCACTGCTTTACTGCATTATATCCGAATTCTTGTTATATCGGGTCGCGTTATATCGGGGTAGAGGTGTATTAGAATTGAAAAAAGGACAGAGAATTGCAACAAAAAACAGCTTCCATAGGAAAGAGATTTAAAAGACTGGGACTATTCATCATAGAAAAGAGATGACAAAGGGGGGATATGATAGAGATCTATAAAATCATGAATGGTGTGGAGAAAGTGAATTAAGAAAGTGTTATTTACCTCTTTACATAACACAAGAACCAGGTGTCACCCACTGAAATTACAGTGCACTCCTTTATTAAGAATCACATCTGTCCCGAATGATTTGATTCTTATACATGGTTGATTCTTACAAGTGGAGTATTTTAGTTCGTATAGAAATGATTTTGTCCCAGTGGTTTCAGTCACTATATGCGGTTGATTCTTATATCAGTGATTCTTATAAATGGAGTGCACTTTAATAGACAGTAGGTTTACAAACAAACATAAGGAAGTACTTCTTCATTCCACACACAGTCAACCCATGGAACTCATTGGCAGGGGATGTGAAGGCCAAAAGTATAAATGGGTTCAGAAAAGAATTAGCTAAATTCATCGAGGATAGGTTCATCAATGGCTATAAACCAAGATGATCAGGGACGCAGTCCCATTCTCTAAGTGTCCCTAAATCTCTGACTGTCAGAAGCTAGGACAGGATGACAGCAGATAGACCATTCAATAAATTGCCCTGTTCCTTTCATTCCCTCCATTCAGACCCTGGCACCTACCACTGTTGGAAGTCAGGATACTGGGCTAGATGGACCATTGTCTGACCCAGTATGGCCATTCTTATGTTCTTTTGTTCTTAAGTAAGCTCTCTCGTGAACAGAGAGTGGCAGATACTGAAGAACCCAAGTTATTTCAACTAAGGTTGGCATAAACATCCTTTCAAACTCTCCACCCAAACAAACAAGCAAAACTTTTTTTTGATGTTATACTGTTTAGTGGTGTTTTGAGCTGAGTCTACCCTCTTGGTCAAACCATGCCCAATGTCAGGTGACTCTTCCAACTCAAATAGTGAAGACATGAGGATATAGCAACATGCTTGTGTAGAGGACTCTAACATGCCTCTATTGAGTGCAGAGATTGATATGCACCCTATAAACACACAAAAACAGAGCCAAATTTCAGCATTGGTTGTACCACCAGGTCCTTCATTCAGCATATTGATATGGGTTCTATTTGTGGAATAAATTACAGAGCCATAGATCCATTGCTGAGTACAAAGCCTTACATCGAAAGGATCTAGGTACTCTCTCATTAGTGCATGAGGAGTTTATGTACTTAACTCTTTTCATCATAATTGTATAAGTAGCCTTTGTATCAAGTGAAAGCGAGACTCAGAAACTAAGAACAACATAACAATTTCTCTTCTAACAATTTCCTTGATATAGAATACTTTATTATTTCCTTAAAAATAAAGTCTCTTTATTGTTTGGCAGAGGGTTTATTCTTTAAAGAACCAATATTTTGCACATAAAAACAAAGGTCTCAGTAATGTTTATGATCAATGTTAAGTCAAGTAATATCATTTTAAAAGAAAAACAAATCTGAAACAGCGATCTAAAATAATTATGAGTGGAACCAGGCATAGTTTTTTGCAATATTTTAATAATTGTATGTTTATTTTTTCAGGGCCATGCTTCTAACGTAATTGCAGAGGTTTTCAGGAATTATAAAGAGCTATTCAGAACTGTTCCACTCTAGGCAGTTTTATTTTTGCTCTGCTACACCAGTTTTAATTTTTTTCTCTGGTATCCAGATCCCTCCCCTTCTCCAACCCTTCCTTTAAATAGGTTCCTTAGTGTTTTTACTTACAGCGACACTTAGTGATAGCAGGATTCAATAACGCTATGGCCAGCTAATCCATAGTGCAATACCACAGAGTTGGATATACACCCCTGGTCTTGGTCTGCTCGTTTGCTAGCACTAGGTTGTTAAATTGCCTACTGTATGATTTTCTTCTACCCGCAGAAGGGAAGAATTTAACGTTGGGCCTAGAAAGTACATTGGGATTTAGATACTCATTGTTTACTGTTATTGTGGGGCATGACTCCAGATTGAACTCTGGTACTTTGAATGCAATAATATTTGCTAACTATTCTTTGCGGCTATTTGATGGAACGGTCAGTATACATTCACTAAACCCACAGAGAAGTTTGCAGTGTGGAGGGTGGATCACCAAACTGTAAGATAAAAGGTCTTGAATTTTAAATAATTCTAACTTCCTAGCCACAGACATATGTCTCCACAAATAACATTTCAGAATCAGCAGAACGTCCTTTCAATAAGCTTTTTTTTACATGAACTTTTATTTTAAAATTCATTTGACTTTAGCAGAAGAGTGGATCATCTGTATCCTTTTGCATGCGCATGCATGTGTAAATGCTTCCAAAAAGCCACCTGTATGAAGGAAAATTTTCCATGATTTCATACTTAGCATCTTACCTTTCTAACAACGTTTCCAAACAACAAAAACAAAAAACCACCAGATTAAATGCCATGAATTTTCTTAAGTGAAATTAGTTGTGCACTATGGAAAAAATGCAAAAACCAATATATAGCTTAAATATCATAAGAGCAGTCTGGCACAGTTAGGCCTCAACTTATGCCTGTTCTTTACACACATGAATAAAATAAGCATGTGCAGGTTCTACCACTAGCCTGTTGGGTGATCTTGGCCAAGTCACTTTCCTCTCTCTGCCTTAGTTTCCCTATAAACTGGGGAATCCCGCAAAATGGGGATAATGATACTGACCTCCTTTTGAGCTCCAAAGATGAAAAGCTGTACATAAGAGCTAGTTATTATTATTGTTTATCATTATTAAGTCTTTGAGGATTCAGGTTTTAGATGTAATTAAACACGCTTTGTTCAACAGGTTAGTGGCCTGTTGTGAACATGACTATACTGTGTGTTCCGGCAGGAACCCAGAATGCTCTTGATCTTGCTTTTTAAAAATAATTAGTCTGCCAACAGTATTCAATCTGCATACACTCAAAGGGCCCTAAAATGCACAAGGCCATCTCACATTGGTGATGTGAAAAAAGCATAGTGTGGCTTGCTCAGAGATTTATGATTTATATAATCTGAGCCTGTAAGGAGCCTATTCGTTGCATCAAATAGGAAGAAATGGAGTAGGTGCTCACATTTCTTACCAAGCATTCAGTGGGACGTGGCAGGAAGCAAGTAATGGTTTTGTGCCTGAGCAAATCTTCAGTGGAGAGCAGCCCTTGCAAACAACATTTTTTGCAAATAAATAATGTAGTACTTATCAGCTTTGGAAGCATACACAGGACATGAGTTGCATGTTTTGATGGCAACGCACTGGGTTAACTCACTTAAAAACAAAAAACCCCAAAACCTGGATTTCATTTTCTCATTGAGTTTAGTAAATGTCACATATAATTTTACTTGATGAATGGCTGTGCATAAGATGAGCCTGAACTTTACTGCTGTATCTGAACAACCGCAAACTCTGCGGAAGTTAAATATCCAGAACAGAATATCACGTCTTTCCCCTAACTCTATCGCGGTCTGGAACAAAACCCTGGATCCTAAGATCTTGGACATGGAGAAGTTCAGATCCAGAACTGAACTTGGTGGTTTGGGTCTATTTTTAGTCTAAATTTCAAATCAGCCTTCATTTTTAGGTGATCTCTAATGCTATAAATACAGTTCCAAACCCACCAGATGACATATGCAGATTCTGATTAACACGTTGGCATACGATAATGTTCCCCATTAGCTATGAATGTTAATGTGTATGCCCGTCTGTCATATTTTACAGGAGAAACTTCACCTATTTCAGTAGCTGAAAGGAAAGAGATTGCTGCCTTTGCAGGGAGCATGACTTGCAGCGCCCCTGGTGGGGCTAGGGCCACCAATCCATTGCCACCCTGACTGGCCAGCATTTTGTTGTGGGCAGGATTGGCCCTGATTGGCAGATTCATGGTCAGATGGATGTGGTGTGGTATGGAGGCTGGGAGTTGGAGGGGGAAGAAAAAAAGCAGTCAGCACGGATCTGGGAGACTACTAGCAACATACTGAGATTTTTCCCATTCATATTTCCTTTTGAGTCAGGTCTGTAAGTGTGAGGTTTATTGGTCCAGGGCATGGGCTGGAGAAACAACGTTATTGGGTCTGGTTTTTGGTGCCTATTTAGAAATGTTATACATGGAGTTGAGCTGGTTCTCTTGGTTACACAGGGTAGCACTGATCACCCTGCTAGGATCTGGAAGAAGTTCCTCTTCAAAGTAAATTGGCCAAATTGTCATGGTTAGGGTCAGGAGTCTTCCTCTGCACTGCCATGAGTTAATAGACGTGATCTTGGGTGCCTTCAACTTTTGAGACTTTCAGGTTGTCCTTCAATATGTGGAAACCTTAAGGAGTCTGATTTTCAGAGAGTGGATACTTTGCCCTTTCATAAAATCAGGGATCTATAAGGTATCTCAAGAACTTGGGCACCCCGAATTCACTAGTCACTTGGGAAAACATAGGCCTTTGTTTGCTAGGCATGAGACCACAAAACAAAAATCTACTGTTTTTGAAAGAAGCTAAGCTCCGTTAAAGAGGATCCTAGACAATTGAAGGCTAAGTTCAGATAACATTTCACCCATGGTAAGGAGTCTCAGACTCCTTTCTAGTTTAGCATATCGGTCGGTGTGAGGAAAGGGCAACTCTTCTAGAAGTGGTATAACTCTCTCCTAAAAACACAAACTACAAACAAGTGCATACCTATTTAATGAATGTCTGTTTGCATTATGATTGAGTCATATTGGAGAATGGATACAGTGCGCAAGTCAGCATATCATTTCTCACCCCACTGCCCCTTCCTTTGCTACCACGCTTGCTAAATGTACGTTAATCCTCCTCTTGTCTTGTGTTCTCACTTTTCTTGCAGTCGCTGTGAGCGCTTGCCTTGTAATGAAAATAAGGAGTGCCAGAGCCTGCCTTTGAGAATAACCTCCTATCACCTCTCTTTTCCTACCAACATTCAAGTACCTACCGACATTTTCCGCATGGGCCCTTCCAATGCTGTCCCTGGGGATAAAATTCTGCTGTCCATCATCAGCGGGAACGAGGAGGGTTTTTTCACCACAAAAAAAGTGAACAACTACAGTGGTATTGTGGTCATGAAGCAGCAAATCAGAGAGCCCAGAGACCTTCTTCTGACCATTCAAATGCAACTTTTCCGCCATGGAACTGTCAGCGCATTTATTGCCAAACTTTTTGTCTTTGTTTCTGCACAGCTTTGATCCCTAACATGCAGGCATCGGTGGCTATTTTTTCCCTCTGGCTGTGGCTTTTTATTTTTTTCTTCAATTTTAATAAAGTTTTAATGTCAATTCATCTATTGCATGCTGCACGTGCAATTTATTTATCATTGTTACAATTCTCCACTTTTCTCCATCACTTAACATCTCAATGTGGGCTGTGTTTCTTATATATGGCACACATCATTATATAAGGGGCAAAATAGAGGTTCCTAGGGGCCCTTCAGTGCAACTTCTACCCACAAAGGATTGAGGCCATAGATAGCTTTTATATAGCAGGGCAACTAGAACTTTTCTGAAGATGCACAGACAGATGCATCTGGTTTCAGAACTCACCGATGATTTGGGGTGCATCTGTGTTAAGGTTGTCCAAATTGGAACATCTTTAAGGCATCTGATTTTCAGAGAGTAGGTGGCTAACATGTTTTGAAACTCTAAGCCCTTTAAGGTGTCTTAAGTTATGCACTCAAAAACGGAGTTGCTTTTGAAAATTTAGGACTTCATTCCCAGCTGGTATAAATCAGCATAGCTCTGTTGAAGCCAATGAGTCTGATTTACATCAGCTGAGAATCTGACCCTTAGTTTTTAAGTATAATACAAGCGAACCTCCCTAAATTAAAGTTTTTAGGGCTGTTTCATCCTTTCACACATGGAAGATCCATTCAAGTCAAAACTAATGGTAGGAAAATAGCAACAATCTTGTAAGCACATTTCGTTAGTAGCAAATAGTGAGCACCTCCCTACTCAAGTGGTTATATTCTGAAGTGTCTCTAGAGAAAAAACAAATTAAAAGATGTTTTGTTGGGTTCCATGTCAATTTTCTCTCTGGCTTCCAGATCAAAGCTGATAAAATTACAAGTGTAAAGAGCGTTTTTTTTTTTTTTGTTGTTTTTTTGTTTTTTTTTCCCCTTGCTAGCAACCCTGAAAAGCAAACCTGGATTCTGAAAGTCAAATCTGGTTCCTTTCAATTCTGTATGATCACCAATAATGAAGAGGATGCAACTGGAATTTATTTAGCAATTCTACTGGTGCATGAGCCAATAGGGACCCTAGTTCATTCTCCAGTCATTGTACTGACTCTGCAGAGCTAACAAGAATAAAACATTAACCGTGCAGACCTGGGGGCACTGTCCACATATTTTAACATGAATGCTCAGTCATGGCCTCGCATTATCCCTATCTAGATTGCTCCTGCCAGGAATAATTTGTGTGAGCATAAAATAATCCATTGTCACGTAAATACAGACACCACAGAACAGCAGGAGGGAGAGAACTTGGAACCTCCAGTACCAGTGTCACAAACCCTGACCAGTTGAGCTAAAGAAGTAACTATTACACGTAAGTTATAGACTTATATCCCCAAGGTGAGCCAACAACTAGATAAGGACATGATCATAACATTTAGCCAGTGTATTGCATGCTTCCTTAAGTAAAGCTTATCCCCAGTGTCTCACAGACGATCAAGTTCCATCGAACGTGCCAGTTTGTAATGAGCCTGTCACCACATACTTATAAAGGTACCAGGGGCTACCAGTGGCGATAGAATCAAAACGTTACATACTGAAAGCACTAGCCTGTATTACTTAAGCTAAAGGAGTTTCTAATCCTACTGATAATATATGGCATCTGCATGTATGTGGTTACAAGTTCATTACCTGGGCTGCTCCCCATGAGGCCGTAGTCATCTTGGCTAGAGACACAAAAATAAGATTGGTTCTGCAGCATTAATGTATACTAATTTGGGGGGGAAATCAGGACAGTGCAAGAATCTGGCCCAAAGTACTGTAAAATGCTACAGTATACATCATTTTATTGTGTGTGCGTATTGAGCAAGTAATTTAAGAACACAGAGTCCACATCTTATGGTATTAGACAAAAGCTTTCATACTTAAGTTTATTTAGAACTTTAAAGTATATATAATTATATAGCACCATTGATGTGTGAGGCTCTTTCCAGATAAGAGAATGAAACAATGTAAAGAAAAATGACAACCCAAGAAAAAAGGAAAATATTCAAGGGAGCATTATTTACAAAATAATCAGAGCAACTGGATTTGTCTTTAATTTTTATTTTATTTTTGAACAAGCGTTAAGGAAGTAGCAGATAGCACTGGAGCTGAGATTTGTGATAAAGGCAAGCCAAAAGGAAGGACAGGATTTGAAGGAGCAAAGATCTTGGCACACAGGATGGAGTCTGTTCCAGACTTAATGGCCATTGTGGAAAGAGGCACAAGTAGGAGAGGAACACACGAAGCGTTTAGCAAAGTCTAAGATTGCGTGCAGGAGGAGCATGAGAAGGAAATAAACAGAAGGTAGTCGGAGCAATGTGCAGCTTTGAAAGTGAAGATAAGGAGTCTGAACTAGGCCCTGAAAGAAAGAGGTTGTCCCCAAAGAGACCTGAGGACAGAGATGGTGTGGTTAGATCAATAGAAGAGCATGGTGGCATTGGCAGCTGTAGTTGGGATATGTTATAGAAGTTAGCAGAGCCATCAGAAGAAAGGAGGTCAGAGAAGGGAATGTTAGGGTAGACAAAGGTGTGAGAGAACCAAAGTATGAACCTGAATTTTAGCAATGGGAACAGAGAAAAAGGGGAAGCAGCCACTTAGAGCCATAGGACGATGCAGTTAGAAGGGACCACAAAGGTAATCTAATCTAATCCTCTGCCAAAATATAGGATTTGTTGTCCAAACCATCCAGCCACCTTTTGAAAACCTCCAGAACAGGAGATTCCATGAGCTCCCTAGGCAGTGTGTTCCATTGTCCTAGTGTTCTTACAATTAGGAAGTTTTTCCTGAGATTTAATCTAAAGCTACTATGCTGTAGTTTGAACCCCTTGCCTCTTGTCCTACCCTCTGGGGCAAGAGAGAACAACTTTTCTCCATCTTTTTTATGGGAGCCTTTCAAGTATTTGAAGATCACTACCATGTCCCCCCTTAATCTCCTCTTTTCCAAACTAAACTTACACAGTTCCTTCAGCCTTTGCTCAGGGGGCTTGAATTCCATCCCTTTGATCATCTTTGTCGCTTGCTCTGGATCCTTTCCAGTTTCTCTACATTCTTTCTATACGTTCGTGACCAAAATTGGACACAGTAGTCCAGCTGAGGCCTAACCAGCACCGAGCAGAGCAGTACTATCCCCTCCTATGACTTGCATGCTGTGCCTCTCTTAATGCATCCCAAAAGTGCAGAGAGAAATTGAGACATTCATAGATTCTCAGACCAGAAGGAAACACTATGGTTATCTAATATTACTTCCTGCATAACACAATCCATAAAACTTTCCCAAACTAATTTGTGTTTGAACCAGAGTGTATCTTTTGGGGAAAATAGTCGTTTGATTTAAAAATTGCCAGTGATTGAGAATCCAACACAACCTTTGGTAAATTGTTCCATTGGTTAATTACCTTCATGGTGAAAAATTTACTCCTTATGTTATTGAAAGTAAAGCCAGACTGACTTAGACACCATGATTCCAACCATGCAGGTCTCTGAAGGAAAGGACCATCTATATATATTATGCAATAGAAACCTCTAAAAAATACCTGATATAACCTTTTCACATATTGTCATGATTTAAGATCTGATATCTCCTTTTCCAAGCCTAGATATATGTGTTGTGCCTTCTTGGAAATCTGGGAATTATTCCTCTTCTGTTCTACCCCTGTGTGATAACTAGTCCTGATGAGCACTATCTTATTTAAAACTTGGCATTGGTTTAATCCTGTATGATCAGTGTAATTTTGAAAGAGGAAAAAGAAGTAGGCATTTTTCTGGTAGCTGACTATTTTTCTTATCTGATCACATGGGTATTATGGTGTGTGTGTGTGTGTGTGTGTGTGTGTGTGTGAGTGTGAGAGAGAGTTGTGGATCCATGTGCACTAATTTCTGAATATAATATATTTTTCATTTTTCATATTCTTAAATTTCCCTATATATAATGCTAAAAAGAGAGGGAAAAAGTTACTAGGGTCTGGGGTTTTTTTTCCCCCTACTCCTTGTTCTGTTTATGATGTTTGCTAAAATGGGCTGATTTAGTCTGGGGACCAAATTGTATAATTTAGCAGACCCTTATTCTGAAATCAACAGTGTTGAATAACTGGAAGTTCCTTCTTCTCAACATAGAAACTAAACACTTTGTGACAAGTTCAAGAGTAAAGATATAGGATTTGTCATATTGGGTCAGACCACTCTTTCATCAAGTCCAGAATTAACATTTAAAAGTGGGCAGACGTTTCAAGCAGAAGGAACCTCCGCCCTACCCTATCACATATCTAGGAAAATCTTCAATGTTGAACGTGGGTAGGAGGTGGGAAATTGGAATTCCTTCTTAACCCATATAGTGATAATCCTAAAGCATGAATCTTAATTAAGAATAATGGGCTGGATCTTCAACTGGTGTAAATCAGTGTAGCTCCATTGACTTCAGTTGGGCAGTATCAATTTATATCTGCAGAGCATATAGTTTCCTTAATATTGCATATTATTTTCTTTTATGAGTGTTTTGCTTTACACACAATCATCATGTGCAACATTGTTTGCTTGAATGAGTAAGCATGGGAAGAATTTGAAAAGAACAGAATATTTTGTTTTTGACGGTATCTGACAAAGTAAAGATTCAATTTTTATTTTTTCCTCTTCTGTGTGAAGTTTTCCCTTTACATCTTTTAATCTCCCTCCCTCCAACTAGAAATCCTGAGACTACAAACTTTTCTTTTTTGCTTGGAAATGTGAAGAAATGGGCAGGTCAAAGTTGAGATCGCTTGTAGGGCTTAGGGAAAGTCACATTGCAAGTCTCAGCACAACCCTTTTATCTTCAGGGAACACAGACGGGGTATTGTGTGAAGTTCTTGTACTATAAGTGACTTTAAATTCAATCTAGTTGGACAAAAGTGAGAAGTAGTTTAATTTGTAATAGACTTGCATGTAGGAATGAGCAGCTGGTGGTGATATAATATGAACTGACCCTTACCATTTCCCCAAACTCAAAATGAAACCTTTGGGGTTTGGAATAATTTGATTAACCTTTTCCCCCTCCCTCACCCAATTTCCATTCCTCTCTGTTTTCTCAATTTGGATGGAAAGGGGAGGTACAGAAAAGACTGAAAGAAAGACTCCTTTGGCTCTTGTGCTATAAATCATGTGAGAAAACCTGCCCTGATATTTCCTGCCAGATTTCTAGACCAGAGAAGTTTGTCTAAGCTTTGGATGAATGTCTGATACCTAAGTGAGCACTGTGTACCAGATGTTAAGCTCATGTAATTCACTGTAGTTCTACTAAAGTCAATGAAGCTGTTTTACACCATGTGAGAATCTAGCCCTGAACTGATGGTCCTTTTGTGTTTGGATAGCTATCTTTCATGGGTATCCCTTATACTGGATTTCTTACATTGCAATTAGTAGGTCCTGAGGGTTAGAGATCCAGTCTTGAGGATTTCATGACTGCAACTCTCAGTCAAGCCAAATTATTCCAGAGTACTGTAGTTTGGATGGTTTTAACTTGACTAAGAGTTTGAGGGGAATAATGAATACTTGTATCCATTGTAGCTTTTGGTTCCCCATCTTGCAAAACAAACTCATTCATTTTCAAAAACAACAAGGAGTCTGGTGGCACCTTAAAGACTAACAGATTTATTAGGGCATAAGCTTTCGTGAGTAAAAACCTCACTTCTTCAGATGCATTTTCATTTTCATGGTTAATATTTATCTTTTTGTTTTCCCTCTTAGAGTTGGACTTGAAAGGACAGATACTATTCGCTGCATTAAGTCTTGCCGACCAAATGATGTCAACTGTGTGTTGGATCCAGTCCACACAATTTCCCACACAGTCATTTCACTACCCACATTCAAAGAATTTACTAAGCCTGAAGGTAAGTGTTCCTTGTTCCAGCCTATAAGATTAAAAAAAAAACCACCTGGAAATCCTTGCTTAAAGCCAGAATAACTATCAGTGCAGTAAAATGTTTGCACAGTCCCAAATTCTATCATTTATTCCTTCATAATTATTTATTACTATTTGTATTACCATAGAGCCTGGGAGCTCTAGTCATGAATCAGGAGTTTATACCTTTGTGGGGCGAAAAAATCATTCTGAGCTCAAACACTCACAGGTTCTTAGTCTAGGAGAATATTTGAGCCTGAATTTTCACGTGCACCATGCCCACTGTGCACTGCTCTAGCTATGACAAGGCGCATGGAAGTGGGTGTAAATGTAATTTATATTACTCTGCCAGAGCAGTGCACAGTGGGCGTAGTATAAAAGAGACCCCAACCCCCTTTTTCTTTGGTCAAATTATAAGAATGGGGAGTTAGATGAAAAAGGAAAGAGGTCTTACCCACTTTCCAATGGTAAAATCCTCACCCCATTTAAGTCAATGGAAAACTATATTGACTTTGATGGGGCTAGGATTTCACCCTAAGTTTTACAAGAGCAAATCTGAGTGGCACTTTTTCAATCTAAATTGATGATTATTGACCTATTGGAAAAATGTTTTAAATTCCATTTGAGATTTTAACATTAAATAAACTAAGGAAGTCAGCAAGAGAGTGGCTTGGGATTCAGAGCTTGTTTGGGGGTATTTTCAAAAGCACCTATGTGGTTAGGATCAAAGTCTCATTGAAAGCCAGGGGGCTTTGTGCACCCTAATCATTTGGAACCTTTTAAAAAAGCCTGCCTTGCATCTTTAGGCCATCAGCTGGATTTGAAACTAAGTCAGTAATGACCAAATTGTGTTAGTATCTGATGGCTGTTTGGTGAATTATGTGAAATGAATTGATGGTCTCTGTATGGTTTCTATTATAAAATATTCTACATTGTGAAAATCACCACAGACCAGCATCTTTGCTGGCTTTCTTGTCAGAGAGGCCAATTCATGAAAAATGAGCATCCCTCTTCCCCCTAAAGAGGGTGTTCCCTCCAAGCCAGTCTTTGCACTTTGGAGGGGCACTATGAGAAAGCTTGTGCTACTGTTGCTTGTGTAGTACCTGTGGGTTATCAGTCCTTCACCTTTCATGAGCATAACATTCACTTTCAGCCTTTAAAAATAATATTACAGAGTAAATGCCAAATTTTGATCTTTGAGTACAGCTCCTGTTGATTTCACTGGGAAATACCTACAACTCCGTGGTGGAATTTTGTCTTCATGTGCAGGATGCACATTCAGTAACAATTTGTGAGATCAGGGCTTTCACTGCGCTAATCTATATAAGAAACTTCAGGGTTCCTCATTCACTTCCTGCCAGATGAGATTTTTCTCCAAATGTGCCAGTATGTCTGATCTCAGTAGAAGACCTGTACACACTTGTTGGAGTTTCTCTTAGACCTCTGTAGCAGGGGGGAGGGATAGCTCAGTGGTTTGAGCATTGGCCTGCTAAACCCAGGGTTGTGAGTTCAATCCTTGAGGGGGCCACTTAGGGATCTGGGGTAAAATCAGTACTTGGTCCTGCTAGTGAAGGCAGGGGGCTGGACTCGATGACCTTTCAAGGTCCCTTCCAGTTCTAGGAGATAGGATAGGATAATCACCATGGAAGATCCTTATTTCTCCATGTCAGTTTTCTCACTTGTTTTCAGAACCTGGGATACACAGGTGTTGTCCCTAGGAGGCACAGAGCCTTCTGGGGTTTCTCACTGTCTGCACTGAGAGACGTTAGACCAGATTCAGTCACAGGAAAAGATTCTGGAAAAACTGCACAATCATAAAACAAAATGGTCACATCTCTGAAAGATGAGATTTAAAAAGCAAAACAAAACAAAAAAACCTCGATGCCTTCATTTGAGATCAGAGAGCCAGAATCTCAGCCCTGGCAGTGCGGCCTCAGTGGAAAGTATCAAGAGCTGCCCTAAAGGGGAAGCTGAGGGTTCACCCTCACAGAAATTCTGTGCTACACACTCCCCAACCCTTCCATTTAGGAGATAGGAGGGAATGTGTCAGGAGTGAGAGGGGGTGGGGCAGACTACACGACCTGCCTCATCCTTGGCTAGCACAGTGGTCCTCATGGGACTGCTGCAGCCACCATAACTTCGTAGGCCATACTTAAGACTGCTGTGTTGCCACCAAAAGGAATCAGAGTTCAGGGGCTGATCTCCATTTCTTCTCAGCACACGCCATCACTTTAGTGGGTCCTGGAGGCATTGCACTATACTCAGTCCCGAGTGGAGGGAACAGTTCGTGGTTGTCTTGAGACATCATGTTGAAGTGCTGATTGATATTTGCAGTGGTCTTGTCAGACTCTAAAAGGACTCATGACTTTGACTGCAGGGCTTTTGACTGTGGTGGCTTGGGATAGTAAACTAGGGAGAAATAGGGATCTCCTTAAGCACTCCTCCAGTTCCCACCCAAAAAAAGGTACCTTGCCTATTTTTAAGTGTGCAGATTCAAAAAGAATAGTTTTACCAGTTTTGAAATAAAATGGCACATTATCTATTGCTCAACACAATTAATTTTGTAGACTGAGTATTGAGCTTAGCCACATTAAATTGACTTCAAACCCTTTAACACATTTTGTGATGCTTTTGTTCACAGAGATTATTTTCCTTCGTGCCATAACACCTGTGCTCCTAACCAACCAGGCAGATATCATATTTGACATAACAGAAGGAAATCTAAGGGATTCCTTTGATATCATCAAGCGTTACATGGATGGCATGACAGTGGGTGAGTACAGTATTTTCTGTGTACCGTATGTGTTCCTTTTCCTGTCAGTAATATCAGAAGATGTAGGTCGAAAGGGGCAAAGGAATATAACTCAGGGTAGCTTTCTAACTTGACTTTCAAGTCTATATCAGTTTAATATTCACCCTGTCTGGTCACATATGCTTCATCTGATCTGATTTTACAGACTTTGATTTGGCCTCAGTATAAATTTGGGGGAAATTTTAAATATAAATCAATTGAGAAATGGATCTAATTACAAATATAAATTTTCATCTTTAAAATTGTCCTTCCCCCCTGAAGCAGTTAGAAGTATACCATAGAAGATTTTAATGGTAAAATTTCTCCAGTTGCTGCTGCTGCTTTCTTTTCTCTTCTTTCCTTATTGATTCTACAGTTTAAATAGCATGGTAACAATTTATGGTGAATAATAATGCATTTACATTGTAACTACCGGGTACTTCACTGAAGCTGTAACTGTTTCAACATTGATTGGCAGGTCAAATTTATTGTTTTTTCCAACTTCATAATTGTAAAACATATAAGTAGGCAGGGATTCCTTGCTGGCAGATTGTGCTGCTGTCTTTCAAGGGTCTGTCAGGCATATGTAAGTAAATAACTGCATGTGTTGCAACTTTCTGGCCTATATTCGAGGGGTCCATAGAATCACTAGGTTTAGAAAGGACTTGTACATAGGACACAAAGAAATGCACAGGATCAGGTTACGCCCTGAAGCGTGGGATTTGAAGCATGAGATTTGCTTTGCTTTGTCTTAGCATGTATATATGAAAACAAAAGAATATTTCCCCACAATTATTTGTGTTTAGCATGTATATTTTATACTCTGGTTGGAGCCCAGATTTATGTATGTGCTTTTATGTTTGTAAAAAGGATTCTCCTTCTGGATTGTGAGTAAAATCCTTGATATATTTTTTACATATTGAAATGTTGATGTGGAGTAAAATGTTTTTATGGGGCACTATATTTAGCCTGGTCTGTAGGTGGCACTGCTGTATTTCAGAAATGTGACAATACAGTATCAGCAATGTCTAAGTTTATATTACTGCAGATAAAACAAACAGTCACTAGGTTTTTGTTTCATTCTTTATCAGACAGAAATGTGCAGCTGAATGCTAAGAGAGGCTTATAAGATTACAGATTTCAGGCATTGGTTTGATTCTTTAAAACATATACAAACATTATCAAGAACACTCTGTAGCTAGAGACTGGGAGTGGTTGGCTCACTACAAAAGCAATTTTCCCTCTCTTGGTATTGACACCTCCTCATCAATTATTGGGAGTGGACCACATCCACCCTGATTGAATTGGCCTTGTCATCACCGGTTCTCCACTTGTAAAGTAACTCCCTTCTCTTCATGTATCAGTATATAATGCCTGTATCTGTAATTTTCACTCCATGCATCCAAAGAAGTGGGTTTTTTACCCACGAAAGCTTATGCCCAAATAAATGTTAGTCTTTAAGGTGCCACTGGACTCCTTGTTGTTTTTGTGGATATAGACTCACACGGCTACCCCCTGATACTCTGTAGCTACCATAGTTTTCTTTCCCCACTTTTGTTCTTGTCTGAAAAAATAATGCCATGTATAGAATTATGACTGGTCATGGCACTTGCCTGAGGGAAACAGTCTAGTTTTGAGCAGTAGGACATAAAGCAAATGGCACTTAACTAAATAAGCCAGATATATGTTTTGTAATGTATAGGAGAAGAAGGATGGTCTTGTACACAAATCTAAGAATGATCTAATTGATCTAATTTATATACCCAGCTATACAGGAGACTTCCTGATTGACATTTAACTTCTCTGTACCTCAAGTCCCCCTGTGCAATATGGGGATAATAATATCTATCTACAGTACCTTGCAGAGGTGCTGAGGCTCAATGAATTCCTGTATGTAAAAGCACTTTGAGATTAAGGCAGACAGTGCTACAGGAGTGCAAAGTGTCGTCATTTATTTAGTTTTCTGGATAGATTAGGTTTGCATTGCTGAATGGTGAATCAGGGCCTGAACAGCGGGAGCAAGAATAGGGCTTCATTTTCAGGGCCGCCCAGGAGGGGGGGGCAAGTGGGGCAATTTGCCCCAGGCCCTGGGCCCCACAGGGGCCCCCACGGAGTTTTTCGAGGCCCCTGGAGCGGGGTCCTTCACTCGCTCCGGGGGCGCCGGAAAACTCTTGCAGGGCCCGGGCCCCCGGAGCTTCTTCCGCTCCGGGTGTTTGGCGGCAATTCGGTGGCAGGGGGTCCTTCCGCTCTGGGACCCACTGCCGAAGTGCCCCGAAGACCCACGGTGGGGGGTCCTTCCGCTCCAGGACCCACCGCTGAAGTGCCGGGTCTTCGACGGCAATATGGCGGCGGGGGACCCCTGCCGCTGAAGACCCCAGGCCCCCTGAATCCTCTGGGTGGCCCTGTTCATTTTGCAAAATCCTACTTAAAAACAACAGTGAACTAAAATACCTCTTGTGGTGTCTGGTCTATTTGTGCTTCCTTCAAACATTTTTCATAGGTCTCAAGTGGAAATTAGAGATGATCATAACTCTAGTTCTAGAAAAAAAATGATGAAAAGCAACCTGCCTGTAGCTCAGAGGGAAAAAGCCAACTGATCTTACATGGAGGGGTAGGGATTCAGGCCACTAGTTTGTGCGGGTGAAATCAGGAACACAGACTGGTGCTGCTAGCAGCAACTCTGCTGCTCTTACAACTATTGTATTATTATATTTGTTTATTTTAATAGCTCCCAAAAGAGTGCTAGGAACCTTCCAAGACACAGAAAAAGACATGACCCCTAATTCCAAGGAGTTTACAAACCAATTTCAGATATGACACAACAATGGGAGGGGATGGTTTGCATGCATATATGAGGGGAAGAAGGATAGAGACAACATCTGTAAAATTATGTAGTAATTCAGCAGAGGCTAGTGGTCGTGATGGTGCAAAGAATTTAATTTTTCTGAGAGAAATATACTGCATGAAAAAGCAGAAGTCTTAGTTGGCAAGTTTCAGTTTGTTGTAGGATTTGCAGAAGAAGTGGGTCTACAGGAAGGATTTAAAAGAGGAGAAGGTAATAGCTTCATTGACCAGTTCAGGGAGGATGTGGAAGAAAGCAGGGAGATGGTTATTGGTGGGGAGGGTGATACAATAAGATACAAAGTCAGATAAATAGGGAAGAGAAGATTTATGTAGTGCAGTGAGACAAAACCTGAACTTGGTGCCATGGAGAAGATGCGGAGGGAGGGGGACTTGATCAGGTTGACAGGCCAGGAAGACTATCCTGGTGGCAATGTTTTGCATGAACAGGATGGAGGTTGATGTGGGTGTCACATAAGTCAGAAGAAGAAAGCTACCAGACATTCCCTTGGGATGGTGCTTGGGGTATGCTACAGACCCCCAGGGTCTGATTTTTGGATTTGGATGTTAGCTGAGATTTCTGGTGCCACAAAAACATCAAAAAGCCATACTGAGTCTCGCCCACAGTCACCTGTTTGGAGGACACCTAGCGGTAGAGAAAACCCAGGCACGGATCCTGCGGAGGTTCTTCTGGCCAGGAGTACATGAAGATGTCAGGTGATATTGCACCTCTTGTCCAGAGTGTCAGTTACATAGCCCTTGCCCGCACTTGCGGGCTCCTTTGATACCTCTTCCGATAATAGGGGTTCCTTTCGAACAGATAGCCATAGACCTAGTAGGGCCCCTAGAGAAGACAGCTCGGGGCCACCAACATGTGCTTGTTGTACTGGATTATGCAACCCGGTACCCGGAAGCTGTTCCCCTACGCAACATGGCTTCCAAAACAATAGCTAAGGAGCTAGTACAGATCTTTGCCCGGGTTGGGCAACCCAAGGAGATATTAACTGATCAAGGGACACCTTTTGTGTCGAAGTTGATGAAAGATCTCTGTTCGTTGCTCCACGTACAAGCCCTACGGACCTCTGTATACCACCCGCAAACAGATGGCCTTGTGGAAAGGTTCAATAGGACCCTCAAGGCCATGATCAGGAAAGTGGTAAGCCAGGATGGGAAAGATTGGGATACCCTATTGCCTTACCTCATGTTCACCATCTGGGAGGTTCTGCAAGCCTCCACGGGTTTCTCTCTGTTTGAACTACTATATGGGTGCCACCCCCGGGACATATTGGATATAGGAAGAGAAGCCTGGGAAGAGGAGCCAAATCCCAGAAGGAACATAGTTGAGCATGTACTGCAAATGAGAGATCAGATCGCCTGAGTTATGCCCATTGTACGGGAACACTTGGAGGGAGCACAGGAGACCCAACGAACCCATTATAATCACCAAGTGAAGCTTCGACGGTTCCAACCAGGGGATCAGGTGATGGTACTGGTGCCCACAGCAGAAAGTAAACTGTTGGCCCAGTGGCAGGGACCCTACAAAGTAATCGAAGCCGTGGGAGAGGAGAACTATAAGGTGTGGCAGCCAGACCGCAGGAAACCAGAGCAAATTTACCACATCAATCTTCTAAAAGCTTGGCACGATCGAGATGGTGTCATCATCCATATGCCAGACTGGGGAACCCACTTAGAGAAAGTTGAGGCAGTACTGTGCACCTTAAGGCGGGCTGGCCTCACCGCTAATCCCGCTAAATGCGCCATAGGGCTAGCAGAGGCTAGGTACCTGGGATATATTGTAGGAAGGGGCATAGTGAAGCCCCAAATGAATAAACTAGAGGTGATTCAAAACTGGCCCCAGCCGACCCGAAAGAAGAGGTCAGCGCTTTGCTAGGCATGGTAGGCTACTACCAACGTTTTATTCCCCACTTCGCCACTAGGGCAAGTCCCCTAATAGACCTGGTGAAGGCCCGAGGTCCAGACATGGTGAAGTGGACTGATGCAGCAGAGGGGGCGTTCACAGACCTTCGGATGGTCCTCTGTAATGACCCCGTACTCATAGCCCCAGACTTTAACAAGAAATTTATTTTACAAACAGACGCTTCCGAGGTGGGGTTGGGGGCGGTTCTGTCGCAAATGGTGGGAGAAGAGGAACACCTGATCCTCTACCTAAGCAGAAAGCTTCTCCCAAGAGAACAGAAATACGTAGTAGTAGAGTAGAATGCCTTGCTGTCAAATGGGCCATGGAGACGCTGCATTGTTACCTCTTAGGCCGGAGATTTACTCTTGTGACGGACCATGCACTCCTCCAGTGGATGCAGCGGAATAAGGAAAAGAACGCAAGGGTCACCCGGTGGTTCTTATCCCTCCAACTGTTCCAGTTCCACATACGGCACAGGACTGGATGCCACCATAGCAACGCTGATGGTCTGTCATGAGCACACTGCCTGGCGTCCCAAGTTGCCCAACTCTATGGTGTTGAGCAGAGGGGTGGGGGAGATATGTGACGGGGCAAGGCCAGAAGGCTATAGAAAAGTAGTGGGAGATAGATCTATTAGCCCCAGGTTAAACAAATCCCTGGATAAGTAAAGGGCAGCTGCTCCAGGTCAATTAAGACACCTGGGGCCAATTAAGAGCTTTCCAGAAGGCAGGGAGGATGCTAGGTTGATTGGGACACCTGAAGCCAATCAGGGGCTGGCTGAAACTAGTTAAAAGCCTCCCAGTTAGTCAGGTGGGCATGCATGTCAGGACCTGTGGGAGGCAGTTATGCCGTTGGAGAGACTGAGCTGTACACACCATATCAGGCACAAGGAAGGAGGCCCTGAAGTAAGGGTGAAGTGGAGCTTGAGGAAGTAGGGGCTGCTGTGGGGAAGTAGCCCAGGGAATTGTACATGTCCTGTTCCTAAAAGGTCAGATACCATAGCTGATACTATTAGGGTCCCTGGGCTGGAGCCCAGAGTAGAGGGCGGGCCAGGACTCCTCCTCTTTGCCCCCTGATTAATCACTGAGACTGGGAGACAACAGAGACTGTGCAAGGGAGGATAGCTTCTCCTCACCTCCCTCGCTGGCTTATGATGAAAATGGCTCAGTAGACTGTGACCCTTGTCTCTAGAGAGAGAAGGGTTAAGTGGAGGGTCACAGTGAGCCTCTGAGGCTAGCAAAATCCATCAGAAAACACAGGACCCACAGAGACAAGGACAGAGCTTTGACACAGAAAGAAGAAGTGGGACCACAAGCACTGAGGATGGGGTAGAGATTAAAGATAATCTAGGCATGACCCAATACCTAAACAAATACTTTGCCTCCGTTTTTAATAAGGCTAACGAGCAGTTTAGGGACAGTGGCAGGATGGCCAATGGTAATGAGGATATGGAAGTAGAAATTACCACATCCGACATGGAAGTCAAACTCAAACAGCTTAATGGGACTAAATTTAGGGAGGGGGAGGGGCTCAGATAATCCCCATCTAAGAATATTAAAGGAACAAGCACATGAAACTGCAAGCCCAATAACAAGAATTTTTAATGAATCTGCAAACTCAGGAATTAAACCCTATGCCTGGAGAAATATTAAGAAAGGAGAAAAAATGAAATCCAGGTAAGGTGATCAGACAGCAAGTGTAAAAAATCAGGACAGGGGGTTGGGGGAGGGGGGTAATAGAAGCCTATATAAGAAAAGGACTCAAAAATCGGTACTGTCCCTATAAAATCGGGACATCTGATCACCCTAGATCCAGGAAACTACAAGACCATTAGTTTGACCTCAATTGTATGCAAGGTCTTGGAACAAATTTTGAAAGAGAAAGTAGCTAAGGACATAGAGGTAAATGGTAATTGGGATAAAATACAACATGGCTTTACAAAAGGTAGATCGTGCCAGACCAACCTGATCTTCTTTGAGAAGATAACTGATTTTTTTAGGCAAAGGAAATGCAGTAGATCTAATCTACCTGGATTTCAGTAAGGCATTTGATACAGATCCGCATGGGAAATTATTAATTAGTTAAATTGGAGAAAATGGGAATTAATATGAGAATTGAAAGGTGGATAAGGAACTGGTTAAAGGGGAGAGGACAACGGGTCATGCTGAAAGGTGAGCTGTCAGGCTGGAGGGAAGTTTCAGTGGAGTTCCCCAGGGATCCATCTTGGGACCAACCTTATTTAACATTTTCATTAATAGCCTTGGCACAAAAAGTAGGAGCATGCTAATAAAATTGGCAGATGACACAAAGCTGGGAGGTATTGCCAATTTGGAGGAGGACCGGAATATCATACAAGAAGATCTGGATGACCTTGTAAACTGGAGTAATAGAAATGCGATGAAATTTAATAGTGCAAATTGCAAGGTCATGCACTTAGGGAGTAACAACAAGAAGTTTTGCTATAAGCTAGGGGCTTGTCAGTTGGAAGTGACAGAGGAGGAGAAAGACCTGGGTGTATTTGTTGATCACAGGATGACTATGAGCCACCAATGTGATGTGGCTGTAAAAAAAGGCAAATGCAGCCCTGGAGTGGATCAGGCAAGATATTTCCAGTAGAGACAGGGAAGTGTTAGTACCGTTATACAAGAGACTGGTGAGACCTCATCTGGAATACTACAATTCTGGTCTCCCAAGTTTACGAAAGATGAACTCAGACTGGGACAGATGTAGAGAAGGACTCCTAGGATGATCTGAGGAATGGAAAACCTACCTTACGAGAGAAGACTCAAAGAGCTTGACTTGTTTGGGAGTGGAAGGGGCAGGGGCGGGGCTAGGGCAGGACGGGGGCGGGGCTAGGGCGGGGCTCCTCCCATCCTCTTTTTTGATTGTTGAAATATGGTAACCCTAAATTAGTTTATGAAGAGAATGATACAATAATCAAGATGTGAGATGATGATGACCTGCATGCGAGTACTTCTTGTATAAATAGAGCAAAAAGGATGGATCTCAAAAAAAATTTTAGGAAGATGTTGCTGCCCACTGGTTTTTGTATAGAGACAGGGAGGAGTCGATATTGACCCCTAGGTTAAAGCCAGAGTTATGCGGGAGATGGTGATGGCAGAGAATTGGGGAATGAATAGGGTTTGGGAGGAATGATCAGGTGTTCAGCTTTAGCCATTATGAATTTAAGTTGACAGTAAAACACCCAGAAGAAGATGTCAGTGAGATTTACTAAAGTGCAGGACTAAGCGGAAGGAGACCAGTCAGGGGGTAGGTTTGTGAGTTGTCAGTGTGTAGAGCTTAAGCTGTATGAATGAATGACAGTGCCTGAGGGCAGGATGTAGAGAGAGGCAGAAAAGGAGAATAGAGAGAAAAGTGCCCTGAGGGACCTCTCTCAAGGAATGTCTCAAGGAATGAAAGAGGGGAGGAGGTGAATCTACCTAAGGAGACACTGAAGGAACAACCAGAGAGGTAGGGGAAGAGTGATGAGCGGACAATGGTGAAAAAGCCAAAGAAGGAGATGATGTCAAGCAGGAATCAACAATCCCTAGTATCAAAAGCAGTAGAGAGGCCAAAGGGGTTTGAAGCACAGGCCCTGAAAATTGGCGAGGAGAAAGTTATCCAGACTCTGCTGAGAATGGTTTCAATGGAGTGGAAAGGAAGGAAGCCAGATTGGACGGATAGGTTCCTGGATATGCATAGACTTCCAGGCTAGTAGCAGAAAGACATTATCGTGCAGATAGTTGCTTCCGCTATTATTACCCCTATTCATATTTGGAATGGATGCCAAGCATGGTATTTTTCCTCTTACAAAAAATGCTGTGGGATTCCTAACACCGAGCACTGTTTTGCACTGCATCCTGAAGAGAGTGTTAACCATTCTAAATCACTTCTTAACAAGGGAGAGTGGGGAGGGGAAAGTATAGACCCCACCTTGTTTGTGGTTTTTTTAAGCCTTTTACAGACTTTTTGCTGCATACCTCTTTAACCAGCTGTCAGTGAAAGATGAAGAATGCGTTAATGTCCTATTAATGCCTGAGGTCTTATCAGGTACTATAAAGCTCTTTCCTCAGCTATGCATTCATTTTCTTAGCTATATATAATACCACCTGTAGTCAGAAAGGCTGGTAAATTTCAGGAAGGTTTTTTAAAGTATAATGTAGCTAAGAATAATGCTGTTTGATATTTTTACTGTAAGATTTGATGCAAAACCAAGTATATTCTTGCATGTAAAATAAAAATGTTACTGCTGTTAGCAAAAGCTTTCCAGTCGATTAATTGCAGTTAACTCACACGATTAACTCAAAAAAATTAATCTTGATTAAAAGAATTAATCATGATTAATCGCAGTTTTAATCAAACTGTTAAACAATAGAATACCAATTGAAATTTATTAAATATTTTGGATGTTTTTCTACATTTTCATATATATTGTATTCTGTGTTGTAATTTAAATCAAAGTGTATATTATTTTTATTAAAAATATTGGCACTGTAAAAATGATAAAATAGTATTTTTCAGTTCACCTCATACAAGTACTGCAGTGCAATCTTTGTCATGAAAGTGCAACTTACAAATGTAGATTTATTTTTATTACATAACTGCACTCAAAAATAAAACAATGTAAAACTTCAGAGTCTACAAGTCCACTCAGTCCTACTGCTTGTTCAACCAATCGCTAAGACAGACAAGTTTGTTTACATTTACGGGACATAATGCTGCCCGCTTCTTATTTATAATGTCACCTGAAAGTGAGAACAGGCATTTGCATGGCACTTTTGTAGCCAGCATTGCAAGGTATGCCAAATATGCTAAACATTTGTATGCCCCTTCATTCTTCAGCCACCATTCCAGAGGACATGATTCCATGCTGATGCTTGTTAAAAAAAATGCGTTAATTAAATTTGTGATTGAACTCCTTGAGGGAGAATTATATGTTCCCTGCTCTGTTTTAAAGAGCAACACTCTGATGTGGAAACAGAGAACATGAATCACCGAAAAAGAAAATCAACCATCTGCTGGTGACATCTGATTCAGATAATGAAAATGAACATGCGTTGGTCTGCACTGCTTTGGATTGTTATCGAGCAGAACCCGTCATCAGCATGGACGCGTGTCCCCTGGAATGGTGGTTGAAGCATGAAGGGACATACGAATCTTTAGTGCATTTGGCACGTAAATATCTTGCGATGCCAGCTACAATACTTCCATGAGAAAGCCTGTTCTCACTTTCAGGTGACATTATAAACAAAAAGCGGGCAGCATTATCTCCTGCAAATGTAAACAAACTTGTCTGAGCAATTGACTGAACACGAAGTAGGACTGAGTGGACTTGCAGGCACCAAAATATTACATTGTTTTATTTTTGAATGAAGTTTTTTTGTACATAATTCTATATTTACAAGTTCAACTTTCATGATAAAGAGATTGCACTACAGTACTTGTATTAGGTGAATTGAAAAATACTATTTCTTTTGTTTTTTACACTGCAAATATTTGTAATAAAAAGAACTATAAAGTGAACACTGTACACTTTGTATTCTGTGTTGTAATTGAAATCAATATATCTGAAAATGTAGAAAACTTCCAGAAATATTTAAATAAATGGTATTCTATTATTAACAGATTCATTTTTTTAATCACCTGACAGCTCTGCTTTCCCGAAATCAATTCACTTACAGAATTTCAGTTGGTTATTTGCTCATGTATAGTAGTAGAGATTTTTAAGAGAGGTTGGCTTGGTATTTGAATATACCAATTTCAGTAAGCATTCTGACAGTAGAAAGCTGATTGGTTGTGATTGTGCCTGTGGCACTAAACATAGGCCTATTATAAAGGCATTATTTTTTTCAAGTTGTACAATTACAGAATCATAGAAATGTAGGGCCAGAAGGGTCCTCAAGAAATTAATATATAATAGATCCAACTTGAAAAATGTGTTAAAATATTGATCTCTGGTGTCACCAATAGATCTAGGATTAAGAGGAGAATGGGCATCCAATGTATCTATATACTTTGTGGTATTTTAATGCTTGATTAGTCCAGGAATAGAGAATATCATGATAGCTATAACATGAGCTCCTGTGTTTCACAAACAAAAGTTCTGATTCTCCTCTTACACCATTGTTACACCAATGTCACTCCATTGACCTCAGTGGAGTTACTCCTGATTTACAGCACTATCCATATCTTGGCTCTTTCGCAAGCTACTATATTTCATGCTGTGTCTTTTGAACCATAATATAAAGAGTGACATTGTACAGCCCTTATGGATATAATTAAATTCTGCACATGCCAGTGTCATGATTACTCCCATGTTATCACCATTGCAAAATATACTTCATTGGGATAGAGGCTTTAGAAAAAAGACCAAAACTAAACAGAATAAGTGGCATAAAATATATTGTTTTTTGTGTGACTTGTTGAGAAGTTCTTTCTTAATACACTTGTAGTTCTATCACTTGCCAGACTTGTGGCTATAACTTTTCATATCTGCCCCACAAATCTGTATGGTATAAAATTGAATTAAATTCTGTCACTGGAGTGGACTAGTGAGTGGAGCACCGAATGCAAAGGAGACCTGGGATCTGTTTTGAACTCTGCCACTGACTTGCTCTGTGCCCTTGGGCAAATAACTTCACTCTTTGCGTTTCTATTTCCCTCCCACTGTTCCTCTCTCTCGACTCTTTGGTTTGTAAGCTCTTTGGGGCAGGGACAGTCCCATAAGATATGTGTTGTGTAGCACAATGAGACCCCAGTCTTGATTCAGGCATCTTGTAATACCCTTGTAATACAAACAATAATCATCTTCCTTCAGCTCCTTTTCTTTGGCCAAATTGAGCCCAGGTGTAAGCAGGTTCATCTCTCATTGAAATCAAGGAGAGTTGGGCCAGGTATACTGGAGATTAATTTGGCATTCTCTCTCTCTGGACACAATTACAAACAATTAATGAATAATAATAAATCTCCATCATGACTATAGTGTCACTAGCGTGATGCAACAATGAATGATGTCTTGCAATACAAAACTTCAGCAGTCAAGTCATCTATAACCAGCATATAAAGCAATGATGTAATTCAACAGATTTTTAGAAGGGCTTATTTAGCCCTATATGAAAGAAGATACAGACCAGTTTTCACCCTTTCAGCTGGTATTTCTCTGTTCTCCTAGTTTTGCCTATTTCCATCCAGGCTTCCTTCCTTCACAGGAGCAACCCATCAGCAAAGAATCTCATTTTTGTATGCCAGACTGTCTTATCAATAGCTGCACCGTTGAGAAGAGGTTACCTAGAAGTCATTTTGTAGGCTGGATGCTAGATTGATTATCTGAACCTGCCCTTTCTGATGATTGATGACTACCCTACTCAGTAGTCAAAGCATTTCTCCTGCACCCCCAAAATGTGTGAAGTTGGAGGGCTCTTCTGGAAACGAGCAAGAAAGTCTAGTAGGAGCTGAATTTTCATTGTATATAAGAAAAATGGTGAGTGCACTTTTCTAGCAAGAATTATTTTCCTGCTCAAGCAAAATAATCTGTCTGATGCCAAGTTTTACCCAGTGCATTGTACAGTAGCTAGTTAATGAAACATTCTTCATTGATCTATCTCCCTCTCCATCCCTCATGTAGAAGATGTAACACACCACAAAAACATTAACACATGTCATCCTCTGTTAAAGTTTTCATAAAACCGACAAACAAATCAATCTTACTGTTGAAGATCTGTGAATTGCAATGGGAATTCAAAAGCCTGCCTACTTGGGGAAAACTGAATGACTCAGGGAACTGACACTGAACATAGGAACTTTCACCACTGCTGTCGGTCACTGGATCAAATTATGTATGCAGACAAACAGTATGATATGCTCTATTAACTTTTAAACAATGTACTGAGGTGTGGTGCTCCAAATTATGTATATGAGGAAGCGTGGCCATATCTGGAGCCTCACACATTAGAAAAATATACACCAGCAGAATGTTGATTCTGCTCTTATTTACACCTGTATAAATCAATAGAATTACACCTGCGCAAGTAATATCAGACTCTAGTGTTGCCACTGACTCACTGTGTGAATTCAGCATTGTGAGGCACTTCGGTCCTGTTTGCAAAAGCACTTTAGGGTGCTTTTCAGCCCAGGATCTCAAACTACAAAGAATTTGTATTATTAATGATTGTGCTGCTACAACTGAGCTTGTACATCTGCTCCTATGATCTGATTCCTGCAGCAGTTTCTGCACCTCATGAGAGCTGCACACAGAAAATAATAGACTCAAGACAAATCATAAATCTTTCCCAGCATGATGCATGGATGCCATGGATCACTTAAAAGAAATCATTATATTTAAAGGGGTTAAATGTGGTGTACTGACCCCTTCCTTTAGTCTTAGTCTGTGAATTTGGTCGGGGATTAGCATGCATTATCACTCAGAAAACTTCATTCTTCAGAAATTCTGCTAACAATAACAACACAGCAGTCATCCCCAGGTAATGACTGACTAGCTGTGTAAGGGCTTTCACACCAAATCCTCAGGATTAGGTGCTTTCTCTTTCTTGGTAAATTGAATCACACAGTCATGTCCTGCTGTGTGCCATAATGTGGCTCACAGCCAAGAAATGCTTAAGGTTACAATAATTAATTGCCTTGGTGACATGGATATGCTATTGTATTGGAGTTTGGCAGAAGCTGGATTATGTGGCAATGGGACTGGGAGGGTCCAAATGTTAATAAATGTGGACCCAAATGGCATACACAAAACTGGTAATTGCACACACATTAAGGACTATCGTGACTGGGACTAATAAAAAATGATAGATATAAATAAACAGACATTGTGAGTTAAACAAGGGATTGTTTTGCCTACACACAGGGATATCTGGTGTATATCATTTAGGCTTGCTTATTTTAACATTCAGCCTTGACATTTTCCCCATCTTTTTGTGACAGCTGAAAAACTAAAACGACTTAACCCAGATAAAATTCTCAAAAGCTTAGGACTGAAAAAATGAAAGATGAAAATGGTGGAAAATAGTTTGTTTCTCTAAGGATAGTGCAAGTTCAGTTAGTGCAGTTTATGCATGCGTAATCTCACTATGTTGTCAGTTTGGAAACCCTTTGCAAAGTTTTGGCCCCAAAGCAAACCCAAGATCTAAAACCACTTTGAGTTTGCCAAAACCAAGATAAGAGCACATCTTTCTGAATTTATTGGGTACCCTTAATAAAGATCACAGTATTCATAAACAAACCAAACCTCACTAGAAGCCAAGGTTGCTTTTAACTCTTTCCCAATACCTAATCTATATGATCGAACATGACAGATAATAACTTTGAAAATATTTGTCATTTGTTTCTGGCCAAAAACTTATAAGTTCCATGAAGCCTGTTTATAGTTAAAAAGTACAGGTCCTTCTATTCAATCAAAAGCTTTCTAAAGCTCACAAGTGTAAATAAAATTAATTTTTGATGAACAATTGAAGTATTGCATTTATAATAAATTGCATCACAAATTTTTGAACCATCAAACATGGTCATTTAGTAAAGTAAGATTCATTTTTAATTGAGAATATCCCTGAGCATGGCATTTCTAATGTAGTTTCCTTATGAATCAAGGAAGTGAATTCCTTGCAACTAAGACTCATTAATCCTAAATTTATCAGAATTTATAACCCATTTTGAAAACTTCATAGACTTGTTCTATTGCAATCTGAAGAGCTTAGACATAATTTTTTATTTGGTCAGACTTTACATAAAGTTTCATTAGGGTGACCAGATGTCCCAATTTTATAGGGACAGTATTGATTTTTGGGTCTTTTTCTTATATAGGCTCCTATTACCCCCACCCCCTGTCCCGGTTTTTCACATTTGCTGTCTGGTCACCCTACGTTTAATTTATAAATGATTTATAAAGGGTTAATAAATGATTACTAGAAGTCATAAGCATGTCACAGACAGGAGTAGTATGTGTTATACATAGTTATAGAGACGTCAGTGGAAGTTGTTATCAATAGTTAGAAGCAACCTATTGTCCAGTTTGACTCTTTAGCAATCTATTACAATTGATTAATCATTTATAAACTCTTTATAAATAGAACTTTAATCAAACTATACAAATATCAGATCAAGATGTTTAGGACCAGGGAAATAAATTGCAATGGTGGTTATCTCAGAAAAGCAGAGAATTGATGGGATCACTCCAGTAAGTGGGAGTTTGAGGAGAAAGAACAGCCCCAGATAGATGTATCTCTGGATCAAGCTAAGGATGATGGACTGCAGTTTACCCTTGATTGCTGGGCTCTCTCACACCACAAAACCTACATACATATTTCTAGTTATGGGCGGAAACTAGTTACTGCCTAATTGCTTATAACGAAGAGTGAACTATGTATTCAGATATGTATAGTTTGACTGAAAGAGGCCATGTTGAGGTAATATAATAAAAAGTTCTCTCTTATCTGATTCAGTATTTCAGGAAGTATACAACATTCATCTAGCAACAAACACTACAGTTAAAGTTGCTAAATAGTTAAGCTCCCTGTTCACACATGCACATTCTTGGCTAAAATTTTTCACATTGTTTCTGCCCAAAAGTGAGTGAGTGAGTAAGTGTGTGCGTGTGCGTGAGTGTGTGTGTAAAGTTTCATTATGTCACAGTAATGATTGTGAGTGCTTTAATAAAAACAGTATTTGGTCCTGCCTTGCAGGCAGGGGACTGGACTCGATGACCTCTCGAGGTCCCTTCCAGTCCTAGAATCTATGAATCTATGAATTGTTTGTCACCATCATTACTTAGGATTCATTAATGGTGCTTAGGGACATGAACCTTGATGAGATGGGAATGAGAGTGCATCAACTACGTAACAATTTCTGAAGTATTATGATGCTTACAGAGATGCTGTGGGATGGCACATAGTGAATTCGTTCAACAGCAAGATGCAGAGTTCCTATGTCCATAATAAACTTATCACGTAGGGGTGTGGTATTATGGCCCCATCCATACCACACCCAGAAAGGCTTCCTTGAGGCAGCTAGTGCCCCAGAGTAAGGAGAAATCAGGGAGGGAATTGTGCCTCAGAAGAAAGTCTCTGTTTCCCAAATCTACTCCTTGCTCACAACTGTGCCTACAGGCACAATCTAGCTGTCAGAATACAGGCAATTCCCAGATACTTATGTCTGCTGTCTCCAAAGAGCTACTGATCAAGATACAAAAGGAGCACTTAAAGACAATAAAGTCATTGCGGAGAAACTAAATGAATTCTTTGCTTCAGTCTTCACGGCTGAGGATGTTAGGGAGATTCCCAAACCTGAGCCAGCTTTTGTAGGTGACAAATCTGAGGAATTGTCACAGTTTGAGGCGTCACTAGAGGAGGTTTTGGAATTAATTGATAAACTTAACAGTGACAAGTCACCGGGACCAGATGGCATTCACCCAAGAGTTCTGAAAGAACTCAAATGTGAAATTACGGAACTACTAACTATGGTTTGTAACCTGTCCTTTAAATCGGCTTCTGTACCCAATGACTGGAAGATAGCTAATGTGACGCCAATATTTAAAAAGGGCTCTAGAGATGATCCCGGCAATTACAGACTGGTAAGTCTAATCATGTTTTACTAATCTATTAGAGTTCTTTGAAGGGGACAACAAACATGTGGACAAGGGGAATCCAGTGAATTTAGATTTCCAGAAAGCCTTTGACAAGGTCCCTCACCAAAGACTCTTATATAAATTAAGTTTTCATGGGATAAGAAGGAAGATCCTTTCATGGATTGATTACTGGTTAAAAGAAAGGGAACAAAGGGTAGGAATAAATGGTAAATTTTCAGAATGGAGAGGGGTAACTAGTGGTGTTCCCCAAGGGTCAGTTTTAGGACCAATCCTATTCAACTTATTCATAAGTGATCTGCAGAAAGGGGTAAAAAGTGAGGTGGCAAAGTTTGCAGATGACACTAAACTGCTCAAGATAGTTAAGACCAAAACAGACTGTGAAGAATGTCAAAAATCTCACAAAACTAAGAGACTGGGCAACAAAATGGCAAATGAAATTTAATGTGGATAAATGTAAAGTAATGCACATTGAGAAAAATAACCCAACTATATATACAATATGATAGGGGCTAATTTAGCTACAACTAATCAGGAAAAAGATTTTGGAGTTATCGTGGATAATTCTCTGAAGACGTCCACGCAGTGTGCAGTGGCAGTCAAAAAAGCAAACAGGATGTTAGGAATCACTGAAAAGGAGTTAGAGAATAAGACAGAGAATATCTTATTGCCCTTATATAAATCCATGGTACTCTCACATCTTGAATACTGCGTACAGATGTGATCTCCTCTCAAAAAAGATATACTGGCATTAGAAAAGGTTCAGAGAAGGGCAACTAAAATGAGTAGGGGTTTGGAATGGGTCCCATATGAGGAGAGATTAAAGAGGCTAGGACTTTTCAGCTTGGAAAAGCGGAGACTAAGGGTAGGTCTACACTTACTTCCTGGTTCGGCGGCAGGCAATCGATCTTCTGGGATCGATTTATCGTGTCTTGTCTAGACGTGATAAATCGATCCCGGAAGTGCTCGCTGTCGACACCGGTACTCCAGCTCGGCGAGAGGAGTACGCGGCATCGACGGGGGAGCCTGTCTGCCGCGTCTGGACCCGCGGTAAGTTCGGACTAAGGTACTTCGAATTCAGCTACGTTATTAACGTAGCTGAATTTGCGTACCTTAGTCCGAAGTGGGGGGGGGTTAGTGTGGATCAGGCCTAAGGGGGGATATGGATAGAGGTATATAAAATCATGAGTGATGTGGAGAAAGTGGATAAGGAAAAGTTATTTACTTGTTCCCATAATATAAGAACTAGGGACCACCAAATGAAATTAATGGGCAGCAGGTTTAAAATAAATAAAAGGAAGTTCTTCTTCACACAGCACATAGTTAACTTGTGGAACTTCTTGCTTGAGGAGGTTGTGAAGGCTAGGACTATAACAAGGTTTAAAAGAGAACTGGATAAATTCATGGAGGTTAAGTCCATTAATGGCTATTAGCCAGGATGGGTAAGGAATGGTGTCCCTAGCCTCTGTTTGTCAGAGGGTGGTGATGGATGGCAGGAGAGAGATCACTTGATCATTACCTGTTAGGTTCACTTAGGTTCACTCCCTCTGGGGCACCTGGCATTGGCCACTGTCGGTAGACAGGATACTGGGCTGGATGGATCTTTGGTCTGACCCAGTATGGCCATTCTTATGTTCTTATTACTTAAGATTTTTCCATCATTCAAAGACTAAATGATCCTTTTCATTTTTCCTCACCATTTTAATGGAATTTAGCTACATTGCTCTTGAATTATTTGTGACAATAATGATAAAGGCTCCTGTCGTGTCTTTATTCTGGAATTTCTGATAGAATCTGGTTTATTAATAAATTATTTTTCTTTAGAAAACAAAAAAAATAGTATTTTTCAATTCACCTTATATAAATACAGTGGTACAATCTCTTTATCATGAAAACTGAACTTACAAATGTAGAATTATATACAAAAAATAACTGCATTCAAAAATAAAACAATGTGAAAGTTTAGAGCCTACAAGTCCACTCAGTCCTACTTCTCATTCAGACAATCGCTCAGACAAACAACTTTGTTTACATTTACAGGAGATAATGGTGCCTGCTTCTTGTTTACAATATCACCTGAAAGTGAGAACTGGCATTCGCATGGTACTGTTGTAGCTGGCATCGCAAGATATTTATGTGCCAGATGCACTAAAGATTCATATGTCCCTTCATGGTTCAACCACCATTTGAGAGGATATGCGTCCTTGCTGATAACGGATTCTGCTTGATAACTCTCTAAAGCAATGTGGACCGACACATGTTCATTTTCATCATCTGAGTCAGTCAGATGCCACCAGCAGAAGGTTGATTTTCTTTTTTGATGGTTCGGGTTCTGTAGTTTCTGCATCTGAGTGTTGCTCTTAAGAGTTTTGAAAGCATGCTCCACACCTCGTCCCTCTCAGATGTTGGAAGGTACTTCAGATTCTTAAACTTTGGGTCGAGTGCTGTAGCTATCTTGTTTGTCTTAGTGATTGGCTGAACAAGAAGTAGGACTGAGTGGACTTGTAGGAGCTAAAGTTTTACATTATTTTGTTTTTTAGTGCAGTTGTGTAACAAAAAATAATCTATATTTGTAAGTTGCACTTTCACGATAAAGAGATTGCCCTACATTACTTGTATGAGGTGAACTGAAAAATACTATTTCTTTTGTTTGCCATTTTTACAGTGCAAATATTTGTAATAAAAAATAATAATATAAAGTGAGCATTTTCTGCTTTGTATACTGTGTTGTAATTGAAATCAATATATTTGAAAATGTAGGAAAACATCCAAAAATATTTAATACATTTCAGTTGGTATTCTATTGTTTAACAGTGAGATTAAAACTGCGATTAATTGTGATTAATTTTTTTAATCGCGATTAATTTTTTTGTAGTTAATCGCGTGAGTTAACTGCTTTTAATCAACAGCCCTAATAAAGATTAATAGATTTTTTTAGAATCTAAGACGAGAAAGAACCATAATGGTCATCTACTCTGACCTACTGCATAACACAGGCCAGCATAATATTTCACTTAGTAATTCCTGCATCAAGTTCATAGTTTGAGAAGACACCAAAAGTGGTGAGAAACCCTTGCCTACATTTAGTACACATGGTTATTTGGGACCCAAATGTGCCTATCTGGTTTCTTCATATGCATAGTATCTTTGCTGTTTAAAAAGCAAAAGACATAACAGGTGTGCAACCTGGAGCCTGTTTATGACCCACCTTTTAGTATTGCCTTGATTTCTGATGTAGGCGCTGTCATATTGAACGTGCAACATTTGAGTACATCTGCAGCTGCTAGTAGCAAATACCTCCAATGGCCAGAGATGGGACACTTGATGGGCAAGGCTCTGAGTTACTTCAGAGAATTCTTTCCCAGGTGTCTGGGAGTCTTGCCCACATGCTCAGGGTCTAATTGATCGCCATATTTGGGGTCAGGAAGGAATTTCCCCCCAGGCCAGATTAGCAGAGACCTTGGGGATTTTTCACCTTCCGCTGCAGCATGAGCATGGGTCACTTGAACTAGAATAAATGGTGTATTCTCTGTAACTTGAAGTCTTAAAATCATGCTCTGAAGACTTCATCACCTCTGCTGAGTAACTGGGTCTAGTACAGGGTGGGTGGGTGAGGTTCTGTGGCCCGCAATGTTCGGGAGATCAGACTAGATGATCGCAATGGTCCCATCTGGCCTCAAGGTCTAAGAGTAAGATAATAAAGCAAACGTCTTCACAGGCATTATGGATGACTCTCATTGTTTCCAGCCTGCCATGTAGTAATGTAGCACATGTGTACCTACTAGCAAGCAGAGAGAGAGAGAGTCCTTTAAGTTTCATGAGGCGATTGCAACATTATGGTGTTTTCATATATTGGGCATCCTAAGGAAAATTTGGGCATAGCATGGTTACTCGCTGTCTCTTGCTCAGAGAGAAACCTTTATTTTGATTGGTAATTATGTCCACATATTGTACATGCAGTGATAGCACAGCACTAATGGTGAAGACTAGCGTATGGGTATAGGAATGTTACAAAGGCCAACTTACATGTGGAGGATGAAATCCTGGCCCCGTTGAAATCAATGGTAAAACTCCCTTTGACTGAATGAGGCCACGATTTCACCCAGTGTTTAAGCTGCTCATCTTGGAATGTGCCTCGGATATCTCCGCTGTTCATATTTAACAAGATAAATGAATGTACAGGTCTGGCAGGTTGAAGGTCCCCCCTTGCCAACTCAGCAATGCAAACAGTGGTTACTTCAGATCAATAGACTACTTCAAGGGAAGTAAAATGGAATGTCAGCTCAAGACAAAGTACAGAGCAACTATATACAAAAATCAAACAGTGAACAACTTGTCCTGAATCAGCTGCAGGTGGAGTCACCATTCACGTGTGCTTTGTGACCCTAACATCAGAGGCAAATGGAGCATCACTTGCAGCTAGCTCCCATAGCATTCTCATAATTCACAGCCTCATGCGGAGTTGTATACTAATGGGAATCATCAGGGTGCAGCTGTTTCCTTAGAAATATCAGAGATATGCACAAGAGACAATCGAGGAAAATCAGCAGTGACTGTAATATTTGAATGTGTGTGCCTCAATTCCGCATGTGGGTGCTAGGATGGCCAATTTTGGTTGGACATATTCTTGGAGGCTTCATCACATGACATAATCTTTAATTAGAGATTAATGTTTAATTCCTGGGGACTCCAGGACAATCCTGGAGGATTGGCAACCCGAGGGGTGCAACCTTACAAGGATGAGAATGGTAATACTCAGAGCTATGTAAATTGCCTTGCACTCGAGTAAATTGCGCTAGCTGTTTAACTCGGATTTACATAGCATACTTCTGTATTTCAGGGACGAGGGAGGGGGCTGTAGATCATCCATTGCAATCACCAGAGCTTCTCTATTACTGGTGTAAGTGAGATCAGAAACTGGCTGCTTTATTCCTGCAATTCTTGACTCTTGTGTATGTTCAAAATTGTAACCTTCCTGTTGCTGTAAAGTATGTTTTTGTACTTAATATTAATATTCAACTAAAAATGCTGAAAGGAGCCAGACCACAAAGCTGAACTGTACCTTTGGTCTGCCAAAATGCATAGTGAAACAACATGTTTGTGCAAATGCTGCAGTGACTGTTAAATCTGCTTCATTTAAAAGCAGTCATAAGTACTGCATGTGGCATTTTAGGATGGGCTTCCCAATGAAAGCTTTTGAAATTGTGATTGATACTAATAACCAAATGTGTGTATTAAATATACTGGGCCTGATTCTCAAGCACTTTGCCCTTTGTGTAGTCACCTGCCCCTGTGCAAAGTGGGTGTACCGCACCGCAATCATTGTGAAGGCAAGGAGAGAATTCTGATGGGGTAGCACTTTGCACGCATAAATGACTGCAGAAAGTGCAAGGCCTTGGAGGATTAGACCCTTCTTAAAAACCAATGACAAATTATGACACATAATCTGCAATGATTTCTCAAAACAGCTTCCAGGACAACAATAGCAGATTTACAGGAATCTGGGTAACTGAATAGCCTTTGGCCTATAATGCCATATTACAAGCTTTTCGGCAGCTCTGGTGTATGGTTTTCATCTGTGCTTGTCAGAGGAAAAGGATCAATTGTTCTCTGTATTGCTTGTTATCAAAAGGGAGAAATGGAAACACTTGATGAGCAAAGGTTCCTGATTATTGTACACTAGGTGTTCCTCCTGCATGTGTTTGTCCAATGGATCATTTTACAGTTAATTTCTTTCACACATCATAAAACCCTAATGTAGGACAGGAGGGAAGCTTATCCAGAAATCAGACTTAGAGAGGGTTCAGCTTCACCTATACCACCTGTAAGGAAGCCTGTCCAAGCAGGTCCTCCTACATATTTGCTGGAGGAGAGGAGTTTTGTGTTCTGCTGGCTTTTTAATTTTATTTCTGTTTTGCAATGTATTGCAGGGGCACTCTGTTTTTATTTTGTTTGCAAATCTAAATAGATAAAAACAAAGAAACATTGAAAGAATATAGGATATGCCACATTCCACATATTTTTACCACAGCCAGTCTTAACAAAAACATCACACTTCAATTTTCTATACCTAACTATTTCGTATGAGCTGTATTTACTCATTGGCCCATGATTAGTCTTGATTTTAAAGCAGCAGCAAAATAACTATACAGGAGCTGTCAAATTGTACACTGTGCCTTTGTTTTTTCCCTCTATCAGCTGCTTCTGAAAGCAAACTTAAATTTTATCTGTCTTTTAGTTAGCACTTATTTGAATGAATCAGAAGAGACAGTAAAGGTGAAATGTAATGGCATTTGGCTACAATCACTGCCCTGCACTTTAAGCACTTTAAGTTGTCTGGCCGGCTGGGAGAAGAGGGCAATGCTTTCTGGCTTGGAGGAGGAGGGAGGACGTAAAACTGCTGGAAAAGCAGTCAGTATGGTGGATGACTCACAATCTAGGAATGAGGGGTTTAAAAAGGTCAGCCTGGGAACAGGCTGGGCAGCACCCACCCTGCCTCCCTATTTAGGTCACAAATATGCCGGGGGATTAGTTATATCTGCTGTGGGCATTATGTTAGCCACCCCACTAAGGGGGGCTGGGAAGGAATTTTTCCCTTACCACCATATTGGCCAGGTGCAGTGGTGGTGGTGGTGGGGGGTTAGCCTTCCTCGCAGCAGGTTCAGGTGGGCTCTGTTCATCCACAGGATGACTGGCAGTAGGCCATATGTTGCAACTCTTTATTTAAGTGTATAGCGGCTGTTCAGTGCAGGTACTACATAAATTAAGGCACACACACACACAAAAAATGGATAAATGGCTTGGAAAAGAAATTAAGGAGAGGTGGTTGGTAATTGAGCAAGCCAGGGGCAGTTGGAGACTCCTCTGATTAGTACAGTGGGGAGCCAACCCCCCATCATTATAGTCCACCCTAACCCCTCCTATGAAGGGGCGTGGTCGGGTGTGGTTCCAGCAAAGGAACTGCTGGAGGGACCTGGATGAAAAGGTGGGGAGCTGGTGGAAGCCCCCCGCCCCCAGAATTGCCTGGAATTGGAGGTGCCCGGCAGTGGATCTGCTGGAGGGACATGAATGGAAAGGGGGGTGGAGGGGCTGAAAAAAGCACTCACCCCCCGCCCCCAGTGAATGGTGGGGGTTTTCACCTGCACTGCACATTTTATCCGCCAGGTTAGTCCCAGACATCTAATAATAAAGTTGCGGCCGGATTAAACCAATATCTAATGTCTCCTGTCATTCCTTTGGCATAGCCAGATAATCGCCATAATGCTCAGAAGTTCTGTACTGTAGGATCAACCATCTTAGACATGATTGCATAACTACATAGGTTGCGGTGTGCAATCTGACTTTTAGAGTGAATGGATTAATAAGAAAGGTGAGACTAAAAATATTAAAGGATTACTAAATAGGAACACCAGCCCTTATCATCTGAACGTTACTAAAGAACAAGTAAGAAATTAAGTGGGTTAAATATTATATGTTATTGATTGGATTCCATAGTGCAAATTCACATAATGGAGATGGAAGATGATTTCCACAATAATGTCATGTCGTATTATTAAAACACTTCCCACCATACAGGAAGGGGAATTCCAGAGAGTTGTTTTTTTTTTTTTTTCTTTCTTTCTTTCTACACAGCCCTTGCCACCACAAGTCAATTTTACAAGGTGCAGGATGCTGGCCAAGAAAACTAAAAAAAAATAAATTGTAGGGGGAACGGATGCTTTAAAAGAAGTGTATTCATTAAATATGGCAAGCAAAATGAATGTGGTGAAAAGTTTGCTATTTTACTACATGCTGAAGATATTAGTCAGTATTTAAACAGGACAGGGCTGTAATGTCATCACTGCACTAGAAAAAAGGTGCTGACAGCCTACATAAGCAAACGTTTATCTCCACCATCAGATCTTAAGCCAATGTGTTCTTAGGGAACTGCTATAAGAATTCTTTTGGAATTCCATAAAGACGTTGTGCTATATGCTTTGAAACATAACTCTTAAGATCTAGAAGGAATACATCTAAAATAATCCACTCAAACTATATATTTCCTACCAAATCAAATGCCACTGTAGCACATCAGCTGTCAGAATCAAGTATTTGAAATGGGGATTCTATACCAAATTCCTGATGTCTATCAGTTAGCTTTGGATTTATATGTCTTTGACCACTTTAAACTTCCACATACTAATAATACAGTAGCTGCATGATGTGTTTAATATGGAGAATAAGATAGTTCATGGAAGCAAACCCTATGTAATAATGATTTAGGGAAAAGCTCCCAATGACTTTAATGGTGCAGGATCGGGGCCTTCCTGCAGCTATTCTGTTTGGCTGCAGGCATCTGTCCATGCAGAACAAATTGCAAGATTAAGTCTTAAAAAGTATAACTAATTGCTCCACTATCATTGTATTTGTCCATCATATGTCCCAGTGCAGATGAGGTAATGTGAAAGTGATGGATTTAAAATGTGATCAGCAGTAACAATACAGATTAGTTTTTAAAATTAAACAACACGTTTCAAATACCACTGGGACAGATTCTGATAGCTACATTCTTTACTCACCTTGCATACTTACCTCCCTCCAGCCATCATGCTACTGCTTTCAATGGGATTGTTTATAATAATTTGGCCCACTATAATACACATCAATCACCATCAATTTGTGTATGTGAGAAGTGCTTATTATCAGGTACTAATTAGTGTTTCTTGTAATCTCTCCTGTCCGAAATAGAGTGGAAAGTTCATTCTTGGTGTTCTGTTATATGTATCCATCTCTTTGTACATTCTCCAGTTTAATCTGCATCTTGCTTTACTTAAACAAATCAATGTCTTATGTTCTATTTTTAGAAAAATAGTTTGCATAGATTGGGCAAAATGTGGAAGAAAATGTTGGTAACTGCGGAGTATTCAGTGTTTTTTCCATTATCAGTGTACTGAAAATAGGAGCTGGTCAAAATATGAAAGGTGAATAATCATTGCAGATATAGCCCTTTTTTGTACGTTTGCAAACCAGACCAACATTCTGTAAATGTAATTGTTAATCAAAAGTATTGACAAACCCTATATAATCTACAGCTAATCAGAAACCATTTGATTTCATTGTATTAATCTTCATTGCTTATTTTTGTTTTTTGCCACAGGTGTAGTTCGTCAGGTGAAGCCCATTGTTGGACCTTTCCATGCCATTCTGAAACTGGAGATGAACTATGTGGTGAATGGGATTGTCTCTCATCGTAACATTGTCAATGTGCACATCTTTGTGTCTGAATATTGGTTTTAGTAGAGCTTTAAAATCTGAAACAAGCAAGCCACTGCAGACTAAATCCTTACCACAAACTATTATGTTATATGCCAGTTTGTAAAACCCAATAGTGTTTTGTTTTTGTTTTGTTTTTTAACATTTGGATTATAGTTTAATTAAGACAAGTACCAAGCTATGCTGACTAGATGTAGGATGGAGCAAAATAAATGAACCTGATTTGTGTTTATAAATAAGTATGGTATAAAAGTGCTCATCTGCTTAGTGAATTTAAATTTTTCTCTAAATATTCAGGCAAATCTTAACTATTGCTCCTTTACCTGATTGCCAGCGCTATAAAGGACATGGGAGAAAGGACTAGCCATAGACCATTGTGATGAATATATGGTACCAGTGGAGGAAAGTCCAAAAAGCAATGAGTCATTTTGCCTCAAACTTTTGGGTGCCCAATTTGAAATATCTGAAAAGGCCTGATTTTCAAAAATGCCAAAATATCCACCCTCTAAAAAGCAGGCCCCTTTATATTAATTCAAGATGGGCTCCCAAAATCAATTGCCACTTTTGAAAATCTTTGCCTAAAGATTTAAAAAAGCTGTTTGGCCACAATTACAAGAGGAATTGTAAAAGGAAGTAAAGATAGCAAGAGGAACAAGTCTTTGCACCTATCAGATAAAACACTCATGTTTTGTACCTCTTATTTGACAATAAAATGAAGCATGTTGGATCCAACTTAACTAAAACCTCTAATTGGAATTAATATATTACAAGAATTACAGCATATTGCCTACACTCCAAACCAAAATATACTCACCAATACATTGGAATTCTAGATAAACACCTCCAGAAAGTAAAGCACAGTACAATATATATTTTTTAAACTTTGTAAAGAAACTAGTATGTTAAGCTATAGACTTTTCTGAGCACCAGACCAAAGCATATGTAATAATATAATGAAACTTTCTTAAATAAATTAATGTTGAATGTATGTTTTGGGCATCCAAGTAATGAAAATAATGTATCTTTTTATTACAAAAGTGAAAATAAACAGCTCCATGTTTGTTTTGGTCTGTAATTGAGAATCCTGAAGAAAAAAGTTTTAGTGGGAAAATACCCATGTATCTTCTTTTTCCTGCTTATCTGAGAAACACACAAACACACACGCACAACCCTGCCAGTGCACCCACCCATTATTAGACAGAAACACTTGCCTTTTAACTAGCATATAGTTTATCCAAACCCCATTGAAGTCGATACGAGTCCAGTCTACCTCAGGCACAAACTGGGAGTTTATAATGAAAACATTCTCACATATAAGTTTTGACTAAAGAATATTTGATTGGTTGTATTAAATTACACCTTAATTACTGAACACTGGATTACTGTACATAATTTGGCTTTCAGGATGCCATCATGAAACAGTGATAATCTAAAACATGTCCAGTGTTCTCAAAGGCTACTTGGGCACGCCTCACTGTCTCCTTAAATAGTTCCCATATTTAGATAGAAAGATGTTAGTGTAGCAAGTGGATTCAGAGCAGGTGCCTTTCACTATTCAAAAAACTGAAGATTTTTGGATACCTTGTTTTCAGGGATTATTAGCCATTTTAAATTATTCTTTTAACAAAAACAAAAAAACCCACTTTATTATATTGAATTAATAGTGTCTGAGAAAATGGAGATGAGAAAGATCCATTAACTCATCCAATTCTCCTCCTTGCCAATGCAGGAAAAATAAATAGCATCAGTATCAAAAATCAGGAAAACTGGTTCCATCGATTTTCTAAATTGTAGTTTGTGATTGCTCATTTCCTCTATAGTTAGTTGCATCAGAAAGACCTTTGGTACAGTAAAATATAAATTTTAGGCTCAAAGTAATGAACAAACTCATCTACAACCTTCTCCTTTACTCTTATCTCTCCTATCCAGCCCACTTTTTTGATAAAATATTGAAAATGAGGATGGCAAAAGACATTACTACTATTTCCTGGAAAACTATTTTCTTACAGTGTATCCAAATAATCTGAAAATTGTAACCAGCTTTTTGAATAGCCTGGAAGTCATATGATAGTACTTATCCAGTAGTGATTTTATGTTTCACATCTAATGAAGATAGTGATTGCTCAGTGCCATAGTCACCATGACATTCCTTAATTTATAGTATGCCAGCAGAGTAAATCAGAAAATTTAATGATGATAGAAAATCTAATCCAAGCCTGTTACATTCAAATTTACAACCATTGCAAATTGCATAAAGTCAGATAAAATAATTTGTAGTATTTATCTGTGAATGACAATAATCAGAGCTAGCCCAGTGGGAAAATATATTCATGAATTTGTCCACAAAATCCACTGCAATTTGGTTCAAAATGTTCTTGAAACCTTTGGTTCATTTTTCTTCTCAGACGTTGTTTCTGATTGCATGGATGTCAACACAGGCACTTTTATTCATGTGCAAATGGGAAAGTTTTTCTGACAAGAGTATGCACTACCATTATATTCTGTTTATTCTGTTTTTTTTAAAAATTGTCATCCACTCAGGGAACAGAATCAATAGCACATGATTTAGGAGATAAGTCACATAGTAAATAATGAATAGTCATAATGCTCAAGAGCAAGTAACACATAGACCCAGGCTCTCTAAAGGGGCACAGTTGTATTCAGCAAAAGGCTTGTAGAGATAAGTTTTAAGTGGGTAAAGGCTTGACTCCCTAATTATAGGGATGGCAAATGCTAGCCTGGTCCCCAGTATGAGAGAGATCTTTCAGTTGTTCTGCCTGTCACAGACTGTCCACTGCCCCTTGAGGCAATGCTGGCAGACATGAATCACTGGGACGTAGGTAGAGCCTAGCTATTCTCACTGTGCTGTAGGAGCTGCTACCAGGGTATTCCTCTGCATCGTGAATCAGCTCAGGGCCATTTAAGCTCTGATTAGGGGCTGTCTGCATCACTGGAGAAACGCAGAGTGGCTGGAGAACACCAAGAATCAGGCCCAAGGTCTGTACTTTGAACAAAGTGTTTGGTGGATGATAATGAATGAAAAACAACTAGGGAAAATCTTCATCAGTTTGTAGATAACTTGCCTTTTTTAAAAAAAATTCTCCCATTAAAACAAACAAACAAACCCCCAAAACTTCCTGAGGGGATTTATAATTTATTAGCAGACAGAGATGGGGAAATTGCATAGCGTGTGTAATCTTAGTAGAGCTATTAAAGAGCTACAGAGCCAAAGAAAATATCTCAAAGAAACACAAACTAATTTCCTAATAGTGTTCACAACAGTACATTCCATATATGATAGTCGGATATGTCTATGCCATGATGACAAAAGTTATTTCATGATTTGCAGAGAAATACTCTGTGGTATTCCACAGTTGTAAAACGACAGTTTTAATAACTAATTTTATAGGGTAACTCTTGGAAACAATAGTTAATTTGCTGTAATGCTTTAACATGGTAACTAACTTGTCATCACCATATGTACATTACTGTGAATGTCTGTAAAATTAATGTGTTCCTGCCTTCACCACAAAAAATCACACTGAGCCTGAATTTGGCCCATGAAATACATTAGCATCCCTTTCTCCTACCCAGTTCATGACTATTTTAGTCACTAAACACATGTAATGAATCAGTACTATGAACCTGACCGTTATGGAATCTCTCTCTTAGGTTTGCATTTCATGAAATGCAGGGAAGTCACAGGCATAGCACAAGGCTGGCTTTTTCAATGGAACATCCCACCCGGTGGTCATAGAGCCACGCCTTCCACTGCCTAGCGAGACAGGCCGCACATCACAGAATGATACATTGCCTCGTACATTTTATATAAGCAACTTCTATTCATTTGGGTTCTCACATACATGACAGTATGAAACAATTGCAATAGAGACTATTTCCAGATAATTTATATTAACCATTTGTAATGATTTATAGTTGGTTTAGCTATTAAATGTAGATTATTACTCATATTTCATGTCATGAAAAAACATGAATATTGATGATTGTAGACAATTCATTGGTATCTAAATCTAAAGAATAGCACAAACCCACATGTCTATGACTGGTGGATTTAGCATTTGATTCCTTAAATTAGTAGACATATATAATACACACATAAGAAAATGGTGCCCAAGGGACAGTGCATCTGAAAATGCTCATTTGGGCCATTATTCCAATAAGTGCCTAGAATATATTGGGCTTGTAAATAAATGTGGTCTTGCTTCAGGTGTTTCTGTACTAATGTGTGTGTCTACAGTTCACTGTGGGTGCAAAAGATGCATGTGCAAATTTGGTTTATGCAAAAATGGGGGTGCAAATTGGACTGACAAAAAGGAAGCCTGGGCTCTTGAAAACACTGGCCTCACTGTGAAGACTTGAACACTTCCCTCTTGACATTTTAGTAGCTTGGATTTAGTTTTTCTACAGATGGCTTTGATTGTGGCTCTGATCCCTGACTTTTCTCTATTTCATAGTGTAGTTAAAGTATCTATGTTATATAGAAAATCAGATCCATATTTTATGTCTTTGTCTCCAATAACTTAATTATTATTTCTCTTCCCTGTAAAAAAAAAATGTGGGCAAAACCTTGTCTTTCCAAGTCTCAGGCATGCAGCGGGGAGAGTGGAGCCAGCAATATAGTGGGTTCAGCAGCTCTCTTTTCCAACAAAGGGCATGATGACTCAGAGTAGCTTGCTGGGAGTGCGCTTTGGGGTGCCTGTTTACAGCTGCCTAAAAAAAGGATCAGCATGCACACCCTTTAGTATGTGCTTCTGGCTACATAATAGGCACAGAGGGAGCTGGGCCTGAGTATAACCCCAGTTTATCAGAGCCTGCTCCCCTTCAAGCTGTGATGTCTTGGCTGGGGCACTTGCTAACTACTGAGCATTAGAACACTTTAGGGAGAATGAGCACTGAGTTCTCATTCAGAGTGATAACATCCATTCCTAGATCTATCACGAACACACTATGTGATCCTGAGGAAAAATATTTAATTTTCTTTACCTTATCCATAAAATGGGGATAATACTTAATAACTAGAGCTGGTCAAAAATGTTCTGCTAGAATGCTGGTTTGTCTAAATCGATACATTCCATTTGAATTTTCATGTAATATTGTTTAAAAAATAGAAAAGCTGAATTTTAATAAGGATGAAACATTCTGTGTGGACCTTAGCAAAACAGAATGTGTTTGCTTTTTCACTTTGGAATGACTTTTTGAAATTTATTTAATTTTATATTCTATTATAAATTATAATAAAACATTAAAAGTGCAAATTGAATAAAAGGTTCCGTTTTATTGAAAGAAAATGTTTTGGATTGACCCAAAATAAATAAATAAATAAATAAATAAAAGTCATGGAAGATTTCAAAATTTAACACTGCATTCTGATTTAGAACAAAACACAAATTTTGAAATGGACATTCTGATTCCTGCATAGCTCTATTAATTACCTACCTCACCACTACCACCGATCAAATTTTTTCAAACACAAAGCTGTTTTGGTTGAAAACTGGTCTTTTCTTAAGGACTTGTCTACACGATGCTTTAGTCCACACCACAGCAGTGAAAAATTTAGTCTGCACTAGCATGCTGAGCACTAACTTGCCCACACAGACTCTGCTGGCATGCACCAAAAGTTCCTTAGTGTGTATTAATGTAGTCCCGTTTCAGACAGTACTACATTAACATGTACTAGGGAACTTTTGGTGAGCACCAGCAGGGGCCATATGAGCCAGTTAGTGCATGACACACTAGCGTGGACTAAATTTGCACTCATCTGGTGTGGACTAAAGCACCATGTAGACAAGCCCTAAAACAAAGTTTTTCACCCCAAAAATGTCAACATTGTTGAAATATTTTGGTGTTCATGTAAAGTTTTTATTTTAAATCACAATTTTTGAAAGTATTAAAATAGTCATTGAAAATTTTGCTGACTGAAAACCATTTTTGTGGCAAATTAAAAATATTGTTTGATAACCATTTTCAAAATAGTTTCCGTTTAAAAATATGGAAAAATGGGTCAATTTAAATAGTAAAAACAACTTTAAAATTTTGAAAGTTTTTTCAAACCTAATTTTTGTTTGTTTTGTTACTAGCTAGCTATCTATTTAAGGGTTTGTACTGCCACTCATCACTGTAGTATTTGTGTCCCTTTTCTAGGTCAAAATGGTGCTTGGGGTAGGGTGGTTCTTTTTTGGTGGGGAAAGAGGACTTGTTAGGATATAGGGGTGTCAATGTTGTGAGTGTCATTCTTATGGTGGAAAGACATTCAAAAAGGAAGGCTTTGTTGAGATTCCAAAAGACTGTCACACTCTGGATTTGCCTCTGGAAGTTTGTTCAATAGCTGGATCCTTTCAGCCAGGGGTTGAGAGTCACTTTTAGCATGTAAAGTGCTATATAAATACTGAGGACTATGATTATTGTCTCACTAAAGAAAATCTAGATATCATAAGCTAGTAAATATAACTTTAAGTCTTATGTAATCATCCACTAATAAACAAATGTAATCAGGATTTAAACTTTGCCTAGAGCAGAGGTGGGCAAATTACGGCCCACAGGCCACATCCGGCCCGCTGGACCGTTCTCCCCAGCTCCTGGCCTGGGAGGCTACCCCAGCTCCCCCCACTGTTCCCCCACCCCCGCAGCCTCAGCTCACTGCACCACCAGTGTAATGCTCTGGGCAGTGAGTTGTGGGCGGCCTGACCCGGTGTTCTGTGCTGTGCGGTGTGTGGCTGGCTCCAGCCGGGCGGCATGGCTGCCTGTCCTGGTGCTGCTGTGCCACCAGCCACCAGTGCTCCAGGCAGCATGGTAAGGGAGCAAGGAGCGGGGAAGGAGGGTTAGATAGAGGGCAGGGGAGTTTGGGGTGGTGGTCAGGGGTCGGGGGTGTAGATAGGGGTCGGGGCAGTCAGAGGGCAGGGGTTCTGGGGGCAGTCAGGGAGAAGGGGTGGTTGGATGCGGCAGGAGTCACGGGGGGGCAGTCAGGAAGGAGGCGGGGTTGGATGGGGGCAACGGGGGGCAGTTAGGGGCAGGGGGGCGGTCAGGGGACAGAGAGCGGGGGTGGCTGGATGGGACAGGATTCTGGGGAGGGCCCCCATCAGGGAACAGGTGGGGTTGGATGGGGCAGGAGTCCCAGGGGGCCGTCAGGGGCAAGAAGCGGGGGGGAGGGTCGGATGGGGGGCGGGGTCCGGGCCACGCCTGGATGTTTGGGAAGGCACAGCCTCCCCTAACCGGCCCTCCATACAATTTCCTGAAAGTTTGCCCGCCCCTGGCCTAGAGCAGTGGTTCTTAAACTGGCTGCAGTTCGCTGCTCTAGGCCAATGGGAACTGCAGGAAGCGGCGCGGGCCGAGGGATGTACTGGCCGCCGCCTCCCACAGCCTGGAGTGGCGAACTGCGGCCACTGGGAGCTGCGATCGGCCGAACCTGCAGACGCCACAGGTAAACAAACCGGCCCGGCCCACCAGAGGCTTTCCCTGCACAAGTGGCGGCCCTAGTTTGAGAACCACTGGCCTAGAGAGTCATGTCCTGAACCAGGGTGTATCACATTAGCTGCTTACTTAGCACCCCCTTGTAGCCAGCAGTCACTCTATAGCACCTGCCTCCCTTCCCCTCCCCCCTCCCCCCTTCAGGGCCCTTTAAGGGCTTAAAATTCAAAGGTGGTTCAAACAATCCCCAGAGGATGTCTCATTTATTTAGTCCTCTGGTACATACTAGGCCCCTAGGTCTCAACCTTAGTTCTGGGTCTCTCTCTTAATTAATCCAAAATAACAGACAACAAAAACTCACGTAGTCTTCATCCCAGCTAGTTTTTATAGATCTCCTCAGCTTTTACAGGGTTTCTCCCAGGCTTCTCTACCTGGGGCATTTTCTCCCACCCTCTCCTGGTTCTTCAGCTTTTCCACTGTTGGCTCAGGGCTCTGCAGGAGCTTTCTTGCTCCCTGCAGAATCTACAGACACAGCTGTAGTCACTGGTGTTCCCCCCAGCTCACATACATACACTCAAACACACACAAGCTACCTTTTATATTTGAATCACCTGATTCCTCTCAGATGGGCCTCAGTCAAGGCTGTCTTAGGCCCAGGCTCTCCAGTCCAAGGGCAAGTCATCCTGTTACAGTGTCTCAAGCTTGTCTTCCACCCAGTTCTGTCCATTGTAGAAGTTAACCATGGAATCATAGCAAGGAGGAAACAGATAAGGGACATGTTAGGTACAGTTTAATGTTAATGTATGTTCAGCACTTTCAGCTGAGTTGCAATATAACAGCTGTAATTTGAATCTAGCTGTTAACAGATGTGTCCGGAGGAAAGCTTTTGGTGTTTATTTGGCTTAGGCTTTGGTTCCCTGGTATTGCATCACAAACATAAATATGATGTTCCCAGGTAATACTATTCCTAGATAATGTGTGTACTTTAAAAAAAAAATGGATAGGTGGTTTCAGTGCATAACTGGCACATTTGATGGCAGTTGAACCAATGAGCCTAACCTAGAATAAACATCTCTTCAGCTGAAAGAGTAGTTTAGTCTCCATGTCCATTCAATCCTTGGATTCTCTAGTGCAAGTGGTTACTCCAAGTTAGGTGTGAAAAATATTGGCATGGGTGAGGCAGGGAATTTTTCACTACTGTTATTCCTGAATTCACTCAAGTAAAAAAAGATATAGAATTAATGTAATGCTGATATGCATTGAGATCTGTGGGTGAAAAGTGCTATATAAATGCAAAGTATTAGTATTAGCTTATTCCTGTGTCAGTATACCATATACTGTAGCTAATTTGATACAATTAGCAGCTAATACATCTAAATTATCAATTTTAATAGGACTTGTTACTTAATAGGAGAAAGGACAAATTTTGAAAAAAAAACTATTATGTTTTGTGCAGTAATGACTGATTTCATCTCTCTGCCTTTGTACACTTACTTAACAAATGATATCCAAACTAATAGTCTCACTGATATTCAGTTTACAGAAGCAAAAAGAAGAAGGGGAAAAAAAAGACGTAAGCTAATGGTCTTAATCCTTTCGCAGCTGCCATTGGGGGGCTAAGAAATTACACTGTAATGGAGGGGGAAAAGCACCAGAGAAATGTATGTTATAGGTAACATGAAACAAGGTGTGGCATGGTAACTTCATTCACATGTAGTTTACATTCGATAAGAGAGAAGAAAACATTGAATTGTTTTCCACAAAACAATCAATATATTGTTTCCAAATATCAGATCTATAAACCAATATAACTCTAAGATTTTTTTAGAAGGAAGCACCAGCAATTAATACTCTGCATTTCTTCTGTGGAAAACCAGAAGAAATACTGCAATGGAAGACTATCTCTGGAGTCGTAGCATATGCTATCAATTGAAGGATTGGGCCCTTGAAACATAAATAGAAATTCGGCCCATGAGGCTTGGTTCAAGCCTCCCTCAATACCACCACTACAATCAATGAAACCTGTCCCAGTGTGGGGTACTTCTGGCATTGTTTCAAGGTACTTGTATTCTGTGGCTACTTTCAAGTTTTGATAGGTCAGCTGCTGGTCTGTTTTAAAGTTGCTGTTTAAACTATTGTTGGAGCTGATCCTCAGATTAAACGGATTTGTAGATTTGATTTGTAGAACAGGTAATTCTGTATGAGGGGAACAAATTCTTTATTTTTCTACCTTTGGGTTGTTCAGCTTGCCTTTTAAAAGATATCCTATGAGGTTTCCTGTACATACTCATTCCAAAACCTTGGAGTCAGTTTCCCTTGGAAATAGGACTTGCCTTTCCCTCCTAGCTGATTTTGAACAGGGCCGGCGCAACCCATTAGGCGACATAGGCGGTCGCCTAGGGCACTGCAATTTGGGGGGTGGAGACTGTGACGTTGTGCAGTCTATATGGTTTTATAAAAACTTGATAATAAGTCAATATAATGTAACTGAGATAGTTTTAGAGAAAATATGGTAATAAGTGAATGTAACGTAACTGGGGTATGCCTCATGCAAAAGGTCTCTTGTAAGGTATCATTACAAAGCTTATAATCTACTGAGTATGATCATCTGATTTGTATAAATGTACCACTCTTGTATCTAAAACTAGAAATATAAAATGTAACTCTGAGGGCCTATTGTAATTGTGTAAAGTGTGGACCATTAATGATGGTTTGGAATCTTGATGACTCCCATTGTCTGCAGATGGCTGTATTTACCTGTGAGTCTTCCTGTATATGTGTGTGCTGGCAAGTGGGTCATGAAGTCTTGCAGTGACATGTGATCATGTCACCTGAACTGGAATCCATCTTTAACCTGGTGCTTTTCCAGTGAGGGGGGGGGTGGAAACCCAGAGAGACAAAGAGTTCCCGCCTTATGCAAAAGATATATAAAGGGGGGAAGAGAACAGAGAGGGAGAGGAGCCATCATGAAGAATCCCCTAGCTACCACCTGAGCTGCAACAAGAGCTGTACCAGGGGAAAGAATTGTGCCCAGGCCTGGAAGATGTCCAGTCTGAGAAAAACTTACTGAAGCATCTATGAGGGTGAGATTATCTGTATTTAGTTTGATTAGGCATAGATTTGCGCATTTTATTTTATTTTGCTTGGTGACTTACTTTGTTCTGTCTGTTACTACTTTGAACCACTTAAATCCTACTGTCTGTATTTAATAAAATCACTTTCTATTTAGTAATTCACTCAGAGTATGTATTAATACCTGGGGGAGCAAACAACTGTGCATCTCTCTCTATCAGTGTTATAGAGGGCGAACAATTTATGAGCTTGCCCTGCATAAACTTTATGCAGGGTAAAACAGATTTATCTGGGTTTAGACCCCATTGGGAGTTGGGCATCTGAGTGCTAAAGACAAGCACACTACTGTGAGCTGTTTTCAGGTAAACTTGCAGCTTTGGGACAGGAGATTCAGACCCTGGATCTGTGTCTGGAGCCAGACGGGAGTGTCTGGCTCAGCAAGACAGGGTGCTGGAGTCCTGAGCTGGCAGGGAAAGCAGAAGCAGGAGTAGTCTTTGCACATCGGGTGGCAGCTCCCAAGGGGGTTTCTGTGATCCAACCTGTCACAGAGACCGTGGCGGTATTTCGGTGGCGGGACCTTCCACCGCCACTGTGGGGGGGTGGCATTTCGGGGCGGGACCTTCCGCTGCCTAGGGCGGCAAGAAAAGCTGGCGGCGCTCCTGATTTTGAACCATGTGCAGTTTTGATAGAAACGCCTAAGCTACATTTGGTCAGCTAACAAATGATGTTCTTGCAGAGTGAACGAGACAGGGACCCAAATTTGATTTATATCTCGCAGTCCCAGTCAATTTGAAAGAGATTTCAAACCTACCTCAATACATTCCAACATCCTCATTTGCTCTTCTGTTTCAATTTATGTTCATTAATTTGTGTTCATTATGAGCAGAGTTCCAACTGCTTCATATATGTCTGTGGATGATGCCTTTCCCTCAAATTACCAGTGTTGTCTTGAAGCGGATTGATCTCTCTGAACTATAAATGTGAGAAATTCCAGAGTTGCTCCCACAATCACTTCTAATTTCTGAGAGACTGTTTCTTGATGCCTGTGGTGAACACAGAAGGTGTGAGGCTGTGTGGAAATTACTGTTAGTTATTAGAAATTGCTATTAGTCACCAGATGAAAGATTTCTTCATTCCTGCCGAAATCTGCTTCTTTTTGCTTTCTCCTTATCTCCCCCCCCCCCTGACTCCCACACCATCGCTCCCTTTTTCCTTGAATTCTCCCCTTTCTTCCGCCTTTCATTTTCTCCTCTTTCCCTACCACCCGCTTAATCTGACCTCTTTGTGCAATTCTTTTTTGTAACTAAACAATTAGAGCTAAATACTCTCAGCAAATCCAGAAGGTAGATCTTGGGTAACTGCAGAAATAAAAGCTATCTTGGCTGCCAGTGTGGAAAGACAGAGCTGCTGGATGTTTTCATACGCCAAAATTTCACACCTAATCTGCACCACCTCCATGTTAGTGCAAGATGATCTCCTAAAGGGTATTTTTTTAAAGTTCAGTGCACCACATTTAGACTAACTGCTTAAAATAGAATCCATTTTTGGTAGCTATTTTGCCAATGTGAAGCACAAGTCTCTTCTGATATGGAGCTTCTAAGAAGGTAAGAGCATAAATCAGAGATGCAAAAAACTGTTATGTGTAAGCCACACCATCTCAGTGCTGGCCCCTGCACAAACAGTTAATGTGTTATCTATAGCTGTTAATTAATACAGCTGGGTGTTTTGGCTCCAGCTGTAGAGGTTCATGCTTTAGAGGTTCCACATGAAGCTGAACAAATAATGGATTTCTCAGTTAAGGGCCAAACTGGGGGAAAAAAGTTTGATTCAAACTGAATTTTTTTGTTGTTGTCATGAAGATGACAAACCCCCCCCCCCCAAAAAAAACCAACAAATAAACAAACAAAAAAACCCACATTTGTTTTAATCTAACTGAACATTTTGTTCAACCCTAAATAAATGTTCTGTTTTTATTTCTTTTTGTTTTTCATCCTTTTTCCCCCTCACACAAATTAGCTAAATTTTGAAATGAAATATTGTTTTGAAATGAAAAGTCAAAATATTTTGACTTTTCAATTTTTTTCAGGAAAAACTATTTGCCAATTCAACCTGAATTCACAAAGAGTTTCAATGTGTCCCCCATCCCCCAACAATGCATTATTTTTTGCTGAAAAATATTGCCCAGCTCTAGTCTGGAGTTATTCTAATAAAATAGACTCTCACAACTGATTTAAATTAAAATATCCATAGGGGGGAAATTAGTCATATTAGTTCTGATACCAACCAGCAATAAGTAATATTGTCTTAAAGATTATCACAAAGTAGGCTTTGCATACCTCTTCCCATGTTGGTACCTACTCCATTCTGTTGTTGTCTGCTTTATAGTACTTGAAACCTATTTGCATGGGCGGCGCGTGAACCCCCACTTCAGGAAGGCTAGCCCTCCCGGCCCGGCCCCTTCTGCCCAAGACCCCATGGCCGGAGCCCCAAGGCCCTCCCCCCTCTGTGGCTGGAGGAGCCCCAGCCTGCCTACCCCAAGATGCTGACCTGCCTGCCTCCTAACTGCCCCTGGCCACCCCAGCCCCTGGCCACCAGCTTGACTGCTGGGCTGCCAGCTGGCCCAAGCTCCAGGCCGCTGGCTGGAGCTGAGCCCCTGCCAGCTTCAGGGAAGATGGAAAGTGAGGGCAGGGCCTCCCCTGGCCTATGATATCTGCTACCCATGCCTATTTGCCTTCTCTATGAGCTAGAGTCACTGAGGGTCTCCTTGTATTTGTGGTGGAGAGTGGCAGAGCTATTAAAAGGGAAGCTTTTTCCATATTCCATTGGTCAGACTTCATGCAGGCAACTAGAATGCAAGTTTCTCCCAACCTGCCCCATCAGTGACCTCAGACTTATAGGACCACCCTTGTCTTGGATGAGAAGTAAGTTAAATTATAGGCTGCTGAATTGTTCTGATACTGCCAACATTTTGGGCAGAAGTTGTAATAATGATAAAAAAGCCCCAGTGTAATGGATACCAACCTAACTCCGTAACTACAGGTTAGGTTTTGAAAATTACAAATATGTGTTTAAGTCAGGCTAACCAAAAAGTACTAGATGGTGCTTCAGCTGTGGCCAGCTGTATAGTATTTAGAAATTAGAAAGGAATGTTTTTTTTCTTCCAAAGTGGAAAAATTGTAGTAGGTTGGTACATACTGAGCATACGCTCGTTTGTCCTGCTTTACAGTATTTATTGTGTAATTAGTTACATGCAGATAATCAGTGGTTGATAAAATACTTCTTAAGCAGCTTGGCTTCTTCCTCCAACACTTGGAAAGACTGGTACATCTTCACAACGAGTTCTTATTCATGGGTATATGCATTAACTAGTTAATCTTTTATGTTCTAGCTCTCCTGCATTAGAGGCCTGATCCTAAGCCCACTGAAGTCAGTGGAAAGACTGGTCCTATGTCTTACTACACCTGTTGGACCAAACTTCATTTTCTCAAGTAGTAAATATGGAACCTCATTTTGCCTCTAATTATATACATGGGCTCCTTCACTTGCTGCTTTATGATCTCAGGGTTTCTTCCAGCTCATCCGCTTTCAATAGTTCTCTGATTTTTTTCCTCTTCTCTTGGCTTGCTTCCCCTTGCACCTGACCTCTGATTCCTCTCTTCCCCATTGAACACTTTCAGATGTGGCTCATGTGGTACATGGAAATAGTATTCCATGCTGTAATCTCTGTATCTGCCAGGCTAAAGCGGAACCTTTTGTCCCCTATAAATTGAAGTGCTTACACAATTTCTGGTGTCTGATCAGATATAAATTGATATAATAAAGCTATACAAATGGGGCTGGAACTTTGGTGCAACAGAATGGGTCCCTTAGCAAGCATTCCGGAGTGACTAACAGTAGGGCAGCCTGATGGTACTTGGGATTTCCTGAACTTTTCCTAGGCAAAGGTTAGATTGAATTCATTTGCCACAAAGGTTTGACTTTCTGTTTTGATGCCTGGCCAAGCAACATTAGCTGATAGGCGTTGGTGGCTGAAAGATTGTTCTAATTGAAGGGTATTGGCAAAGGAGTAACAAAGCCACAAGATTTCCCAGATTTTCAGTCAAACAATTTTCTAAAACAGGATTATAGAGAGGAGTTAAGAATGAGATCCAAGTCTAGGCTGGAGATAGTCATCCCTAGGCAGCAGAAGGATTTTAAAAGGGGCCAATTGACTGTTGGATCCAGAGACTGCTTTTTACTGATTGTTTTGTATTCACTACTTAGTCGAGAAGTTGCATTTACATTGTTTCTTCTGTGTGGAGAGATAAGGGAGAATGAAAGTCTCAAAAAACTGACTGCTATCTCATCAGGGCCCCCTCTGATACCTTCACAGCAGAAACTGAAACTACCTTTACAATGCCATGGTGTAGGAGGAGTTTCATAAAGGTAGTTTCAGTTTCTGCTGTGAAGGTATCAGAGGGGTCCCTGATGAGATAGCAGTCAGTCTTTTGAGACTTTCATTCTCCATCTACTCCAGTATCCTGCCTTCCAACAGTGGCCAATGCCAGGTGCTGCTGTGGGAATGACCAGAATAGGCTATCATCGAGTGATCCATCCCCTGTCATGCATTCACTCAGCTTCTGACAGTCACTAGGGTTACTAAGAGCATGAGGTTCCATCCCTGACCATCTTGGCTAATAGCCATTGATGGACCTGTCCTCTCTGAACTTATCTAGTTCTTTTTTGAACCCAGTTATTCATTTAGCCTTCACAACATCCCCTGGCAATGAGTTTCAGAGGTTGACTGTGTGTTGTGTGAAGAAGTACTTCCTTTTGTTTGTTTTAAACCTGTTGCCTATTAATTTCATTGGGCGACACCTGGTTCTTGTGTTATGTGAAGGAGTAAATAACAAGGGCCTTGGAAGAAACTAATACAACCTCCATTCATGGTATTAAATTGTGTCTCACAGCAACTAAAATAATATTTCTCTTGAAGACCCTTTGCAAGAGAAGAGAATCAATAGAATTATTTCAACAGAAAAATCTTCAGCTGAACTGGAAAGAAGATTGTGCAGAATTTAAAATTAGAGGCTTTGCAAATGGCTCTAGGAAACTAAGGAGAACTGGCATGTATAGGGGGAATGTGATTGAAGTTGTAACAGAAGGAGTTGGGAGTCAGGACACTTTTTTATGTTTTATTCCAACTTCTGTCATTGACGCAATGGATCCTAAGTCTATTGAAGTTAATGAAAAAACTCCCATTAACTGTAGTGGTGCAGGGTCAGGCCAGGTGTGATGACCGTGAGCAAATCATTTAACCTTTCCACACCATCTTTTACTCATATATTCATGCCCCCAGAGATGATTTGGAGAGGTGCATTAAAATAATCCACACAGGAGTGATGAGGCTTAGTTAATATATGTTTATAAATCCCTTTGAAATCTTTGGATAAAGTATTTATTTTTATTAATTTGTTTGCCACAAAACTATATTTTTAAAAGTTCTGGTTGTTCTCAGTGAGTTTTAAATTTAAAACTCTAGAAACTGCCCACAAAACATTGGAGAGTCACAGTTTGAAATCCCGATGGGAGAAAAAAGCAGATTTGAGGAATGCATACTTGGAGGGAATAATGCACCCAGCTCACAAGAAATTCCTGAAATTCAGATGGAAAACAATATTCTCCATGACTTCTAGAATTTGCAGTTATGAGAGTGCTTATCTCAAAACACAAAGTAATGTGTGTATCCGAATGATGTTAGAAACTACAGGGCCAAAGAAAATACTACTATCCCACATAACAAGTATGACATATTTGTTAGCAGCATTAACTTTTGTGATGAACAATTATAACACCTCTTTTCATAAGAAAACCCTCCAATCTGGAATTTTGATGGGTTTCAGTTAACTCTGCATTCATAATGTTATCAACTGCAAAGGGGAAAAAGGAATTATTTTCCCTAAAGATAATGACACTGGGAGTCATCCAGTTAGTTATCAAACTTGAACAGTTCACTGGTGGGTTTACTACAACCATAAACCTGGGCTGCTATTTATCTCAGTAGAATTCAAGCTGGCCTGTAAATACACAGGAAAGTTCATAAAATGTCTTTCAAAACAGACATTAGCTCCAAATTCCACCATAGCTTGTTCTGGTGGAAAGAAACCCATATATTAATATTCCCACATTCCTTTCTTCCACTGGTCAATCCAGTGATTTTTTTTTTTTTTTTTTTTTTAGATAGGTGCTTCAGAACACAGTTTAGGGAATCTAGTTGGTATTGCAGCTGAGGAAAGAGACTGGTCAAAGGACCTGGGATATAAACAGAATGGAATGGCTAGCAATCTGAAGATGACCTTCTGTTTTGCTAATAGGGAGTTTTGCTATTGACCTCAACAGGAGAAGGAACAGGTCCATACGGAAGGTCGTCATATACAGATCGTGACAAGCTAGAAAGCAGTGCCTTATATTTTAAAGAGAGAGGGAACAAGATTCATTTTGCCTGACAGAGAGGACACTGAAAATATGAAAGTGGATACTGGTAAGGGAATTGTTACCTGTCAGCTCACCGCATTCCAGAGAAAGAACATGCAAGAGCAGATGCTGTTGCTGGGGGAAGGTGACTGTGGAAAAAGAAATAAAATGAGAGTGGAGATTTTCCGTAAGTTAGTACATCACTGAGGGAAGAAATGAGAAAGTCCAGAAAATGATCAAGCAGAGGAGTTGTGCCAAACTAGGAAGAGGCAGAAGGACCTTGATAATGTGCTGGGAAGATGTCAGTTTATATAATTGCCTCTGCCTTTTCATCTGATTCCAGTAATTTCAGCAAAGTGAATTTAAATCTAAATGGATTAAGTGATGCCAGATAACATCAATGTGGCCTTCCAGATGAGAGCCGAGCATTTGATAGTTACTTGAATTTAAGTCAGATAACAACTTATCCACAGGGGACAGAATGTAGTGTATTAAAGAAGCTTGTGATGACTTGCATGTCTGTTATCAGGAGAAGGATCTTTAAAGAGGGATTTCAGGAGTAATTTATTAGACCCCAATCCTGCAAAGAGGACTGTGCAAGTGAATCCTTGTGCCTGCATTAAATTTAATGGGCTCTGTGCGGGTGCAGGGATCTACTGGCATGATACTTTTTGCTAGGCCAGGGCCTTAGGTTGTTAACAAGAGGTTAGAAAGTTTGACCCATAATTATATATTCCTCCCACTCCTGACATTAAAACTGTGTTTGAGATTGATTTATTTGCTGAAGTAGGAATGGGAACGCCTCCACCTTCTATTAAGCGTTTTCCATTAGTCTGCTGTTCTTTTTTTCTTAAAGGAGTACAAGGAATAACAGTAATTACTAAAGGGCTATTAACTTGGATAGACAGAAGGTTCAAAAATAAGTAGACTGTTGATATCTTATCTGGGAAAAACTGGTAATTTAGGAGTTCAGTTCTGTCTGTGAACTTCGCTGCCTGCTGGTTCCAGTGGAAGGGCCATCATGAGTTTGAATCGGCAACCTTTAAACAAGATTATTAAACTGAATTAGCTTGAGTACCTGGGACTTTTGATGCAGACTCATAGACTTTAAGGCCAGAAAGGACCATCATAATCATCTAGTCTGACCTCCAGCACATCGCAGGCCACAGAACCTCACCCAGCCACTCCTGTAATAGACCCATAATCTCTGGCTGAGTTACTGAAGTCCTCAAATCTTGATATAAAGACTTCAAGTTACAGATAATCCACTATTTGCAATAGTTCAAACCAGCAAGTGACCCATGCCCCATGCTGCAGAGGAAGGTGAAAAATACCCCATGTCTCTACCAGTCTGACCTGGGGGAAAGTTCCTTCCAAACCCCAAATATGGTGATCAGTTGGACCCTGAGCATGTCTGCAAGATCCACCAGCCAGACACCTGGGAAAGAATCCTCTGTAGTAACGCAGAGCCCTCCCCATCTAGTGTCCTGTCTCTGGCCGTTGGGGATATTTGCTAATAATAATGGTGGATGGGTCACATGCCATTGTAGGCAACCTCATCATACCATCCCTCCATGAACCTGTCAAGCTCAGTCTTGAAACCTGTTAGGGTTTTTGTCCCCACAACTCCCATTTGAAAGGCTGTTCCAGAACTTCACTTCTCAGATGATTAGAAACATTCATCTAATTTCAAGTCTAAACTCATTGAGGGCTAGTTTGTATCCATTTATTCTTGTGCCAGCATTGTCCCTTAATTTAAATATCTCCTTTCCCTCCCTGGTATTTATCTCTCTGATGTATTTATAGAGAGCAGTCATATAACACCCCAGCCTTCATTTTGTTAGGCTAAACAAGCCAATCTCCTTAAGCCTCCTATTGTAAGGTAGTTTTTAATTTCTCTGATCATCCGGTCAGAGTCCCCAACGGAACAGTGTACACACCAGCTTGAATGATCCAACTTAGGATCAGCGGCTCGTATAATACCCCTGAGATATATTTATAGTGAAAACAATTGTAAGTTTATCAAAGATTTGAGATCCAAGAGAAAGTAACTAAAGCTAATGGAAATAAAAGGGTTATGCATAAAACAAAATCATAACATTATTTCTGGAGACTAAACTTAACAGGCTAACCTTCTGTCTGAAGAAATTTATCTCACCCCAAATGTCCTTAGCAGCATGTCCTTAGCCAAGCCTGGCTGAGATCCTGTTTTCACAAATGTAAACGCACTGTCTGTTTACTTCCTCCTTGCCTTCTACTTATATTGCCTAAATTCATTGTCTATCATCAGGCACAGTAAGGGAGTGTGCACACTACTACTTATGTTGAGATAAATTATGTCACTTATGGGTGTGAATAAGCCTCCTCCTAAGTGACATAAGTTACACCTACCTAAGTGCCAGTTTGAACAGCACTATGTGTGTTCTCCTGCCAGCATGGCTACCGCCTCTCGCGGAGGTGGTTTTATATCAACGGGAGTGCTCTCATTTTATAGTTCTGCATTTGATTTTTTCCTTCCTAAATAAAGTACTTTTTGTTTGTCTTTATTGAATTTCATCTTGTTGAATTCAGACCAATTCTCCAATTTCTCAAGGACTTTTTGATTTCTATTTTTGTCCTCCAAAGTGCTTGCAACACCTCCTAGCTTCATAGCATTTACAGATTTTATAAGCATACTGTCCACTATCCAAGTAATTGATGAAAGTATTCAATAGTACTGGATCCAGGACTGACCCCTACACAACTTTGCTTGATACGCCCTCACAGTTTGACAGCAAACCCTTGTTAACTACTCTTTCAACCAGTTGTGCACCCACCTTGTAGTAAGTTCATTTAGATTATATTTCCCTAGTTTGCTTATGAGAATGTCATGGGGGATTGTGTCAAAAGCCTAATTAAAATCAAGACATATCATGTCTATTGCTTCCCTTCTATCCATGAGGCCAGTAACCCTGTCAACGCAGTAAATTAGGCTGGTTTGGCATGATTTGTTTTTGATGAATCCATGCTGGCTATCCTTTAGAACCCTATTATCCTCTAGGTGCTGACAAACTCATTGTTTAATAATTTGTTCCAGTATCTTTCCAGGTATCAGAGTTAGGATGTCTCGTCTATAATTCCTGGGTCTATTGGTTCCCCTTTTTAAAGATAACTTAAAACTATGTTTGCACTTCTTCAGTCCTCTAGGACCTCACCCACCCTCAAGGAGTTATTGAAGATAATTGCTAATGGTTCTGAGATTGCTTCAGCTAGTTCCTTGAATACATCTAATGTATCTAAATATTCTTTAACTCTTTTTGTTAATATTAATTGTGTTGAGTATCTTGTCACCATTAACCATTTTAATGAAGACTGAAGCAAAACAGCATTAAACACCTCAGTCTTCTTGATGTTGTCAATTACTAGCTCTCCTTCCCTGCTAAGTAGAGGACCTACACTTTCCTTCATCTTTCTTTTGATCCTAACTAGTTTTTTAAAAAAATATTTCTTATTATCTTTTATGCTCTTTGCTAGGTGTAACTCATTTTGTGCCTTAGCCTTTCTGATTTTGTCCCTGAATGTTTGTACTATTCTTTTGCACTCCTCCTTAGCAATTCCTCCATTTTCCACTTCTTGTAGAATTCCTTTTTGATTTTTTCTGGTAATTAAAAAAGCTCCTAATGGAGCCATATTTGCCTCTTTTTATTCTTCCTAGCTTTCCTTAGCAATGGAATAGTTTGCAGTTGTGCCTTTTTAATATTGTCTCCTTGAGAAACTGCCAGTGCTCCTGAATTCCTTTATCTCTTACATTTTCTTCCTATGGGACCTTACCTGCCAATTCTCAGAGTTCATTTAAAGTCTGTGTTTTTCAACCAGAGGAGAATTGTAGTTTAAATGCTGATTGACTATTTCTTTTCTTTGGTTTTTTTTTTTTCTGTGATGCTTTTAGACTGGTAGAGATACATGTCTCTTTGTAATGGATTACATTTGTTTATTTCTTAAATATCAAAACAATTGTTGAAAGAATACACATTTTTTCTGGGCTTTATAGCTTCCAGAATAATAGGCTGTGTGTAAAATTTTCAAAAGTACCTAAATCCCATTTTCAAAAGTGACTTAGTGCTAGATTCTTGAAGGTATTTAGGCACCTAAAGATGCAAATAGTGGGATTTTCAAAAGCAGATGGCACCTAACTCTCACAAGCAACTATCTGCATCTTTATTCATCTAAATACTTTTATAAATCTGGCCCATAGGCATTTAGGAACCAAGGGTAAAATTTTCAAAAGTATCTAAGTCCCATTTTCAAAAGAAGTGAAGGCCCCTTAGGATATTATATCCGACTGACTTTCAATGACACTTAGACTTGTTAAGTCAGTTAGGCATTGCAATGCTGAGCTGAGCAACAGTAAATATCTTTAAAAACCTTAGCCTAAATTTCTTTTGAAAATAGGACTTAAGCTCCTAACTCACTTTGGTGCTTTAAATGTTTTTACTCTCAAATCCAACTGCAATTCACTGGGACTTAGGGTCCCAAATACAAAAGTCAATTTTGAAAAAGGAACCTAGGTTCTTAAAACACTGAGGGCCATATGTTCAGATGTCTTTAGGCATGTAGTGGGATTTTCAAAAGTACCTAAGCAGTTTAGGCATCAGTTGGAGTTAGATGCCTAAATACCTTTTGAAAATCTAGGCGTTTTGGTAATTTCACTGGCTGAAAAGTTTCGAAGTACATACTGAGGTAAATGAAGAAATATATTTTCCAAAAGCACATTCTTTCATAGAATATGAAAATAAAACTTATTTGACAGCTCAAAAAACATTTTAATGTTGTTTATTCCTCTGTCCACTTTTAAATTAAAAATTTAAAATACAACCTATGTACAAAAGCTCAGTTTAAAGCAAATTGGCTATGTTACCCACCCCTCTAATTTGATTCTAGAGTGGAAATGCTGACAGACCCTTAACTGAAGGATATGAGGTCAGTCATAATTTGAATCAAATGTAAACCACCTACACAGTAGAGCAAATAATCACTTGTTAAACAGTAGAATAAAGTCTATTCATAGAATAACTCACAATCTCTTCACCTTAAGCTGATAGCTATATTACTTTTCAAATGAGACATATGGGCTAACTTCTGGCACCAATGAACTGTCATCACCATTTTATATTATCTTTGGCATCAAGTTATTCACACTGCTGCCTCATTATTAGTAATATTCTATCGTTATCCACAATTAAGTTAGTTTGTTAAAAACTAGTGGGTGGAAATATCCTATCCTACTGTAGAGAGATCAGTGACAGAAAGAAAAGCAACCCTCTGTGGGAAAGAAGGAAAGATAAGAGGTACCCTGTAGTTTGATTTGGGGGCTTCTGGCTTAATTGTAGCTGGTGAAAGATGAGTTGTGTGTTCTGACAACAGGTTAACATTGCCTATAGTGTTCTGCCAACATGAGCTATAACTGTATTGCTATTTGTATTAAACAGTCTGAATAAAAGAGAAGGACCTCAGGAGATCTAGATTCACTCCAAGGTCTGCTACTGACTTCCTGTATGACCTTGAGCAAGTCACTTAAAATCTTTCAGTACCTCAGTTACCCAGCTGTAAAATGAGAATAACAATAATAATACTTCTCTATCTCACAGGGGTGTTGTGAAGATAAAATTCATTATTATGTGTGACACACTTAGATTTTATGGTAATGAGGGGCCTAGAAGAACACAGATAATTAGTAACAGACAGTTAATAACATACAGTATGACCTTGGAATCAGTATACCCTGATAAAGAATGCTTAAACATACACTTCAGTGGTTTATTTTTAAATATCCTTAATATTTTTTCCTGAAGGATGTTTACTGTAAGGGCTTGTCTACATGTAGTATAGACTGAATTTTTCTGACTAGCCCTAGTGGAAACCCTAGGTTGACATATGATGCAGTGCATGTCTGCATGCCTACCTTTGCATGAGCCGTTATTACAAACTGTTTTGCAAAATCAGAAAATTGTGTGTGCAAAGGGGAATTTGGACATTTCAGTGACTCATATTATGATGAATCTGTATGTCCAAATGCCCTAACGTTATTCTGGGTTGACCATGGACATTATAAGCTGGTGGAGTCTGTGGTAAACAAAAAGACTTGTGCAGTCAAAAAGTTATCTTTCCTGGAGATTTTTTTTTTTATTAACAAAAAAGTAGTTCCTAAATAAAACTACATGAATTCCAGCCTAAGCCCTCTCTCCAGGCTTGTCTACTTCTGTAATTCTCTTCCTCAAGATGTGACTTACAAGCCATACCTGTGCTACACGGCTACTCCCATTTTCTTTATATGCTCAGGATGGAGACTGAGTCACACCTATGCCAATGAGTCAACAGGAATTAGCCAATAAGCTCCCTCTAGGGATGGTAGCAACAAGAGAATCCTGCTACCCTGAGGCATTGCTCTACTTTAAAAAATCTGGTCCCAAAAGCTTTAGAATACTGATGTATGTTGATGGTGGTCTAATCACCTAGGAATCTGCAAACATATATTTGGGTTTTGTGGTGAGGTATATGTTTCTGCAACAAAGTTACAGCTAAATTAAGTAGCATCCTAATTGTCCCTAGATGTATTTTGGAGTGTTTTAAGTTATCCCTTGTAAATGTGGAGAACAATGCACAGATCAGGAATAACATGTGTTGCTAATATACTAAATGCTTGGTTATTGACAGCAAATATCACTTTTTTGATTCCTTTTTCATGTATTATGAGCAGGGCCTGCCCTGAGCCTTTATTAAAGTTGCCTGACTCTTCTCATTATGAGACACTTTTCAGTTGCTTATAACTTTGCCAAACTTTAACCATTTGGGTTGAAATTTTACACGCTGGCTGTCTGCCTTAGGCTGGTTTTTTTTTTTTTCCCTCCAGACAAAAACATCACACAAAACAGCTCAGCTGTTTCCGAGAACAATGATTAGGAAAATATGTTGTTTTCCCCATATTAAAGTCTGGTGACCTTTTCTTTGAACAGCTCTTGCATCCCCTGCTTTGGAGGAGAGATCTGAAATTTGGCAGGGGCGGGCCATCGTGTCAGATGTGCCTACTGCTGTCTCCATGAAAATCGTCCCAAATTTGGCCAAGTAATAAGCCTTTGAAAAATTGCAGTTTGCAGACACTCAGTAGAGACGTCTTAGATCTTGGCGGCTATTTCCTTGAAGAGTCCATCTGCACTGGGCATACTCCAGCCTGGGACTGCTGAGCAGGACTTTCCCTTCAGTTGCAGCTCTGAGTTGCTGCATGTCATGCAAGATCTGGGTCTGGTCACCTGAAATGAGAGCAGGAGCCTGTCTCTCCTGCGCTCTCAGTGCCCCACTCCTGAAGCCAGGCAATGTGGAAGAGGAAGCTGCCTGATTTGAAAGCAGAGGGGACAAGAGCCAGAGCTTCAGGAGGGAGTGGGTTAGGCTGGGGAACAGATTGAGACAAGGAGTGTGGAGGAAATTTCTGGAACTCAAGGCTAGCAGGGAAATGGAAGCTGGAAATGGGATTTGGGGTGGGGGTGAAGACTAGGAAGGCTGGGCCAGGAGTTTGGGACTGGGACCCTAGGAGGGAAATAGGGTTGGGGAGGACTGGGAGCCAGTAGATGTGGGGCAGACTGAGATTGGTTGAAGAACTGGGACTGGCTGGGCAAGCAGACAGGAACTCAGAACCAATGGGACAGGAAGAACAAGATGGGCAGAGATTTGATGAGAAGCTGCGGTTCAGGATGGGGGAACAGGGGCTGGCTGGGCAAGGTGAGTGGGACTGGAATGAGAAGCCTGAGGAGTAGAGATTGCGGCTGGCTAGGTGAGTAGAATGAGATTAGGATGAGAAGCCAAGTGGTGGGAACAAGACAGGACTGGGACAGGGATGAGGGGGCATGGGGTAGAAGAGGTCATGTTTGTGGCAGAATGGATAGAAGAGTCTGTACCTACTAGAGCACCATCCCCTCCAGAGTCTGGAATGGAACCCAAGATACCTGAGTCTCACCATTCCTCTGTTCTCTGCAAATATCTGTGAAACCCACTGGCAAAGTGTCCCATCCACTGCTAGTGCTGCTCCACACTGAGGATAACAACCTACTAACGCTTTTATTTACTAGATTTGCTGAAGTGACAACGGTCTGTGGAGGTGGAGCCTTAGGTTTCAACTTTGCTGAAAAACCATGTGAGTGTCAATATGATGCCACATTGTGGAAATTGATGGAAATTCCATCGAGGTCCTATGGAAACCATAGTATGTGGTCATGTAATTAAAGACTATCAGAATGCATATGGACAAGGGGGTAGTGAAATAATTCTCGTATTTCCTAACTTTTGAGTGCTTGATGTTGTACCCTTATTAATGTTCTTTTAATGTAATTTTTGTGTGTACTATATATATGATGTATAGTCTTGCAACTAATATAACTAACTGGTTAAGGGTCTGGCAATAATTATGGTTATAGAGGGCCTACTATTATTCACTCTTATTTGTGTTTGTCAGCTTCATAGATTTTTCCAGCTGTGCCATGCTCCTGAAGGCATTGCAAGGTCTGGTGCTGGAGAGCCACTTCTCTAGAGGCTTTAAGGTGTGTAGTTGGGGAACATGGCTCTGGGTGACTGGGAAGCTGAGGTAGTTCCCCCCTTCCAACCTTGTTGGAAGTTTCAGTAGACCAGGAATTAAGGTGGTGATAAATATTAGTATCTGCTCACTCATTATAGGTAAATTTACAGCATATTTATGATTCACAGATTGGTAAGGTGATAGCAGCTAAATTGAAGTAAGCAATCAGATTACCTAGAGAATCTTGAAGTAATTTGTTACATTACATTTGGCCAATAAGACAGTATAGAAATAAAAATTAAGTATTGAAAAAATATGCATGCATTCGATAGAGTTAAAAGATACTGCAGAAAGTGTTTTTTCCCTAGAAAAGCATATTTCTTAAGTAAAACTTCCAGTACCCAAGGCCATACTCAATACCAAGAGCTATTAAGTAGTTGTGGTATGGCATTAACCCTGTTATACTGTCTTCCAGATCCTGCCTTCAATTATATTACTTAAGAAAGATTTAAAGGTATACTATCTAGCTTCTGCAAAATAGATTTACGAAAATAACACTGTGGTTATTTTAGGTTAAGCAATTATATTTTGAAATGGGAGTAATACATTCAGTGGAAAAAAATACACCTTGTGGTGACTTTAATGATTCAATTACATTCTGCAACCAGATTAAACTGGCTTGAATCCTGGTGGTATTCAGCATTCAAATTTTGCTTCCTTAAAGGATTTTCTAGTTGTTGAACTGCTGCTTGTACCCATCTGACAAAATTCAGAATGCCAATTTGAACGGGGTTAGGTGTATGTTTCAGCAATAGCACAGAGTATTCTGATAAAGCAATACAAGCATTACTTCCTTGGTGCACAAGGGAAATATAGATTTTTGTTTTAATTTTTTTTTAGATTCCATGCTATGTTTGTCTCTTAATTAAAACACCAAGAATGTGATTTAATAAAATAATACATCTTTGAAATAAAAGGCCTGCATGAAAGTCAGTGTAATATGGTAGTTGGTATGTTTGTTAAGAGCTGCATGTAAAGAACCGCAGATGGGAAGCCATCTGCAGTGCACAACATTGAGGAGTTTTACTGGTCCTACAAAACCCAGGAACAATGCGGCATATTCTTGAGCACCATCTCCTGTCTTCTTTTCTATTAACTAACTACACATAACGCTCTTTTGGGGAGCATTTGTGTGTATGTGAAAGGTATGTGAGTTGTGTGGATTGTAGTTGAGGTCTAAATTTTGTCAAATGGGGTTGTATGGAGTAGGCAGAAACTGGCCCAATATTTGCAGTGAACAGTACAAAATATGGAGATCTGTAATTGAGAATAAAGATAAATATGGAACTTTTGGGGGGTGGGAGTTTAATCCTGTAGTCTTTGTTGTATGGATTCATGTGGGTCTATCTGGTTGTTTAGTTTTTGTTTTTTGTCATGCTCATCATCTCAGTATCTAAGTGCACAGAAATTAAAGATGAAAATGAATGCAAGATCATCTAGTCCCAACTATTGCTAGAACATGTTCCCTCAATGTATTTTCTAGTGATGAAGGACATTAATCCTTAATTCTAAAGTGGGCAATGGAAGTTGAGTTAACTAGACTCCAATCTCTTCCCTCCACTCTTCCCCAGTACAACTTAGATGGGGCTACTATAAGGTGGGTGCATAACTGGCTGGATAACCATACTCAGAGAGTTGTTATTAATGGTTCCCAATCCTGCTGGAAAGGCATAACGAGTGGGGTACCGCAGGGGTCTGTTTTGGGACCGGCTCTGTTCAATATCTTCATCAACGACTTAGATATTGGCATAGAAAGTACACTTATTAAGTTTGCAGATGATACCAAACTGGGAGGGATTGCAACTGCTTTGGAGGACAGGGTCATAATTCAAAATGATCTGGACAAATTGGAGAAATGGGCTGAGGTAAACAGGATGAAGTTTAATGAAGACAAATGCAAAGTGCTCCACCTAGGAAGGAAAAATCAGTTTCACACATACAGAATGGGAAGAGACTGTCTAGGAAGGAGTACGGCAGAAAGGGATCTAGGGGTTATAGTGGACCACAAGCTAAATATGAGTCAACAGTGTGATGCTGTTGCAAAAAAAGCAAACATGATTCTGGGATGTATTAACAGGTGTGTTGTGAGTAAGACACGAGAAGTCATTCTTCCGCTCTACTCTGCTCTGGTTAGGCCTCAGCTGGAGTATTGTGTCCAGTTCTGGGCACCGCATTTTAAAAAAGATGTGGAGAAATTGGAAAGGGTCCAGAGAAGAGCAACAAGAATGATTAAAGGTCTTGAGAACATGACCTATGAAGGAAGGCTGAAAGAATTGGGTTTGTTTAGTTTGGAAAAGAGAAGACTGAGAGGGGACATGATAGCAGTTTTCAGGTATTTAAAAGGGTGTCATAAGGAGGAGGGAGAAAACTTGTTCACCTTAGCCTCTAAGGATAGAACCAGAAGCAATGGGTTTAAACTGCAGCAAGGGAGGTCTAGGTTGGACATTAGGAAAAAGTTCCTAACTGTCAGGTTGGTTAAACACTGGAATAAATTGCCTAGGGAGGTTGTGGAATCTCCATCTCTGGAGATATTTAAGAGTAGGTTAGATAAATGTCTATCAGGGATGGTCTAGACAATATTTGGTCCTGCCATGCGGGCAGGGGACTGGACTCGATGACCTCTCAAGGTCCCTTCCAGTCCTAGAATCTATGAATCTATGAACAACCTCCCTGACTTCTACTTTTCCTCTCCCTCACACTTCACTATCCCCAAAAGTATCTCCCTCATACTCCCAATCCCCCAGAAATAACTTCCACCCCAAGCAGGCAGGGAGCTTGCTTCCTATCTGCTCTATCACCCTCAGCAGCTGGCCTCTCAGTACACCACCCTAGTGTCTATGTTGTACTAGCTGCTGGGCTCGTCATCTGCTGTTGAGTTCCTGAGCCATTCTCCCATTTCCAAATGGCTTTCAAACATCGACCAGGACCCTGCAGCAAGTATGGTAAGACTCCTAAGCAGACCAGAAGAATATGGTGGGATTGACCACACCCAGGAGTCTCAATTCAGCTCCCATTCCCTGCCCTCGTAGCCTTTCTAGTCTTCCAAACAAAAAGAGCCAATTCTGAAGGTTAAATTACCTCACGATTAGCCAGAATCCTAAAGGTTAAATAACTCAAACAGCAAGGTTTCCATTACTCTTCTTGGGTGCACACAGTTGAAAAGATCAACCTTATGGGGGAACAAAAGTGACACAAGAACAAGAATATGTGACATACAAGCACAGACTGTAAATGAGGTGTCCCTAGACTTTAGGATTGTGATAGAAACACACTTGGGCATGTCTAGCTACTGAGAACAGAACAATTCTGCCCCTTCATGAATGTATTCCAGGATACTCTCTCTCCAAAAGACCTGGTGAGAGAGAGTATTCTGGAAACACAACTCAGTCAAAGAATTTAATTTACACTATTTTTGGAAGGCCAAGTATGCAGTAGAAGAGAGAGAAAATAAAAGTAGATTATATAAGAATTGCATGACTAAAATGATACCAGCTGTTCGTGCTAGCTTGAAGCTTTGTTATTAGTAGCAGGAAAGGGAGTAAAATACACCCATTTTATAGTAGAAAGCTACCCACGCTGTAATGTTTGGATCGGCATTCATATCAGAGTCCAGGGATATTCTAATAAAAGGTTTGGATTTGGCCCACTGTAGTGGTAAGGGGCCAGTCAAAAATAAAAGCCATATTGGGATGGTGATGGAGAGTTGAGGTACTCACACTAAGCATACAGTCATCAACCCTACATTATGTGGAATTCCTCTTAGGGGTGGTCCAAGGTATACCTGCCCTAGAGAGAGTTCATTTGATAGTGAAGCTTCATTATATAGATTATAGGCCAGCAGGAAGTGAGGAAGTGTTTTTTGAAAGGACAAGATATACTGGAGGGATAGTGCGGAGGGAAAGAGAAAATGTTACAGAACTTTGCTTTTAATGTTCTTGTGGAATCTTGCATTTTCTTCTCCATAGATATAGATTTCCTATGAGATCATTGCTACTCACTCATTTTGTGAATTCTCCTGTCCTTTGTACATGACAAGAAAAAGAACAGCTGGTATATGCTGATGAAGATTGTATGCAATGAATGATGTTGAAACTGTTGAGACAACTTAAATGGATATTTTTTTGTTTATGGACATTGTAGGTGAACCATAATAGCATACATTCAAAATGGTGAATTTGTAAGATAAGGATCTACAGTGGTAACATTAATTTGAAATTTAAAAAAATAACCTCCTGCCTACCTCAGCTTCTTCTGTGCAACATGTCTTTGCACTATAAAAGTGCAAATAAAAATCACAGGTCCTGTTGTCAGAATGACAATTATTTGACACACGAGAATGCTGACCAAACTAACAGAATAGCTCAACCACAGGCCTAAATTTAGTCCTTACTGTCACACCAGATGCAGAAAGAAATGAGTAGCTCAGAGTCCCACAGTCAAGATAGAGATAATATGGATGATTTGATTTCATATTTTTACCTGTCCCTCACAAATGGATTGCTACTTATTAGTATCCTTAAATAAAGAGTTCCACACAATAACTTAGGTGTATTGAATACTCCAAAGGTCAGGGATCTTGAGCATGGGAAAATATTTGTGAATGAGTCCAAAACAACGACTGAAAGAGCTGATTCCTAGCTCCAAGATTAGTCTTCATTCGGAGACTGAGAATTTATTGCTGCCAAAAACAGCATTATCAGCTTTCTGTCAGCAACAATCATCAGGATTTCCTTTCCCAATCAACGTGAGCTGTGACCTCATCGTTGCAAAGGTGAAACCCTGACAGGGATTAAAGGCTAATAGAGAGAAATGAGGTAGTAGCTAAACAAAGAAGAGATTGTTGCATGGTCTAGAGAACTGAGGCAGAATATTACAAGTGAAACATGAACTGTGGAGCCAAGGGGGAAAACAGAGTATTTTTAAACAGAGACCAAGTAAAACTAGGTCTCTGAGTCTTCCAATGGAAAAGTAAGGCTGTCTGCCATCCTTACTAACAGCGATCTTTAAAGCGGGATTAGAGTAGCCATGTGGTTTGTCAAGCGTTTAATTGAGATTCTGGAGGGACACAGTCTGTACGGCTGGAAACCAATTTAACAATCATGCCTATGATTATATATATATATATATAAAATTGCTTCTGTGTGTATAGAATATTTACCCGTCTGAAATGGAGCTGACAAGTCTGGGGGGTAGTTTAAGAACATTAAAAGTGAAGAAAGGCAAATAAATGTTCATTACACACAAAGGCAGTTTAATCCCGGGTTAATGGTAAAAAAGGTGGTGGGGGGCATTTATATTGTGTTTGTTTTGTGGTTACTTTTTTAACTTAATCTTTATTATGGAACAATCACGTAAGAGATTTATTCTTCTGAAATTCTGTTTTTCCAGAGGTCATGCTTGGCCTCCATTCTATCTTTTCATCTTAAACTTCATTATGGTCTTGATCCAAATCCCACTGAAGGCAGTGTGTATCTTTCCATTGCCTTCAATAGGTTTGGGGTCAAGCCTTTCTTTAATGACAACATGTTTCTGCTGCTTGTATTAGAGATGGACCTGAGCTGTAATCCTGATGCAGATTTTTCCAACATTCAGGAAGTGTTCAGATCCTGGTTTTGATTTGTACATATCCCTTGCTTCTACCCCACATATACCCCTCTCTTTGTGACATCATGATTGTTTAACACCTGATCCTGTAAGGTGCTGATGCTTTGAACTTCCATTAAAGTCAATCAAGTTAAACATTAACTACAGGGCTCTCAGCATCTTGCAGGATGAGGCCCTTATGCAACAAACATTTATGATCATGCAGTTTAAGGATTACAGGCCAACTCTGGCGTAAGTGGATGCCACTGTATTCCAAAGATCCAAGTGGATGAAATCACACCCTCTTCCTCCTGGGCTGAACTTTGTCTCTATGATTTCAGGTGAGGATTAAGCAGAAAGACTTGATGAACCCTTGTTAGTAAAGAGACAAGGTGGGTGAGATAATATCTTGTATTGGACCCACTTCCATTGGTGAGAGAGACAAGTTTCCTAGCTACACAGTGCTCTTCTTCCATCTGGGTAAAGTACTTTGAGTATCACAGCTAAATACAAGATTGTTAGAATGATCCCTTAGAACATGTGCTAACTACTTATGCTAAACTATCTGTTCCATCTTGTATTTAGCTGTGACACTCCTAAGTACCTGTCCCAGACCTGAAGAAGAGCTCTCTGTAGCTCGAAAGCTTATCTCTCTCACCAACAGAAGTTGGTCCAATAAAAGATATTACCTCACCTACCTAATCTCTGCAATATCCCAGTACTGACACGGTTACAACATTGCATACAACCTTGTTAGTAAAGGTTCTCTGTGTATGTGTCCCTAATGATACAAATTAGTTTCTAGTACATATAAATAGAATTGTCTCAAAAGAGAGTGAAGTTACTACTTTATGTAAGGTGTTGACAGGTCTTTAAAGAATGAAGTATTTTAGAGGTTTTACATTTTTCAGGTGATTAATCTGTCAGCCACAAGCACAACAAGGTTAAGTCCTTCCCTAGAACAGAAGTAACCAGCCTCAGTTATCCTGGCTGATCCCCAGCTCCCAAAAGGTGGAGCTGCAGGAACAGTCTTCAGACTTTTAAAGAGCTTTTCAGTTTGCTTGAGAACTTTAAGTCAAGTGCAGATAATCCCCAAACCCACAGAGCAATTATTAAGATGCGAGGTTCATAACTTTAAGAGGCACTAGAAGGCTGCCAAGATGACATTTGTTTCCTATATAATAATAAAAGCAGGCAGCAGCATTTTGAGGCTGAGCACAGTTTGGGCACTTTCTAGCCTGACAGGTTTGGCAGGGCAGAAACATCTGGCCCTGGAGTATTAAAAGATTTTTTTTTTAAATTGTATAAAAAATCATGGAAATGTTGGGCTTCAGCAACAATATGACTTCTTCCCATGTTTCAGTGTTAATGGTCTGAGAAATATGATGCCTAGTACTCTATGTGTATGTTTCATTTTTATTTTTTTTTAACAAAACCCAAAGCCAGGCAACATGGAATGGAAGGTAGCAAGCTTTTGACACTATGCTAGAAAACAGTTTAGGATAGTAAGACATATAGCATATCATGGTAAGCTGAAGGGAGAACTCAGGTAAGCAGAATATAATTACCTTAATTGGAATTTGGCCAAGAAACCAGACCAGCACCCCTGTTCTCAGAGAAAAGCGCTGTGAGGTATAAGCTAAGCAAGTTCTTTGCGGTGAATAATTTCGTTAATGGATTTTGCATTTAGTAGTTGTTTTTTATTTGTTGGTAGCAAATTGTGAACAAAAACCCTTAGATTTCTACATTCCCCACCCCTCCCCCCCATTATTCAGCATTGAGCCTTACGTGAATAAGGTTAATAATAAAAACATTTTAGCCTTTCGGTTGTCTGCAAATTATTTGCTTTGAGTGTTTGTTATTCATAGTGTGGAATTGCTTCTGCTTCCTGATTTGAATGAGTAGGGAAATCAAAGAGATTTCCAGATAGCTACACAAAAACTTCTTGTTTGACCCTTCACACAAAAATAGGATTATTTGCAAAAAATTTACTTTCTGTAAACGTTCTTCTGAAGAAAAACAAATCCCATTATAAATCAGGCCACTTATTTAGGTGCTTAAATATGGCATTAAACCTGGAATCTTCAAATTGTTCTGTAGGAATAAGGTGCCTAACACCCACTGAAATTCAGTGGGGGTTGGGCAATTTAATTCCCAGCCATAAAGAGTTAAAGTACCCACTTTGAAAACTTTGGCGTATGAGTTTTGGATAGATTTAGATAGCGTGATCAATACCTTAACATAGCTAAGAAAAATAGTTGTGATTTCATAATATATTACCTATTAAGGGCACAGCTCAGTAGAACTGTGGTACTTATCAGAAAAACACTAGTTTGGAGTGAATGGAACATTTTTTTTTACTATATATATATATATATATATCAAATACAGAGATTTTCTATTTTTATTGGCTCAAGGCCTGATATGGAATTCGTGATGGAGAACCACAAGCATGTGCACCGTAGCTAAGATGACCTTGGAAAATGCACAGTACAATCAGAAAATCAACCCCTCTCCCTAAAATGATAACACAAAGTAAAAATGGTATTTTAAGTTTCCAGTTTTCAACTTTCAGCCATCTCTTCCTTTCTATGTGTCACTTCTTAGCATTTAAATTGGTGGCCATTGCCAGCTATAAAGTTTGATTCACAGCCAGCTACAATCTGGAATTTATTTGGCCTCTACCATCTTCAGCACCTAGTTCAGCTACCTAAAGGCAAGATTGTCTCTCTCCTTTCACACCCATGCAAGAGAATAAGGGGGTGTAAGGCCCTTCCCTTACTCCCTTGCATGGGCTACCAGCAGTGCTAGTTAGAATGCTGAGAAGAGACGAGGCTCCTTGTCCCTGCAGAGGTGGGTGGGGATTGGGTTAGCAGTGGTGGGGAACAAGTAGAGCTTTGGCCAGCACATCAGCCAGCACAGCTGATCTCATGCAGAAGGGAAAATAATCTGCTAGTGGTATGGGCCAGTAGCAGATAACTTCAGCAAAGGTGAACCTGGAGAGAGAATTGTAACTTTGAGTCACAATTCCATTCCTGGACTGTGCCGCAGATCTATCCAAACACCTCTCTTTGTGCACCCACCAGACTGCTCTGAGGAGATCCAATCTCTGAATCCCCATACGCTTTAAACCTCAGGTGTTTGAACAGAATCCAGGCACTGCTGCTGTTTTGAGGCCTCTATGTGGCTTTGAGGCTTCAACTACCCAGACATTTGTTGGGAAAATAACACAGCAGGGCTCAGATATCCAACAAGTTCTTGGAATATATTGGAGACAATTTTTTTTATTTCAGAAGGTGGAGAAAGCTACTAGGGGGAGGCTGTTCTAGATTTGATTTTGACAAATAAGGAAGAACTGGTTGAGAATTTGAAAGTGGAAAGCAACTTGCGTGAAAGTGATTATGAAATAGTAGAGTTTGTGATTCTAAGGAATGGTAGGAGGGAGAACAGCACAATAAAGATAATGGATTTCAAGAAGGCAGACTTTAGCAAACTCAGGGAGTTGGTAGGTAAGATCCCATGGGAAGCAAGTCTAAGGGAAAAACAATTGAAGACAGTTGGCAGTTTTTCAAAGAGACATTATTAAGGGCACAAGAGCAAACTATCCCACTGCATAGGAAAGATAGGAAGTATGGCAAGAGAGCCCCGTGGTTTAAGCAGGAGATCCTCAATGATATGAAACACAAAAAAGAGTCCTACAAAAAGTGGAAACTTGGTCAAATTACAAAGGATGAATATAAACAAATAACAAAAGTATGTAGGGACAAAATTTGAAAAGCCAAGGCACAAAATGAGATCAAACTGGCTAGGGACATGAAAGGAAACAAGAAAATATTCTACAAATACATTAGAAGCAAGAGGAAGACTAAGGACAGAGTAGGCGTGTTACTCAATGAGGAGGGGAACACAATAACAGAAAATGTGGAAATGGTAGAGGTGCTTAATGACTTCTTTGTTTCGGTTTTCACCAAGAAGGTTGGTGGCAACTGGACGTCTAACATAGTGACTGCCAGTGAAAATGAGGTAGGATCAAAGTCTAAAATAGGGAAAGAACAAGTCAAAAATTACTTAGACAAGTTAGATGTCTTCAGATCACCAGGGCATGATGAAATGCATCCTAGAATACTCAAGGAGCTAACTGAGGAGATATCAGAGCCATTAGCAATTATCTTTGAAAAGTCATGGAAGATAGGGGACATTCCAGAAGACTGGAAAAGGGCAAATATAGCAAGGCTTTGGAGCGAAGCCCAGAGCTGGAGCGCAGAGCAGCTCCGGAGCAGTGGAGCTGCAGGTTTTTGCCTGGAGCTGGAGCGGAGCTGGAGCACAGCTCCAAAGCCCTGAAATATAGTGCCCATCTATAAAAAGGGAAATAAGGACAACCCGGGGAATTACAGACCAGTCAGCTTAACTTCTGTACCAGGAAAGATAATGGAGCAAATAATTAAGCAATCAATTTGCAAACACCTAGAAGATAATGAGGTGATAAATAACAGTCAGCATGGATTTGTCAAGAACAAATCATGTCAAACTAACCTGATAGCTTTCTTTGACAGGGTTACAAGCTTTGTAGATAGTGAGGAAGCAGTCAATGAGGTATATCTTGACTTTAGTAAGGCTTTTGATACAACCTCGATGGAGCTACTATAAGGTGGGTGCATAACTGGTTGGAAAATCATTCCCAGAGAATAGTTATCAGTGGTTCACAGTCACGCTGGAAGGGTATAATGAGTGGGGTCCCGCAGGGATCGGTTCTGGGTCCAGTTCTGTTTAATATCTTCATCAATGATTTAGATAATGGCATAGAGAGTACACTTGTAACGTTTGCAGACTATACCAAGCTGGGAGGAGTTGCAAGTGCTCTGGAGGATAGGATTAAAATTCAAAATGATCTGGACAAACTGGAGAAATGATCTGAAGTAAATAGGATGATCTTCAATAAGGACAAATGCAAAGTTCTCCACTTAGGAAGGAACAATCAGTTGCACACGTACAAAATGGGAAATGACAGCCTAGGAAGGAGTACTGTGAAAAGGGATCTGGGGGTCATAGTGGGTCACAAGCTAAATATGAGTCAACAGTGTAATGCTGTTGCAAAAAAAGCAATCATCATTCTGGGATGTATTAGTAGGAGTATTGTAAGCAAGACACAAGAAGTAATTCTTCCACTCTTCTCTGTGCTGATTAGGCCTCAACTGGAGTATTGTGTCCAGTTCTGGGTACCACATTTCAGGAAAGATGTGGACAAATTGGAGAAAGTCCAGAGAAGAGCAACAAAAATGATTAAAGGTCTAGAAAACATGACCTATGAGGGAAGACTGAAAAAATGGGTTTGTTTAGTCTGGAGAAGAGAAGACTGAGAGGGGACATGATAACAGTTTTCAAGTACATAAAAGTTTGTTATAAGGAGGAGGGAGAAAAATTGTTCTTCTTAACCTCTGAGGATAGGACAAGAAGCAATGGGCTTGAATTACAGCAAGGGCGGTTTAGGTTGGACATTAGGAAAAACTTCCTAACTCTCAGAAGAGTTAAGCACTGGAATAAATTGCCTAGGGAGGTTGTGGAATCTCCCTCATTGGGGATTTTTAAGAGCAGGTTGGTAAAACACCTGTCAGGGATGGTCTAGATAATACTTAGTCCTGCCTTGAGTGCAGGGGACTGGACTAGATGACCTCTTGAGGTCCCTTCCAGTTCTATGATTCTATGTGGACACTCACGGTACAGATCCTTTATCTGGCACCCCGTCCTGCAAGCTGAACCCTAGCAGTCCATCTGCCCAGCCCCAGTACTGATTCCCTCAGACTTTCCATAACTTAAACATACCCTTTCCTAGACTTCCAACCATGTGGGTGTCTTGGGTTCACAGGTTAACTCTTCACCAGCACATGGTAGGTGTAAAACACACTACACACAGGATTCTAAACAACTATTGTTCTTTAATTAATCACATGAGAAATACACAGATCTATTTGTAACTCTTTTGGGGTTTAGAGAGCATGGCCCCTTTAAATCTTTTTCCTAGGGGGAAGGGGGAGAGCAAGAAAAAAGAAGGAAAACTCCAGGGGGTGGCGCTGGAGCTCCAGGGAGAGAGAGAGGCAGCCGGAGACCTGGAAAAGTGAAGGAGAGAGAACCTGCCTGAAGCCTGAGAAGGACAGGGTCGATCGGGGACAGCCCAGGACAGGAGCCAGGAGAAGACCTGTGCCAGGGAGGAATCACCCGAGACGGACAGGCCAGAGCTGGACCCAATATCACGGCTGCCCAGAGCTGCATGGGGCTGTGAGTACTGGGGCTTGGGACTCTGCATTGGGGACAAGGAGGGAGGCTGTAGCTAGTTAAGTGGGGAGGTGGTTGCTCTGTGTGGCTTTGCAGAGAGCGGCAGAAGAGGGCACTGGAGGGGTTTGTTGGGGGAAAGTTCACTGGCGCTGAAGATGACCAGGAGCACTCAAGACTCACAACTGGACTGGAACTTTGCTCAGGACTCCTGAACTCTGTATTCAGACACATTGCTCAGTGTCTGCCCTTCCAGACTATGCTACCACTGGGCCTTGGTTTGGATGCAGCCCTGTTCTACTGCTCCCTCTATATTTCTCCTTGTTGTTTTCTCCTCTCATCCCTCTGTAAATAAATATCTCCCTTTGTTATATCCATTGTGCTTTTCCTGTGGGTGTGTGTGTTCACTCTGGGGGGGTTTGGAAAAGGTGCCCCTAGGGTGGAAGGGATTTCTCCTGCTGCATTCCTGCGCATGCCCTCTCTTGGCCAGAGCTGCCTGCAGAGCAGACTCCATCTTGGCCACGGGGGCGCCAAAAGTTACATATTAAAAATAATCCCGTCACATATTTCTCTGCCTCAGTTTTGTCACTAACTCTGAGCACTCTTTGGGCTGGGTCAAAGTCCTCTGGGGCCATCTGAAAGCCTTCTGCTGCACATGGCTAGTCTTCTCAATCATGGAGACTTTCTATCCCACATAACCTTCTCTAACTATGGTTGATCAGTGCTCTTCTTCTCTCCTGCCCAAACCATTCTGTGTGCCTCTATGTGTCTTCTAGTTTAAATGTCCCACCACTGACAACTAGTTCCTATGTTCACCTTCTGGTGATTTTTCTGCTCTGTCCACTTCCTCAAATCCCCTTGAAGGAACTTGAAGAAGCATTAGATGACTTCCTTATTAAGGAATCCTTAACATATTCATTGTTTGGTCAAAGTACAGTTGTTATGGTTAACATCCCTCCATTGTCCCTGATCTGATGGAAACACATGGACATAGAGGCATCCCATGATACAGCAATGTTTCCTAAGAACAACTTCACAATATGAACCAGGATCACAAACTGTATAGACAGATTCCCCTATTCATCACAGACTGCTCCTAAAGTAGTTCTGCTATAGCCTCCCTTTCCACAGGGTTAGTAGTAAGACTACATTCTATTCCTAAATGAGCTGAATCCTTTGCAATGCTGACCACCTGTACTTGGCTAAGTAATAACTTGCACCAAATTTCCATGATGCCATGAAGGGATTATGTGTACAATCATGGTTAGCAAAAGAGCAATAGGTATTGCTCCCTGCATGTTGTAGTAAAACTAATCTTAAATGGTGCTGGGAAAGGAAGGAGGTAGGACTAAATGGCTTAGGGATTTAGTAATAACAAACTAAAGGTCCTTAGTTCAAATTTTGTGCAAGTTGGTCGTGATGTTAATCTGTTTGTAAACTCTTCAAGGCAGGTACCATCTCTTTCTTATATATTTGTACAGTGCATAACACAATGGAGCTGCAGACTCTAGGCATAACCTTAATATGAATTAATAATAATAAATAATAATAATTGGTGGATGTTTGGTAGCCTGTCTGAAATTAGTTGGTGGTGTCAGTCCAGTTCCTAGTGGGCGGATGTCCACAGCACAAAAGTCACCATATTAATTAGTACTTTAGTTGATAGACCTCTGTGGAGAAGCCAATGACGGAATGGCCATGAAGGTGGAACTATCTTCCAACCCCTATTGTTGCAACATTATGGATGGTAGCATTGCCGCTGCAAGTGCTGTACTTGTTATATTGATAAATGGCTTAATTCTCCAATGAAATAGTGGGCTGTGGTGTCATGAGAAAATAGATTTTTTTATCAAATATGATGGCACACTTTCTGTGTTTTCCAATGACCAGCCAAGATAGGACAAACTAACTAAAACTCAGTCTAATACAATTAATGTTCTCATTTCTTTCAGGAAGCAATCAGACAATATTTGGGAGTGATATCTGCTTCCAGTGCTGGAAGCGGGATCCTATACTTTTCCAGGTTTGCAATGTAGGGATGCTTCTGAACCCCAGATTGCTTCTGGATCTCCATATGGCTTCAGTGGCCAGTGTGGGCTTTTTCATCCGTCACCATGTCTCTTAGACGAGGCAGCTGCCAGAGAATGCCTTCTTGATTTGTACTGCAGTGATTACATTTAGGGCCAAGTGAACAATTTGCAAAGAACAATTTATTTAGTCAATTTAACATCTCTTATATTTTGTGATTAAACAAATTTTAATCTATAGATTGCTCATATTGTTCCCTAATACTCTTCCTTTGACTCTTTGATAGTCACAATTCCATATTCGAGCTGTGTTCTGTTCCCAGACTGAGTGACTTACCAATCAGACAGGCACTTCATCATTAGTTAAGAGGAAGCTAGTCAAAAAATCTGAACATTTTTCATGAACATTTAATCACTTCTTCTCATTAACATTTTGATAAAAAATTTCATCACAATCTTTAAAATTGGAATATGTCAACAAGCTCTATAGCTAGTTGAAAAACAGAATGTTTTTTGCACAAGTTTTCATCCATTTTTCATCAAAAATCAAAATTTTGAGGAAAAAGTTTTGGCCAAAAATTGAAATCTGGAAAATTGTGACCAGCTTTAAGACTGACAGATTTATAAACTGGCAGGGAGAGAGAAAAAATGGTGGTATACTATGTTCGTGGCATTTTTATTTTTGTTTTACATTTGTACGTAATGTTAGTGAGAGTTATCGCAGAATGAGGGAGCCCATGTATCTTTTATAAACAAATTATGCTTGTATGTAATTGTAACCTCTTCTTTCCTCCCTGGGTTACTTGGGAGCGGGCAACACTCCCTTGTGTCCCTGGACGCCTGATGCTGTTGATGGTAAAGGAGATACTGAGTATCTCCGTGGTGATGTTGGAGAGGTAGGAATCCTCAGTCCACCCCTCAGCTTCAGTCCTTTTACTTGCAAAGGAAATTAAAATTGGTGGTGCCTCCACATGGATAGGCCCTGTACACACTTGATGGCATGCCTTGGGAACCTCCAGGAATAAATCTAAACTAATCTGTGCAATAGGTCTAACTTAAAAATACCAGTTATAAACAATATACATTTAGATTAAAGTTAACACACCTTTACTTAACAATTTAAGAAAAGATGACAACAGACTGAGATTAAATATCACCACTCATTTAAAATCAGCAGGGAGCAGTTCAATACATAAATTAACAAATATAGTTTACAGTAATAAATGAAACTAATTTAATTTGCATTTACACTGCCACCATTTACGCCACCCTGGAGTGCACACTGCTCTGGATTTCAGAGTTCTAAACACTTGTGGGGGTGCGCTTGAAGATCTCGAAACTGGAGACAGCACCCTGTGGGTCCACTGAATCAGTCCAGCCAAGGCAACAAGCTGCACAACTCCTCTGAAGATTGGAATTGTCTTAACCAAATGTCAGCAACCTTGGGTCCTGGTTCGATGAGAAGACCACTCTGCCTCTTCTCAGACAACTCCATGGATAGTGGGTGAACCCCTACTTTGGGGAGGTAAGCCCCCCTGCCCGAGCCCAGAGGTGCCCCATCCCACAACCGGAGGAGCCCTGAGTCATCCCCCCCCCACACCTCCCGCAGCTTGAGGAGCCCCAGCCCGCCCACCCCAGCTGTGCTGGGCCAGCCCCAGTGCTGCCCCTGGCCACTGTCTGGAGCTGAGCCTCTGCCTGCTTCAGGGTAGAGGGGAGTGAGGGCAGGGCCTCATGCCAGAATATGGGCGGGGCCATGGCCTGGGTCTGGGGAGGCTTAGCCTGCCCTGGTCTTTGATACCTGCCGCCCATGGACAATCCCTTAAAGTCTCTTTGCTGTGCCCCTTCCCTTGCAAGTACTTTTCCAAACAAGGGTGGTGACTACTCACACTGCTTTCAGAGTCTCTGCCCTGGCTCCAGTGAAGCCACCAGCCACCGCTGAGGCTCCCTGCTCAATTAAAGCCCCAGCAGATTGTCAGCAGCAGCTTCTGGCTTCCTAGCAGCAGCTCCTGCCATGGACAGAACTCCACACAAGCAAGCTCAGCTCCTCTCCCAAAATGGAGCCCACAACCGCACCTCTCACTCACTCACTCCCTGGAAGAGAGAGTCTCTCTCTTCCCCCAGGGCATCATGGAGGTTGTGGTCTCCAAGGCTAGATTGCAGTACACAGGATCTTCCCAACTGGAACACTCCCAATTAAAGTTCAGAGGCCCTTCTAGTAAAGGGTGCCTACCTAACTATACTTGATGTCCAGATATCACAATGATGGTTTCATTAAAAATGCACCAGTAGATAGACAGACTGGAATTAACACCCTCGGTAGGTCTGGCAGAGTCTGTTAACGTTCTGGCGGTGATGCAAAACTCATCCATATACACAAGCTATTTTTATTTAATGGCTGGGTTAGTCTTTTTTTTGTCTGGGTTGCGTGACTCAAATTTATACTGTTTTGTTTGTTTTAAAAAAACCATAGATAATTAACAGCACATTTTTATATCAAAGAACAAATAACATCAATTAGATAATTTATATATTCAGTCTAGCAGCTTGGGTTCCCTTCTGTTACAGTTCAGGGCAACTGCACTGTTATTTTCCCCTTCGTGGTCCAGCAATGGCACGCACTCTCAGGCTTCCAGCTCCCCAGCTATTGCCTCTTCTGGGTGGAGACCCATGTCTCTCTCCCTTCCGACCAGGGTATTTCCAAGCTGCACAGTTCGCTGCCTTCACTGTGTATATTGCAGTACAGTTTGCCCAAGGACACTTGCTTACTTTCTCTTCAGAGATGGTTAACAGGTGTAATTCCTACAGTTCTAAGGTAACACACAGCACTTCCTATGCAACCCACTTTATTTTTAAGCTAAAAAAACATTTACAGAGAAAACATATTCAAAACAATAAAAAGACCTACATTCATGCTAATAAGCTTACCAGAATTAACCCCAACTCTAATATGGATTTTGACAGGAGCAGCCCTTCAAACCTCCACACAAGGGGGTTCCTTGTGGCTACAAGTGCATCACAGCTTCATCTCCGAACAAGCACACAGTCACATGGGGCGTCTGTACGCTCAATCCTTCCAATAGTACCCTAAGGATTGGGGCCCTCCATGAACCAGGGTTCCTGTCCATTTGCTGGATCAGGAAGAAGGCCCTGAGCCAGTTTAAAACCAGGCTATTTATCAAAAACCTCTTGCTTCGTCTCTTTGAACTAGTTTATGCACATTTTTCCAGGGGGAGGTTTCTCTGGAGATGTTACAGCCTAAATGAATGTGCCTAATCACCTACTATTTTTCTCCTATTCACGGTTCCCACAGAAAACCATACAAATTCCACAATAACACCTAAACAGTTGCATTTTTAATACCCTGGACCTCCAAAGGTATTAACCTAATTCAGTCAAGTCTAGCTTAATTGAAAAACATTCATTCAAGCTATTGCAGGAAATTGTCATTCTGTCACACCTTCATTTACTGACTCTCTCTCAGTAGTTCTGTAAAAATATTTTCCTTTTGGTGAGACCCCCTGCCTGCAACAGAACAAATGAAATGCTGTTGTTTAGCGATATTACTGGAGGTAAAATGACACAGTGAGGTGACGGTTTGAAAAGGTGTGGTTTTGAGAAACATGGGCTAAGAGATGAAGAACCAGATCATCCTAAATTCAGTTCTTTGGGAGCAAGAGGTCAATAGGTGCTCAGCAAAGATTGTGGTATAAGTATGTGATACTGAGTAATGATTTTTGTGACTATTTTGAGGCTTTAAGTCTGTGTTTGTTTATTTGTTTTCTTCTTGCACATTTGTATAAATCTCTAATTCAAAAAATCAACATCTGGAATCAACTTTTATTTGCCATGTAAACCACATCCTTTGACAAGTCTCCTTGCTGTTTTTGATATTGGCAGGGTAGTGTGGAGAAGTCTGCATTGCTCATGCCTGACCTGCTCAGTGGATTGTTTCTAGGGCTATCCATCCATCATTTCTCAGGAACATTAAATTCACTAAAGGCCTGTCTCTCCAATGCTTTCCACCTTGTACTGTCATTCATACCTGTGCTCATTCCTGGTGTTCATCCCCATGCTGGCACTATGCCAGACAGGGAAGGAAGAGAAGTGGTTTGTGCTTCTCCCTGCTCAGGAACCGCTAGGGGCCACCTCAATCACCAGCACAGACGAGGGCAGCCCTAATTAGTGCCCCTGCTGCAATGGTTGCTCTGGGATTTTGCAGTGGTGCAGACCTGTCAGGATTTAAGATTATCTGAGCCCCTTCCCTCCCAACTCTGACTTGCTTCTCAGCTATCCTCTGCACAATAATCTTTTGCTATGTGGGGAGGGGCACAGGGCTGGGTCCACAGTTCCCATAGATGTCGTCTTCTGCCACGGTATTCCCTAGGAGAAGCTGGAAAAGTGGCCATGCAGCTGCTTTGCAAGCCCCTTATGCCATATACACCAGCACAAAGGGGGCCACAGGGCTACCATGAATCCAGCCATGTGAGTGCAAAGTCAATGTAAAAAGCTAGCATATCAGAGTATATGATTTTTGCACTTGTATAAATGAGCACACAACACGCAAGGCAATGGAGAATCAGACTCTACATGTTTAAAAGGCGGCTGGGGGAAGAAACTAGCCTTTTGTAGCTTAATGAATTTATTGGAAAGGGGTGGATGATATTTCAAGACTGATAAAATGAGTAAAATTGGTGTTTCTCTGTTAAGACTGAGGGTATTGTTAGAAGAGTGCTGTGAATCAGGTGGTTGAGTTAGATGTTGATAGGTGTTTAAATCTCAGATATCATTAGTAATGGGGAGAAAAGAAAGGATCAAAAATGGCCCATTCAGGACAAACCAATTCATTATTTCCTCCTTTACAAACAATGAAAAAGGGAAAAGTGTTCTCATGAGAAACTATGTGCATTTCCTTAAGAGGGTGTACTTTAGATCAAGGATAGACTAAATTATGTGTGATGTTCAGGTCGCTAAGGTAACAGTGCATTTTTTATGAATACCAAAGCAAATAGATGTATAAACCTAGAGTAAATCATTAATTCGTATCACTATTTTTGAGATAGGCTGGAGTGACTTGGATATTGTAATCCTTCTTGATTTAATATTTCAAAAGTGTGCTTTTATTTAAAAGTAAACACTTAACAGTGCCTTCTTTTGGACAGTTATGCTCCTTTTTTCTCTATTGCTCTCCTTGAAAAATTACTAGTTATTGATGGCATTTATGAATCAAATAAAGCAGTGGGGTCTTGATTCATCAAGGTACTTAAACACATGCCTATTTTTAAGCATGTGAGTAGTCCCATTGTAGGGACTTCGTAGGACTATTCACATTTTTACAATTAACCATGCGTTTAAGTACTTTGTTGAATCAGAGTCTGAATTAGTCAGCAGCAGTATATTCAAAGCTTGTTTAGTTGCAACAATGATTTCTGGTAATGAATAGCATCTTAACTAAGATTTTGTTTTTAACCCACTGTTGTAAAACAAAAGCTGATATACACCCTTTCCTGACCCAACGTTTTTATCTGTTTTAAGCCTTATTCAGCAAGGGGACTAGTTTCCTTTTAAACAAAATGGACACAATGCTGAAGACCTTCCTGAAGGTCCGATCCTGTAAAGTTCTAAGAATCTACTTCTATGGGCTGAGCACCGTGCAGGATGACGACTTGATCCTCAGATGTACTGAGCACTGCTGTACTCATTGACTAAAATGATAATTGTAGGGAATCTGCTCATCTTGGGATCCAGCCATTACTCAAGGAATACTCCCCTGAGTAAGGACCTAAGGACTGAGCTAGATCCTAAGGGGTGCTAAGCATCTCAGACTTCCACTGATATCAATAGGAAAGGCAGGTGTTTTGAATTTGTTCCACTAATAGCAGATGAATTCCATTCCATTATATATAACTTCCTTTTTTCTTTTGGGAAATAAATTATGATCTGAGGTTAGAAAATTTTCAGAGTGGATTTTATTACCCCTAAAATCCATAGAGACACATTCTTTTCTGACGTATAAGTGCAAATCTCGCGTAACTCCACTTAGATTTTCTTCCGCTTTACAATGGTGTACACTGTATGGAAATGATTACCCTTATACATTCAAAAAATCTTATGCAAGTTATCACTGTAGATATAGTGCTTGACTTTCATATTCATTGCACTTCGATATTGTCACTAGTGGCACACTATTTCCATTTATAACACAGAAATGGAAAATCCTTTCTAAGGCTAGGTCCACACTACCCGCCTGATTCGGCGGGTAGAGATAGATCTTCGGGGATCGATTTATCGCGTCTCATTTGGACGCGATAAATCGATCCCAGAAGCGCTCCCCCGTCGACTGCGGAAATCCTGCTCACCGAGAGGAGGAAGCGCTGTCGACGGGGGAGCTTGCCTGCGCCGCGTGGACCTGCAGTAAGTAAACTTAGTTAGATCTAGGAAACGTCGACTTCAGCTACGCTATTCTCGTAGCTGAAGTTGCGTTTCCTAGATCGATCCTCGCCCCAATGTGGACCAAGCCTAAGAGACAAAGCAAGTTCTCTTCCTATTTTTCAGTTTATTGGGAATAACCCATGAAGATGGTACTTCATTTAGGGCGACCAGACAGCAAATGTGAAAAACCGGGACAGGGGGGGGGGTAATAGGAGCCTATATAAGAAAAACACCCCAAAATTGGGACTGTCCCTATAAAATCGGGACATCTGGTCACCCTAACTTCATTCTCCTTAGGAGACACCACCCACCAGGTTGCGAAGTGATGTGTGTGTGTGAGAGAGAGAGATAAGGAACTGATGCATGTCTAAGGCATGGCACAATGAGCAGGGGGGAACTCCACTGATTTTGGAAGCTTTGAAATCCCATATGATGATTATGCCACACTAAGTCATTGTTGACAGTTCCCTGAACAGATTCTTTCTGTGGGTAATTAGTCTCCATGAAGCATGAATAGACTAGTTTTCTATCAGGAGACTGAATTTAAGCTGACAAATTAGACAGATTCCCTAAGGCAAGAGTTTTATGCAGCTTTGCCATTCTCACTAAAAATGTGATTTATAATAGATTCCTCTTTACTAGGCACTCCTTTCTTCAGGAATGAAGGCACACACCATTCCCAGATTCCCTGTTTAACAACATGATTGTACAAACCTTTGTCTTCTATTAAAAAAGACTAGGCCTCTATGATTCAATTTTGACATGTCATATGACTTCTATATACCAATGAAAAATATGACAATACTCCAGAAACTAGGGCCTATATTCACAAGCTATGCAGATAGAGGTATAAATTACAGCTCAGTAAATGAGTGAGAGGATAATTTGGTACGTTGTACATTGAGGGGTGGATGGATATGGATGAAGCAGGAAAAACAACCCACCAAGGTGTGTAAAATAAAGAGCTTGAATTATACAGGCATAAAATGGAAGGACGATAGACAATCAGGCCCAAAGACTGAGGGGACCTACTTTATCTTACACTCTCCTGTGTCTTGTTTTTCTTGCTACAACCTCATCCTTCTCCCCTTATCTTGGAACTTCTACTAATGTATGATCACTAATACTCATTTACCAATGTGTAATTTGTATCACCATGTATATTATAATATTATGTGGTGTCAGGGACATGACAAACCTTTTATTCACATTTATACAAATCCATCCATTTTACCAATATTTAGATGAATGAGTCAAAAACAAAATACAAAGGGCTCGATCTTGTTTCCATTGACTTCAAAGGGCACAGGATCTGGTCCAGATACTTTAAATGTCTGCTTCCACATGGCACCAGTCATTTTTTATTATGATCCAGCACCTCTTGCCACATCCCGTGGTGCCTGATTCCCCCTTCCTGTTCCTGCCTTCAAGTCACCATTTAGCCAACACTCTCTTCCCATTACCTCACTCCCCTCTCCACCCTCTCCAGGATGGAAATCAGTATTTGTATTTGTATTCAGTGAATATCAACAGCCTCAGTTGAATAAAAAAAGTAGCCCCAACCATCCCTAACAGAGATTTTAATATGTCATTTGTTACTGTTTGTAGAATATTTACAGGAAAGTATCTGGTACCTTCGAGGTTTAAAATACATTGTATGATTGTGTGCAAGTACACAGATCAGTATGTGGTGTAATGTGTCTAGTAAAAAACCATATTCTAGTACTAGTAAATGAATGATATATTAGCGATATAGATAGTACACATGCTGGAACAGAGCTTTTATTTTATTCAGATGAGAGTCTGGGCCTCTCTACAGTTTGGAGTACTTGTGTATATAGCCCCTTCAGCTTCAGGCCTTTCTTTCATCCAGACGTAAGCTGGGAAAATTGCAACTAAATCCCCTGTGATTCCCATGCTGTATAGAAAGGAGACAGAAAAAGTTTATCAGTAGTTCTATACTAAAGGAAGCAAATCATCAGTTAAGTTGTTCTGTTCAGCATGCAGAGGAGCTGCAAGGAGTTGATGCAAATAATAGAATTATCTGGCTACCAGCAAAACTTTCCCACAAGTAATAGCTACTTTTTAATATAACGTGAAGGTTCACAGAGAGTTAGTTTAAATTAAAGTTATGAATTCAGCAGAGGACAAGCCCTATAGCCATTCTATGCAAAATGAGCCTGTCTGATTTAATCTCTGTATTTGATTGTTTAGTAAAGTCAAATGGCTGATTTTTTTTTTTTTTAAACAATACATCTGAACAACTAAGCTTATTAAAAATCTTCACTCTGGTAATGTGATACTGTGAAAAATAATACCAAATATGAATAGATTCAAAGCTTCCCTTCAGAGGTATAATTAGCTGAACTTTGTGGCATGCCTTTACATATTAGTTGAAAAAGTATCTTTCCTTTGTTCAGGTCTCTGTGGTTGATAGCAGTTTCTTGGTGGCTTCCTTGTTTAGTAAATGAAAAGCCCTGTATATGGGGATTAAATCCCAAATACACTGTGAAGCCCAGTGTGACTGAATTCTCAATGTCTTCTGAGGAAGTTATTTTTACTCTAATTATAGTTTGTGTTCCTTCTTTAATATGCTTCTTGTAAAAATCAAACACCTACTAGTGCTAATAAAATAATGACTTTACACTTATATAGATTTTGTTTTTCATAATGCTAGACCAAAATTAACAAATTAATTCTCTTTGTATCTCTGTGAGTAAGCATTAAGTGGTGTGTGCAGATGGGAAACCGATACACAAATAATGTAAATGATTTAGGAGAGTTGGGATTGAACCCATTAGTTCCTAGCTCTTAATCTGTTGAATACTTTAGTAAATATTTTTAGGTATAATTTCATGTTATTTTGTGTTGATAACTGGTAATGGTATTTTCAGTAACATTTCTTAAAGCAATATTGGACTAATTTTCAGAAATGATTCAAAAATTAATCCCAATATGTTATTGTTTGGGTATTAGTTTTAATTTTGGCGTAGGGTAAATGGAAATAATGCTGATTTTACCATTTTTATGTGATTCTGTTTTTAATTTATGACAAAGGTCCTACAATAAGCTTCTTTTTAAGCTATGTAAATTGAAATTAATGAATGAACTGTGTATAATTATTTACTTTGTAAAACTGTAAAATTCAGACTTTTTTTTTTATTCAGTTCTGCAGAATATTGTTTTATCTCCACTAGATGTCAGTCTGTAGACAGATCTTGTGTGAGGTGGTTACTGGTGAATAAAGCAGAAATTATTAGTCCATTTCAAAGCTCTGTTCTAATTTTTCACCTACAGTCAATAGAATAACTGCAAATAGAAGATGTTCTGAGTCACTGCACTGCTCTCTCTTGTTCTCTGATCTTTTATCCCTCTTTTCTCCTTTTAGTATAGGGTGACCAGATGTCCCAATTTTATAGGGACAGTCCCGATTTTTGGGTGTTTTTCTTATATAGACTCCTATTACCCCCCATCCCCCGTCCCAATTTTTCACATTTGCTGTCTGGTCACCCTATTTTAGTAAAATTTTTGGCATCGATAATTTCCACTGATGCTGCTAGATGGGAGTGGTGCTACGTCATGCAAGATTTTCCTCTGGGTAATTCCAGTGTTCACCCATTCATCACGGGACAGATTTTGATCTCTTTCCTTGAACAGGTAGTGGCTTTGTCGGTGAGTGGGACTGTTTGAGAAGTATGTTACTACTTGAATACGGTTATTAGATTCTGGCCCAAGGTTTGTTGTCCTAAAATGCTCAAATGCTTTTCCTCTAATTTTCTTTCCTAGGGCATTTTTCTCCAAAAAATATTTCTTTCCAGGGCAAGTTCGATATCTAAAATATTTCTAGCTATTGTTGCAATAGCCAAACAGATCTGCAGATTTAGGAACTGAAGTAAATTCTCAAACCAGAATGATCTATCTGATATTGGGAAGCATCATAAAGGGAGCATATGGATTTGTGTACATATATGTTGGCATCCAATGATCCCTAACATTGTCACTCATGCAATTTATTCCTTCTTTTATTTATTTTTAAAGCAATTACACACACTTCTTGTCTCCTTCAAATCCCTCCTCAAAACCCACATTTTCCCACAATTCTTCAAACAATACTCTAATTCCCTCTAAACACATTTTAAAAAGTAATTATTAAACAATAGTTAGGAACTAACGAGTGTACTTGTGATAATCAAGGTCCAAACACCTCAAGGGAGAACAAGGGGTATGAACCCCAAAGAATAAGCAATTGAATCCACTGCTTATATGCAATTTATTGTGTATAAATATATTCAAGTGAGGTCTTTTATGAAAGGGTGTAATGTTCTCAACTTGATGGTCATTACGAGATATGTATATGATCATGATTATGAATGTATATATGTGTAATACACTATAATTGTAACCAGAATGCAACTCCAGTGTCACCTCTCAGTCCTGTGGGGAAGCAATTAGACAGGGAGGGGCACCTCCCAGGTTAGTTGTTTACACAAAACTTTTTTCAGAGTAGCACTTGTGTTAGTCTGTATCCACAAAAAGAACGGGAGTACTTGTGGCACCTTACAGACTAACACATTTATTTGAGCATAAGCTTTCGTGGGCTACAGCCCACTTCATCGGATGCATAGAATGGAACATATAGTGAGGAGATCTATATACATACAGAGAACATGAAAAGGTGGGAGTTGCCCAACCAACTCTAATAGGCTAATTAATTAAGATAAACTGTTGTCAGCAGGAGAAAAAAAACTTTTGTAGTGATAATCAAGATAGCCCATTTAAGACAGTTTGACAAGAAGCTGTGAGGATACTTAACATGGGGGAAATAGATTCAATGTGTATAATGGCTCAGCCATTCCCAGTCTCTATTTAAGCCTAAATTGATAGTATCTAAGTCCAAGAACCTAGTATTGTACAACCTAGGGAAAGAGAATGGTGGACCATTAAAGTTAATGGAAAAGTACTGAAATGGAAAAGAAAACCCCAGTCTTGGAAATCTAAGGAAGGATGGAGTTTCTCCCTCTCTGTGTAACCATGAATAAGGTTAAGATTTTGGCACAGTTATTTTTAGTAAAAATCACAGACGGGGTCACGGGCAATAAACAAAAATTCATGGAAGCCCATGACCTGTCTGTGATTTTTACTAAAAACAATGGGGAGGGCAGATGGGGGTGGGGGGTGGGGATGACTGAGGCCTGCTGTGGGAGGCGGGAGGTCCCCCAGCCCTGAGGCCGCAGTAGGTAGCCAGTCCTGGGGCTGCAGCAGGGATCCTGGTGCTAGGGCTTCTCCTGCCCTGCCCTGTGCTTCTGCTGGAGACCAGGGTCAGGTATGGGGGCTCCCCTGCTGCCCCTGGTGCACTCCTCCTTCCATCCCCATTACTCACTGTTATCTCCTGAACACTGATTTCCTCTTATGGGCATTTTAAACTGTGAGCTCTTTGGGGGAGGGGTGACAGTCTTTCTCCCTTTGTAAAGTGCCATGCACACTTCTGACATTGTGGACAAAGGTGACATAACATTAATATAGGCACATGTTCATCCTTAAACTACACCAGCATCAACCTACAAGGGAAGGGAAACAGTACTTATGATTCTAAATTAAAAAGAAATATGTGAACTTGTATTAAAAAAAATGGCATTAGCTTGGTATTGGACTTAACATAAAAAAAACCAAACAGACACACCTAGCATATGGCAGCTGCCATTTTTCAGGACAGAGAGCAAAGTGGTTTGTTCCTATACCTATCTGCTCCCCTCTGCTCCCTTCTCACTATTGTGTCCACACCCCCAGCAGGTTACATTCCACACTTCTCACAGCTCCTGCTAGGCTGAAAAATTTCTCCTGCTGCCTGAATTTGAATCCTAGCTCTCACCCTTTCTCTGTCCCACGTACATCCCAACAGCCAGCCTGTCTCCCGCCATACAAACACACCATACCCAAACTCTCTCTCTCACACACGGCAGCCGCCACTCTGCCCACACACTGCACAACAGCGACCCCTCCTCTCCCTCTTTTTCTCTACTACTCGCACATAGGAAAACAGCCCCACAGCATTCCACTACTTTCTAGCAGCCTCTCCATCTCTTGACATGCCACACAACCCGCCCCTGCCCCCCAACTCATGTACAGATAGTACAGAGAAAGCAAAAACAAAAACAAAAAGAGGCTATTTATTGGGACATGTATACACGTATGCAGTGAGGTGTATGTCCTGTGTTGTAGAGAAAAGAATTGCTGTGGCAGCCAGTCTACGTTCTGGGGATTAAACCCCGAACACACCATGAAGTTCTATTCCAGGCAGATGCTGAGTGTGGAGCTGATCCTGCACCATCGATATCAATGGGAGTTTTTCCACTGACTTCATTTGAGGCAGGATCAGGCCCTATATATGGGGCTTGCATCTGAAGAAGTGAGGTTCTTACCCACGAAAGCTTATGCTCCCAATACTTCTGTTAGTCTTAAAGGTGCCACAGGACCCTCTGTTGCTTCTCCCATATATACTGTGAAGCTCTTTGCTGACCGGATTCTCCATGTATGGGGATAAATCTCTAAATATAATGAAGTCCCATCCTGGCCAAATGTTTGCTAGAATCAATCTCTGAGAGCGAGCTGAGGCTTCTGTTTTGTTTACACTTTAGCAACACCTAAATAGCCAATAAAATATGATTGCTACGGATGAGGGGGCATTCTTATGTGGAAGAGGGATGGGGAAAAGAGGAGAGAAGGAGAGCAGGGTTAGGCTGTTAGACTCCAAGAGGAAGTCAGTTAGGATTCAAGTTCAAGCAGCCCAAGAGATATTTTCAGTTTGGGTGGGGGGAGAGGCAGTAGCTGTGAAATGTGTGGAATGTAACCTGCAGGGAGAACAATGTGAAGTGGGAGTTAGGGTGTGGGGGGCAAGTGGTAAGCCACCACCAGTTTTGCTCTGTCCTGCGAGATGGCTATTGCCAAGCTAAAAGGGCAAATTACACACAGTCATAGAAATGATTAATCTTCCACTGGCATCTCCTAGCTGATATGTGTCATTTTAAAAATCAGAATGCTATAGAGCCAAGTTCAGAGGTGTCATGAAAGGAGATGACTCACTTCCTATTGCTTAGACTCCCTTACATTCCAAATCCTGTAAACCTACTTACATTCACTCTGCTGATGTCTAAATGTACATCTTCCAGCTTCCCAATGCGTAAGTTTAGGCCTGCTTTAATTTACACATTTTTACGGCCTCCTGTATTTTGCTTTTCTTGTTCTAAACTAAAATCTAAAACTTCATTTTAATAATAAATATAATATGAATAAAAACAATAACGCACCCCTTCCCCCAAACATGAAACTAACAAAACTCTGTCAACTGTCATCCTGACCAATTTGCTTTTGTGCTTTGTCCCTTTTACTCCAAATGTGTCTTTTTTTGTCTTTTTAGATAAGCTCTTTGCGGCAAGGGACTGTGTCCGTCTATAAGTTTGTGTAATGGCCCAACATCATTAATAAATTCCATACAAAAAATTGGTTAAAGAACATTGTTAAGGTTGGAAGGTCAAGCAGTCAAACGTTAGGAATTGCTTCATTCACTGTGGAAGTTCAAAGGTGTGTAGCAAATGAGGTGGAGTAAACTACAACGGCTCTGAACCTGATACATATAGCAGCACAGAGAATTTCATCCTCTGATTTCTTTGAATACCATTTGCTTCCATGACAATTTGGTATTGCTTCAATCACCTCTCCCAGTTCTCTGCCAGGTTCCCTTCCAGTCAGAAGGACACAGGGGGCTTCATTTGCTTCCTTTTGGTGAAAGATTGTTTGCTTCTGTCACCATGTAACAAGAGTGTGACACACGAGTGGAATAAAAAGCAAAACCTTAATTTCCTGGCCCCAGTCACATGACATGGGGCAAGGGCTAAAGCCAAATATCCTTGTCGCTCACTGGGTCAGTATCCTGTCTCCAAGAGTTACTAATAGGTTAGGCAGACTACAATGTCTATGTTCACCTGAACTCTTCAGTGCTTCTGAATACCTACATTGCCACAACCATGAAACATGCCTTTTTTCCAATCTATGCTTGGTGAGAAGATGGTGTCCTCTCCTGTCAGATGTGGATTTAGCCACAATAATATTAGTGCTTATAACCTGTAGGCCTGATTATTGTAATTGTCTTCACCTGAATGTGAAACTGAAGACTTCTTTCTATAACCTCTGTTTTATGATTATATCTAATGTAAATAATTTACAACAATAACAGAGAGGCAACACCAAATGGTGTATGTGACATATAGGTAACAATGAAAAGAAAATGAATAATGTCACTCAAAATAGAGACTCAAAGAGCTTGGCTTGTTTAACCTAACCAAATGAAGCTGAGGGGAGATATAATTGCTCACTATAAATACATCAGAGGGATTAATACCAGGGAGGGAGAGGAGTTATTTAGATTAAGTGCCAATGTTGACACAAAACAAATGGATAAACTGGCCATCAACAAGTTTAGGCTTGAAATTAGATGAAGGTTTCTAATCATCTGAGAACTGAAGTTCTGGAACAACCTTCCAAGGGGAGCAGTGGGGCCAAAAAAACCTAACTGGTTTTAAGACTGAGTTTATGGTGGGGATGGTATGCTGAGGTTGGTATGGCAGGCATGGTATGCTGAGGTTGCCTACAATGGCATGTGGCACATCCACGACTACGATTAGCAAATATCTCCAATGGCCAGAGACGGGACACTAGATGGGAAGGGCTCTGAGTTAATACAGAGGATTCTTTCCCAGGTATCTGGCTGTTGGGTCTTGCTGACATGCTCAGAGTCTAATTGATCACCATATTTGTGGTTGGAAAGGAACTTTCCCCTGGGTCAGACTGACAGAGACATGGGCTTTTTTTCACCTTCCCTCTGCAGCATGGGCATTGGTCATGTAACATTATTCATTTATTTAGTTTGAACTAGAGTAAATGGTGGATTCTCTGTAACTGAGCCCTGGTCTACACTACAAGTTTAGGTCGAATTTAGCAGCATTAGATCGATTTAACCCTGCACCATCCACACAATAAAGCCATTTTTGTCGACTTAAAGGGCTCTTAAAATCGATTTCTGTACTCCTCCCCGATGAGGGGGTTAGCGCTGAAATTGATCCTGCTGGGTTGAATTTGGGGTAGTGTGGACGCAATTTAACGGTATTGGCCTCCGGGACCATTATGCTCCATTGTGACCGCTCTGGACAGCACTCTCAACTCAGATGCACTGGCCAGGTAGACAGGAAAAGACCCACGAACATTTGAATTTCATTTCCTTTTTGGCCAGTGAGGCGAGCAGATCAGCACAGGTGACCATGGAGGGCTCATCAGCACAGGTGACCTGGAGTCCCAGAATCGCAAAAGAGCTCCAGCTGGAGTGAACGGGAGGTACTGCATCTGATTGCTGTATGGGGAGATGAATCCGTGCTATCCGAACTCCATTCCAAAAGATGAAATGCTGGAATATTTGAAAAAATCTCCAAGGGCATGAAGGACAGAGGTTATAACAGGGACCCGCAGCAGTGCCATGTGAAACTTAAGGAGCTCAGGCAAGCCTATTAAAGAACCAGAGAGGCAAACGGCCGCTCCGGGTCAGAGCCCCAGACATGCCGCTTCTATGATGAGCTGCATGCCATTCTAAGGGTTGCCCCTACAACTACCCCATTCCTGTGCTTCCCTCTTCCCCCTCCCCTCCCGGGCTACCTTGGCAGTTATCCCCCCATTTGTGTGACGAATTAATAAAGAATGCATGAATTTGAAACAACAATGACTTTATTACCTCTGCAAGCAGAGATCAAAGGGGGGAGGGGAGGGCGGTTGGCTTACAGGGAAGTAGAGTGAACCAAGGGGGCGGGTTTTCATCAAGGAGAAACAAACAGAACTGTCACACCGTAGCCTGGCCAGTCATGAAACTGGTTTTCAAAGCTTTTCTGATGCACAGCGCGCCCTACTGTGCTCTTCTAACCGCCCTGGTGTCTGGCTGCGTGTAATCAGTGGCCAGGCGATTTGCCTCAACCTCCCACCTTGCCATAATTGTCTCCCCCTTACTCTCACAGATATTGTGGAGCACACAGCAAGCAGTAATAACAATGGAAATATTAGTTTCGCTGAGGCCTAACCGAGTCAGTAAACTGTGCCAGCAAGCTTTTAAATGTCCAAATGCACATTCTACTACCATTATGCACTTGCTCAGCCTATAGTTGAACTGCTCCTTACTACTGTCCAGGCTTCATGAGCCAGGGGTAGGCTGGGGTAGGTGCGACCACGCGGTGCTGCTGACTGGGAGAGCAGCCTGAGGCAGAAGCCTCCAGCTGGCATGATATTCTAGGCAGGACTGAATCTCCATTAGATGAAACTTAAAGAAGAGAATGACCTGGAGTCATTCCCATTTTTGTCCAGGCGCCCCCGACCGACCTCATCGAGGCTGGCCAGGAGCACCCACGGGATGACGACGACGGTTAACAGTCGTATTGCACCATCTGTTGTCCGCAAGGCAAGGGGATGCTGCTGTGTAGCACTGCAGTACCGCGTCTGCCAGCAGCACCCAGGAGACATATGGTGACAGTGAGCTGAGCGGGCTCCATGCTTGCTGTGGTATGTCGTCTGCATGGGTAACCCAGGAAAAAAGGTGAGAAACGATTTTTTGACGTTGCTTTCATGGAGGGAGGGAAGAAGGGAGGGGAGCCTGACGACATGTACCCAGAACCACCCGCGACAATGTTTTTGCCACATCAGGCATTGGGAGCTCAACCCAGAATTCCAAAGGGTGGTGGGACTGCGAGAACTGTGGGATAGCTACCAGAATGCAAGACTCCGAAAGTTGATGCTAGCCTCGGTACTGTGGATGCACACCTCTGACTTAATGCGCTCAGTGGGGACATACACAATCGACTGTATCAAATCGATTTCTAAAAAATCAACTTCTACTAAATTGACCTAATTTCGTAGTGTAGACATACCCTGAAGTCTTTAAATCAAGATTTGAGGGCTTCAGTAATTCAGCCAGAGTTTATGGGGCTATTACAGGAGTGGGAGGGTGAGATTCTGCAGCCCGCAATGTGCAGGAGGTCAGTTTAGATGATCATGATGGTCTCTTCTGTGAGTCTGAGTCCATAAAATGAGGGACATTGGAGAGCTGGGGCCCAAATAATGATGAACTCTCTCACCCTGCATGGTTATGACCTCCCACAGCAGCTACACTTTGCTAGAACAGTGGAACTGTCAACCTCCAGAGTGTGACACAATTTCTCAATGCCTGACCTGAAACCTCAGGGCCTTCTAAGAAAAATGCAAAACCTATTTCTGGGAGCCCTGCATAAAACTTGTCAAAAAGGCTATTCCACTATAGGCAGGGAATAGTTTTTTTCTTTTTGGTGAAGTTTTGTAAATGTATTAGACAAGCTGTATTTGAGCTATACTATAAGACTTTGAAAACTCACATTGCTTAGATTGCAAGCTCTGGGGCAGGGACTGGATTTTTATTGTGTGTAAACTGCCTAGCACTATGCAGCCCTAACTGCTGATTGGGGTGGTTAGGTGCCATCATGATACAAATAAATACAAAATAATGACGATTATGAAATGTTGGTTTTTCTCTTTTGAAAATAATTTTTTTAATCTACTCATAACTCAATATGAACTTGTAAAAACTTCAAAACTGATTTTATGCATAAATCATCAAAGATAACTAGTGAAGGTGATTATTTTACCCAAATTCATGTCCGAATGCTGTTTTTAGTGGAGGTGAACTCAGTACATGTTGTTCACCATATCTCTCGCAGAAGTTATATTATAAGCTCCAGTCAATGGTACACTCTCACCTGGAATACTGTCACCCTACCTCAGAAAGGATGTTCCAATAATAGAGGGGGGGGGGTCCAAAAACAGGTGTTAAGGGAGCAAATGATAAATATGCAAAATAATGAATATCATAGAAAAGATACATCGGGAACTTCTGGTTACCCTCTTTCATAAAGCAAGAACAAGGGGTATTCAATGAAATTACAAGGCAGCAAATTTACAACTGATAAAAGGATCACACAATTAGCCTGAGAAACTCACCGCTACAAGATATCACTGAGCCTAAGAGTATAGCAAGATTCAAAAAAGAATTGGACAGTTACATGCATAACAAGAATATCAAGTTAGTATAAACCAATCTCTAAACTAATGAGGGTTATGAAGAAAGTACCTCTGTCTGTGTGCAAGTTATTCCAAAACTGTGTATTGCAATGATTTGTGCACCTTCCTCTGAAGCAGCTGGTGTTGGCTACTGTCAGACACAGGGTACTCAATTAGATGGACCTGGGATCTGATTCATGGCAACTGTTCCACCTGTTTTGAGATTCCATTCCAATTCAAAGAAACAAACAAAAGTTTCAAGCTCTTTCAGAGATAAAGACAGCCTCTGAAATGTACTTCGATGTGTAGGCTTGTCAGTTTGCCACAGGAACTGTTGTAAAAAATCATGGGGGTTTGTGAAAAGTTAGGCTATATTGTCTGGTTATTTAATTTAATCAATAGCAACTGATAGTTCTTATTTATCTAACTAATTTCCACTTGATATTTGTACAAATCTTATTATTTATGTGTAACCTTCAAGCACTACTTGTTGATACATGCCCAGGTAACATGTCCAGGCTGGCTTCAACCCTGGTGATTGACAATCATGAAAAACAAGACGGTCACTGATGGATATTAATGCAGGAGGAAGAGAAGTTTACCTCTAGTCTAACTCAGGAGGGATGACAATTGAATTTGTTTCTAAAGGAATATGTTTGTAAGCAGGGTCTGAATGAATGCTTCCCTGACAGCTAGCTGGGAGGGGGAGAGACTTTGGGTGTGTTTATGTACATAACAGTTTGCTCCTGCTCTGCTTATATATTCAGCAGATACAGTGGCATCAAAGTGATGAACTTCAGCTGGTGTTGGGTACAAATCACCTTAGTACTGAATCAGGGCCGGCTCTAACTTTTTTGCTGCCCCAAGCAGCAAAAAAAAGTGCCGCCCCCCCCCCCGGACCCCCCCCCGAGCGCCGTGCCACGCCCCCCCACAGCACCGCCCCCCCGCCGAGCCCGCCTCCCCCCGCCGAGTGCTGCCGGAACAAACCCCCCCCGCCCCTCCCCCCACCCCCCCCCCCCCCGCCGAGCGCCGTGCCGCCGGAGCGCCCCCCCTGCGGAATGCCGCGCCGCGCTCCCCCCGCTGCCCCTTACCAGGTGCTGCCCCAAGCATGTGCTTGGGTGCCTGGAGCCGGCCCTGTACTGAATGCAGGGGTAGTGATATATGGTTACCAATGTTGTAATTACAGGGAGTTCTCGGACTTATGACACAATTTGGTCCTCAGAATTGCGTTGTAAGTCGAAACATTGTAAGCTGAAACCACTTTTCCCATAGGAATCAATGGTATGAATGGGGAATTGGTTCCTGAACCAACGCTTGGTACACTATTTTCACCATCCAGATTTTTGTACTAAATGAATATCTGACTGATGTTGTAACATCAAATATATTTACTGTACACTGTATTTTGTAAACAGCATTCAAATAAACATATAAACCTCACATATACTGCTCCGAATGCTGGCAACACAGGCTCGGAAAGCCAGGGAGAATGGCACACATGCTGAGCCTCAGCCAATCACTGTTCAAGCATTCTGATTGGCTGAGCCCAGGGCCGGGAGCCAATCAAAAACAAGCAGCAACCCTACCCGGCAACAAGCTACTCTGCTGCCTCAAGGCCAATCAGAAGCGATCCCTTCCAGCTCCATACCAGTATAACACAACCAGGAAGTGATTTCAAGCTAACTTTATGCAAGTAGAGCATCATAAGGGCGAAACAAGTGTTGTAGGGGCGAAATGGGTTGTCAATTGAAAAGTGTCGTAAGTGGTGTCCAATGAAAGTTGGGTGTCATATGTTCGAGGACTCCCTGTATTGTAGGAATACTGGAAAGCAGGACCATGCTTAACCTGTCCCAAATGAGGGGGCCACCCTCAGTTGAAAGAACCTCGTTAAGCCAGGGGATCAAATGCCAGAGCGCTGTGAAAATAAATGGGGGATAGGTATCCTATCTAGGAGGCTGTATACCCTTGTTGAAGATTTTCCCTAGTCTGGTTTAATCTGTTTCTTCCTATTGTTCAAATAATTAAAAATAAATAGGTTTCATTAGGAGCCTCTTTGTTATGTTAGCTGCCCAATCAGAGCTGAAATCAGTTGTGGTAGGACTCTGTTTCTGCCCTGCCTGCTAAGAGCTAAAAATCACTTGAGATAGGGCAGGACCTACCTGCAAAGAGCTGAAAATTACTAAGACGCTTATGTGCTGAGGTCACAGAAGAGAGGCAGGTGGTAGCAGAAGGCAACTGACAGTCAGCTGGTCAACAAATGGCTGATGAGCAGCCAGCAGAACGGCTGGTGGAGAGGCCAGAGCTTCCAACATTGCTGCTACTTGCTGAGCTGAAGTGGGGCGGCAATGGTAAGAAATCTGAGGCAAAAAAAATTAGCATAAAGCCAGAGTATGTTTTACCTCTGGATGGGGAACCTTCACCTCCACTGCTGCTAGAAGGGTTAGGCCCTGGTATTCACACTCCTCCCACCGTCAGTGGCATGTCTTCAAAGTTGGTGATGGAGGAAATGAAAAAAGGAAAAGTCACAGTGCTCAAGGAAAAAAAAAAAAAGACAGAACATCAGAGAATGTGTAACTCCCATGACATACTCAGCTTCCCACTGATTGTAGAAGACATAAATGTTCAAGATTTACACATACAATTGAATAGGAGAGAGGCAACAACAGCTACACACCACTAATCAAAATCCTTTAATTAGGCTTGGCAGAATTTAATTTTTTTTTTTTTTTATAATTTCAATGACTAATATCAATGTTTATTTTAAGCATTTTTTTCTATTTTTATCAATTTAAATGTTCATAGCTGTGGGAACATATGGGGTGGTCAGACAATGGGGGATCCAAAAATATTTAATGACAGTAGGCATTGAGAGTCAAAAGGTTAAAGTGTTATAGTCATTAGAACACAAACTGTCAACATCACATGTTAAAAAATACAAAGTAAATATCCTTAAGTCAAACTCTAATAAGCTCTCAAGCAGCATTTTACTTAGTTTACCTGTAAATTTCAATTATTATTGATGGAAATATTTTTGTCAGTTTCTGTGTATGGTGAAATCAATGTCTACCAATTACTAACTGAATCCTTCCAAGCCTACCTTTAAGGTAGACTGCATGGTAGTTGGACTTTGCTTGAAGCAACAAACATCCCTCTGTTTTATTTGGTGATGGAAACTTAATTGCACATTCTCTGAGTTTGGGTTTTTGTTTACTTCTAATAAATATTTAAAATTACTATATGTCTCTCACATACATGTGGGGACTGTCCACAAATTATGCAACACCTTTCTGTGATTTTCAAGACCTACCCACTCCTTTGTAAAACTTTATAACACTGAAACAAACATTATGTCATGCAAAATTAAGGACCCAGCCCTCCAGTAATGCATCATGTAATTTATCGACAGCCTTTATGTACACTTATCTCAACACCAATGGTATCACACGTAGCTGCACACATGCACCCACACATGTGCACACTCATACACACAGCTACACGCATGCATATACAGATATCACCAGGCCTTAAATTCTCACTATTTCCCAGAGCCTCGGGGCGAGTCAGGGACGGGTTCCTGCGGGTTTGAAAATTTTTACTGGAGCTCCACGCTGGATGGCTCCGGCTGAATTTAACCCCAAGATCTTACCCCTATCAACGCACAGCTGTACACGTGCATGCACGCACACATGCATATCCACACGCATGGATGTACACATATTTAGCACGTCCTCAGATATCACACACACACGCCCAGGGGTACACGCTACGCACGTGGGACATACATGTCAGTGTGCAGACGCTCCCGCATGTCCGTGCCTCACCCGCGCACACGCACGCCGGGCCCTCCCACGTGTGGCGGAGCGGCAGGGGCCGGGCCCGAGCAGTCTCTACCCCCGCGCCGCTCGGGGGCAGGGGGCGGAGCGGGGACGAGGCGCGCGATGGCGGCGGCCGGGCCCGAGGCGGCGTTGCCCGCTCTGGCCGAGCAGCTGGGACTCGCCGCCCGGGCGGAGCGGCTCTCGGAGGCCTCCTCGGCCCCCGGCTGCCTGGAGACCGTGCGGCGGCTGACGGGCCTGTTCCGGGAGGCGCGGCCCAGGTAGCGGGGAGGAGGGGCCCCGCGCGGGCCACGTGGGGCTGGGGGTGTGCGTCGGGCCGGGGTGTGGGGCAGGGGGTCAGCGCGGCGAGGAGGAGTGTGTGCGGGTGTCATGGGGGGTGTATGTGTGTGGGTCGTGTGTGTGCGCGTGTAGTGGGGGTGTAAGGATGTGTGTGGACGTTTCGTTTACCGGGTGGTATGGGGCTGTACTGGGGTGTGTTTGTGTACCTGTACTGGGGGTGTTCGGGGTTTACATGTACTGGGGGGCGTATGGGGTGTGTGTGCACGTGTACCGGTGATATGGGGCTGACCTGGTGTGTGTGTACCTGTACGGGGGGGCTATGGGGTGTGTGTATCTGTACTGGCTGTGTGTGTGTATGTGTACTAGGGTGTGCCTGGTGTATGTGTGTGCTGCTCTGGATGTGGGGAGCTGGTCTGTTCCTGGCCACAGGGGTGCGTGGGGCTGGGGCAGATGTTGGGCCAGTGCAGTATCTGAGCTGTCTGTGTGTGGGGGGGACCGGGAGTACTGGTGAGACTGTAACCGGAGGCAGAGGGGTCTGTGCCTGGTTTTCAAGATTAGTTTAAATCCCCCCACCCTCTCCTGGTAGCCACAGACTAGAGATAATCCTGTCACCTGTGCAGTGATGTCTGCTTTCAGGGCTTGCTCCCCATTGAAGGGGGTGCTTTGAAATCATGTAACTTAAAAACCAAGTCTGCATGTTAGGCTATAAAGCTCACAACAGCTGTTGTTGTAGTTCTTAAACTCTTATCTTCATTGTGCTTTGCTTACCTGCCAGGGTCTGGGTGGGTCACTGAGTGGGTCTGAAGAAAACAGGACCAGACATATACTGGTGCCCCCTTGCAGGTGCTCTTGCAACCCTATCTTCTCTAATGCTCTACAGCAGTAATGTGTTTCCTGGTCACTTGGAATGATCTGTGAAATGAAGATGGGCTTCTCTTCTTCTGCTAGGCCCCTTGCTAATGAAAGACGTGTGGCCTGCGAGCCATCACACATGGTTTGGGGTCTGATAGGTAAGGGAAATATAGCTTCCCCCACCTGTACTCTCTGCTCTGTGCATGGATCCTGGGAGTGAGGGAGAATACGCTTCTCTGTCTCCACTTGTCTCTGTTCCCTGCATGGTCTCTGGTTCAGGGAGACAGTAGCAACCACATCTTTCTCTCCAAGGCCTACCTTCATTACTATTAGGCCTTGTCTAGGTGGGGTTTTAGCCACTGGTGCAGACCACTACTGTAGACACAGCTTACACTAGAGCAGCACAGGTGTGAAACTGGGGTAAACAGCAGTGCAAATTGTGTCTGTGCTAGTGGTTTGCATCAGTGCAGCAACATTAGTAGCTAAAATCCAAATGTAGACAAGGCCTTTGAGTGGGAGGCACCAGCATACTTGTTACAATCCAGAATGATGGTGTGCCTGTGCAAAGAAAGATTAGAAAGTGAAATTGACAACTTTTGTAGAAATTAAACAAAGCCCTGTTGAAAGTAAACAAATGGAAAAAAGACATCTCTTCATTTTATTATTATCTTAAATGTTACACAAGGCATGTAGTTAAAGAAAATTCAGACAGAATTGTGATTATTTTTATTTTAGTTTTCATGTAATGGGATCCATATGAGCAGGTCCTTGCAGTGATGTAGAGCTGCATTGGCTTCAGTGGCTCTGTTTGGGTGCAAGGGTTGACCCATGTGGATCCAGTTACAAACTAGTGTCCCCCCTAATCCTGTAACTCATATGTTGAAGATAAAAAAATGTAGGTTATTTGTATGTTTGTGTTAAAAATCTAACATATCTACATGTTTTTTTTTTTAATTCATTTTCTTGAGCTTATATGTTCAAATTCCATTTCCCCTAACCTAGGGTATGGCTATGTTTTGAGCTGGGGGTGTACTTCCAAAGTGGAGGAAACATACGCACGCTAGCTTGATGTGAGCTAGCAAACTAAAAATAGTTAGGTTAGCTAGTCCTGCCCATTCACGGCACAGTGGCTACACTCTATTTTTAGTGTGCTAGTGTGATCAGAACTAGTGAGCTGGGAATTGTGTCCTCAGTTCAAAGTGTGAACATGCTACAATTTTTTTTTTTAAACCTTTTCAAAACCTAATATTGCTAGTTAAATCCTTCCTTAATTTTTTATCTGGTCTTATGCGTAGGACACTGAAACAGGGCTTAAGATGCAGGGTTGATTCCCTGCTGCATCACAGCTGCTTTGTGTGACCATGGGCAACTTTCACAGTTTGTCTCATTTGCCTGTGTGTGTGCATGTGTTTAAATACTGCTGTTTGGGAACTTATCTAAGGTAGAGCTGGACAAATAACAGATTGTTTGGTTTGATGGTGGTTCTGAAAAACTGTGAAACAATCATTTTGGGTCAAACAAAGCGTTTCATTTTGATTTTTTGAGCATTTTTAAACGGTTTTGAATTTTTAAGATAAAATTGAGGGAGATTTAGAAAAAGTCATTGAACTAAAAAAATCAAAACATTTAGAAAATGTCAAAACAAAATGTTTTGGGTTTTTTTTTTTTGCATGTTCTTTGTTTTTTTCACTAAATGAACAATTTGGCAAAACTAACTCAAATTCACAAAATGTATTATTGTCAGCAAATCTGCATTTTTCTCTAGAAATATGTTTCAGACAGAAAACTTAGCCAAGCTGTGCATCTAAGGATATGTATACACTTCAAATGCTACAGCAGTGCAGCTGCGCCACTGTAGTACTTCAGGATGGGTTTTCCCGTCGGCGTAGGTAATCCACCTCCCAAGAGGTGGTAACATGGTCACACTCAGTGAATAGCCCTTTATCAGTGGAGTGTTCTTGACTATGGATACACTTACTGGAGCAAAGCAGAATGAGCCCGAACTAGACATTTCAGAGCACGGTGTAGACATCATCTCACAATAACAAAGGCAAAAGAACAAGTTAATTTAATACAGAAATTCTTCCACGTAAAAGGGGGCGAACCTAAGACTGGGAGAGCAGGATCGTCTATATAGAAAATTTAATGTGACTTTCTTATTTATTGAAGTAATAGGTTTACCAGAAATGCATGAAGTTTTGGTGATGCTTAAAGGAACATGGCAATTTAAATCACACTTCTGCCTGAAGTTTTTACTTACTAATATTACAAGTAGCATCAAAAATTAAGCTCTTTGGGGCAGGGACCATTTCTTTGTTCTGTTTGTACAGCACCTCACACAATGAGATCCTGATCCATAACTAGGGCTCCTAGGTGCTATGGTAATATAAATATTTAATAACAGATTACAGGAAAATATTTTTCTTCACATTAACTTTGTACTTTCCACAGCATTTTGAGTATAGTCAATGTCACTGTTTTACCTGTATGTTTGTGGGCCTTTCACATGGCAACAGGAAAGAGGAAAAACTTTAGTTTACCCACTCGCCAAAAAATAAATAAATTGTAAACCCACAAACGTTGACTGGGGGGCTTAGGGGCAAGTGTAGTAGCAGAAACTATTCTTAACAGACTTCTTACAATTGATTTAAGCCTGCCCAACCATCCCATTCTGTTTAAAATGATTACGCACATAGTTACTTGTATCTTTGGTTAGCAATATTTTTACATAAATACTTTTTAATCTGTGGAAAGAGCACTGCTTTGAGAGGAATGATGGTATTATTGTAAAGCCCTATACTGGGAACCACATCTGGGTTCTGTACTTGGATCTGTTGCAGATTTGTTGTGTGACCTTGGGCACATCGTTTATGGTATTTTTTTTTCTTCTTCTGGAACTGGCAAGCACCCATAAAACTAATTTATCTCTTTGTGCTTCACTGTCACATACATGGAATGAACTTCCATATTTTGTTAATAGTGGGAAGATAAATTCATTAATGTGTGGCAGGTGCTCAGAGTCTACAGTGAGGAGCAACATAGAAAAACCTATAAATATTGGCATTTAAAATAGTTGGTTGGAAACTGGCAGAATAATCAGATCTTCATATTTTACTAGAATATATTCTAAAAAATCATGATGTGCTACCTTTTTCTGAACAAAATTCTTATTTTTTAGATTATCCTTTTAATCAAAACTTCTTATTTCTGTTTATAATATAGGCTATCGCAATAGCTTGAATTTCATGATCCAGTGAACAGTTAAAATAACTTTCTGAACAATTCCTATGCTGCGCAGCTGCAGTTTGCTAAACAGAATAAGTCTTTATATTTGTATTGAAAAGCCTTTTGTAACTGTTTTTTTACAATACAACCAGCTAGAATACACTTTAAAAAAACAACAAAAACAAAACCAAAAATCTGTACTTAGAACTTTTGCTTGTCTTTTACCAATTTAAAATAATTGACCATTGTATACTAGAAAGGGGTGGCTCAAATTAGCTTCAGGAAAATTTACCAAACGTATTCCATGGTATTCCAACTCATGGCATAGGTAAAAATAAAGGGAATTGCTAACAGACTCTGAAAGTTTTTTATTTTTTGCGTAACTTAATTGGTGTACTGCTCTTAAACACTTGCCCTGTTAATGGCTCTGTATGGCATCTTGACTCAACAGAGCAAATGTGACTCTGTCACATGTGGGATTGAATACAGTTGGGTGCTCCTTTACCAGACACTGTCTCTTCAGTGTTTGGAAAAACGTTCCTATGTCTGTGTGGATGTATTTATTTATAGATTCTGTGGAACATCAGTTTCCAAATCGCATAATCTCCTGGATTTTTGTGTGTGTAAATGGCAGTGGTTGCAACACGTGTCCTTGTCAGTGGGAGGCCTTAGTCAAATGTATGTTTTTTTCATATTTTAAAACCAAACAAAATAACTTTTTATGGATCAAGTGAAACACTTTCCTTCCTATCTTTTCTCATGACTGAGGGGCAAATTGTGCACAGTTTTATATCCCTTAGTTACTACTTTGTTTGTTGTTACTTTTGTTAATTGAGTTTTCAGATGTAACTGGCAACCAAAATATAAGATCGCAAAAGAAAGTGATTGTGAACAGGTTATTCATCTAGATGTATAGCACTGACTGTATTGTAAAATAAAATATTTTATTTTGCAGCTATCTGTACTTTAACTTATTAACACTGATTGAGTGACTTTTTTATTGATGGTTTGGTTTATGGGGACATGACAATTTTTGGTGTAAGTATGACAGAATTCATTATCCTGTATGGCTGGATATTTGATGGATAATGAATTCTGTCATACTTACACCAAAAATGGTCAAGCATTACATTAATGAAACATAATCTCTTTATGTACCATGATTATTGTCGCCTGTGTTGATTAACATTTCTTCCCCATTTTTATCTCCTTTTGGCCCAGTATTTAGCTCAGAAGGTATTTTGTTACTGTCTCTCTCAAGATGTAGCATTTAAATGCTCCTTTGATCTTGTGTGCACCTTAAATCCATCTAAGGGTCAAAGTGGCTGGATTCTGGTTTTCCATGTCAGCTGCATCTGGCTGGCGGTGTTGGATTGAGTTAAACTCTCTGTTCTTAAAGTGACACCATGCTGCACTTTCTTGTGTAGCAGTTTCACCAGAATTCATACTGTATCAAATATGAATTACTGACTGGCTTTAATCTGTCACGTTCATCCCCTTTCTAAACATAATTTTTGAAAAAATAAATATGCCAGCAGCTATATTCTGGAAGCTTTTCACACATCTGTGTGTGACAGACGACCTGGAGATTTATGCTTGCTGCTTTTGTGAGAAATGTGCGTGTAAGCTCCAGCATAACATTTTAGCATCAATTCTCTTCATCTGCTTTAACTCTGAGAGTGGAATGGCCTGTACGTAGGAGGAAACCTCCACTCATATAACTACAATTCTAACTTTTTTTTTAGACCCCACATCATGGCAAGATATTCTCAAGAATTGCATAGTTTTTCGCCTGTTCTAGCAGTTACTTGGTAAGCTAGACAAAGGTAACTTTTTCTCCCTTTGCATTCCCAGGAGTGCAGGTTGGTGTAGTCAATCTTGAACTAGTTGCCTCTTCCTTCCATTGCTCTCCTCATCGTGTGAAGTCCCTTGCTCCATAATAATCATTACAGTAATGCATAGAGGCCCCAACTGAGATAGGAGCTCCGTTGTGCTGTGCATTGCACGTGCACAGAGTACAATAGATCTTGCATTGGAGAGTTTACAAACTTAAATAAAGACAAAAGGCGGGGAGAAAAAATATTCCCATTTTAGAGTTGAGGAATTGAGGTAGAGAGATTGACTTGCATTACCTCACATAGGAGGTCTGTGGAAGAGGTTGGGAATTGAGCCCAGATTCCTGAGCTCCATTCCAGTGTCTTAACCACTACTCTTTTTGAGATTATGCTTTCCCTTTGCTCTTCACGTGAAAGTACAGTATTAGCTCCTTATAGAACTTGGTTTCATCAGTATAGGCCTGATTCAAAGCCCATTGGAGTTAATGGAAAGCTTTTGAAAACGTGGAGTTAAGGTTGCAACCACACAATGGTGCTCTCTTTTCCTTGTGCCCTTCTTGAACGTGAGAGTTCAAACCCTTGAATTCACATTTGGGAGGAAGAAACCAGGGAATGCACACTTAAAGTTACCACAGAAGATATCAGGGCCAGGGATCATCCATTGATGTTGAAAGGCAATGAATTAAAACAGGTAAAAGAAAGTGAATATTTACAAAAAAGGATAATAACTGGTGGAATTCACTGTTACAGGGTATGTACACCAATGGCTTAGTAAGATTTAAACACTTTTAAACATTTAATGGATTACCAGGGATCTAGATCTTCATGTTTCAGGATATAAACTTTCCACTAACTTTCTGGGACTAGAGAAACATCTTTCTGGGCAGGTTATTTTATTATGTAGTTTCTTGTTCCTTCCTCTAAAGCAGTGGTTTTCAACCTGTGGTCAGCAGACCCCTGGAGGTCTGCAGACTATGTCTAAGACTTCCAAAGAGGTCTGCACCTCCATTTGAAAATTTTTAGGGGTGCACAAATGAAAAAAGGTTGAAAGCCACTGCTCTAAAACATCTGGTGCTGGACACAGTTGGTCTGAGTCAGTATGTTGATTCCTAATTCCTATGTTCCTAAATGATCTTATGCATCTTTTGTGTATATAGTAATAGTGTATGTGGTTAGGATGACTTAGACTGCTTTTGGTCTGAGAGTTGTTACTTAGAGTTCCATGGAAACTAAATCAGTATATGACCTGTACTCAGTAATGATTGCTGTTTGTTATGTTGAAAGGATAGTGAGAGGTGTGTCACTTAAGACTTATGAAGGCTTCTACACTGTGCTGACTAAAATTTATATTTTCCACGATGCACAAGGTTGTTGTGGTTTTTTTTTTAGTCCTCATGATGAACTGGAATGCAGAATTATTTTAACTCTGCTAAGTACATGCTTGGCATATCTTAAAATAAGGCTCTTGATTTCTGGGGAGGGCAGGGTTTTACAGGAATAGAGAGTTCACTTTATATAACTTAAAAAATTAGTATGGGCCTTTTGGATTTTTCTAACGCTTAATAATGAGTCCCCTCTACTCAAAGCTTTGGTGTGTCATGACGGTTAAGTTTTCTTATTGCAGAAATATATTACAGTATTATGTCAACTCTTCAATGTTAGATTTTAAATGAACATGACTTGAATAATAAACTTCATGAGAGATTTTCTTGTCTAACCAATATTTCCCCACCCTATTTATAACCCTCCTTTACTCACTGCAGTTATACTTTATTTCAGAGAAATGGCAGAAGAAAGTATCTTCCAGAGTCTCCTGAAAATCTTGACTAAAGCCTCATGTGAAATGGAATTGGCCTGCAAGGATTCCATGGAACTGATAACTCTAGACACATGTCTGCTGCTTATAGCAGAATGTTTCAGATGTCTACGGAATGCCTGTGTTCGGTGTGCCAAGAATCAAGATGTTCTAAGGTATAGTTATGATCCTTATTAACATATACAAATTTTAGAGAGTTTAAATTGTTTTGGTGCTTTATCTTTTATTTTACCCTGTTGTGTTCTTATTTGACTTGTAAGTATTTTAACTGATATTTCCCCCTTAACAGAATTCTTTAAGAAAATATTTAGATTAAAATAATTATAAAAATTCATATGTCAGAGTTAAGGTTGCTGGATTGTGATGAAAATATTCATTTCTTTATCGTCTGAATAATGGAAGTTGATTATGTGATCAGTATAATATTTATGATAACTTTAATTTTTTAGCTTCTAAGTGGATTGGTTTTGTAAATGATATGATAGGGAATATATTCTTAGAAGTCAGCAACTATAGCTGACTTTTGAAATGAAGGATGATTTAACGTTTTTTTTAATACATGTAGGTTTACATCTTGCGTATGACAAAATACATTCAATATTTGTGTGTGCTATCTGGAATAAATTGTACACTTCCACAAATGTGGACTGTTAGTGTAATATTAATGGATGTGAAGATCTGGATTCTGCCCTCAATTATGTAGTCTCATCTCCATTTATTTCCGGTTGCATGGGTGTATTTCAAGCAGAATTTAGTTTTAATTTCTTAGATTGGCAGTCATCCACTCTGGATTTGCAAAAAACAGTAAAAATAAATGTTAAAGAGCCAGTAATACTTTGCTCTTACAGTACTTCTCATTTTCAAAATGCTGTTAAAAATTTAGCTAGTTAAACCGTAAAAGCTAGCCAGAAAATAGCTATATCAAGGTTGCTGGATTATGTGAAACTGGTGTTCAAAATCTCAAAAATTACTCTTTCTGGGACTTGTCAAACCTGACTTTACTGAATTGCTGAGATATAGTATTCTATACGAGATGGCAATTGTCCTATATTGGGGCAGAATAGATGAAGTTAAATAACAGAGCTCCATAAATACTGTGATAGTGTTCAGATGAGGATGTTGTGTTTGATAATTTTTTTTTTTAAAGACTTGCATAACTGAAAAAGGCTGTGAATGGAATTTCCTGGTAATAGCAATAAATGATTGTTTAAATATGTTCTATATTGCTGCTTCCTCATTTTAAATGTTTCAGGCTGTAGTGTTTACTTAGAATCCAAAATGAGGGTTATATAATATTTTGTGGTTGCATCCTATGACAGCAAACTATTCAGACATTCTCAAACTACTGTAGTCTTCTTTTCGCTCAACAAAATGTTTGAAGGGTTGTTGCCTTATTTCCCACCACAACCATTAAGCACAAATGCATCTAAAATTCTGAAACATAAAAATTTAGGTGAAATTATTAGTCATGTTTGTAAATATTTTCCAGATTCTTAGAGTTAAATCTTCGATATTTATTTAAAGTAATTTAAAAAGTTTTAGAGTATTTAAAAATGAAGATTTATAAGTTTTACAAAAAACATACCATTTAACACACAATTTCCATAATTACAGTCTATTTGCTAGGGGCCTGGATAAATGAATATAGTGCACAGATGAACTATTAGTCCTGGAGGAATTGTGCGCCATTGCGCATGCGCAGAATTCATGTGCTGCATATATATATATTTATTTTTTGGTGTGCAGAAAATAGCTTCTGCTGGAAAGTTGCTGCAGTTCTGCCTTTTGCCCACCAGAGGGCGCTGTGGTGCTAGAACAGAGCAGCTGCTCCTGGCTAGCCCCAGCTACGATAGAGAAGAGAGAGAGCCTGCAGTGCCTTCTTCACAGTGCCTGTCAGGCCAGGTCGGGAGACAGATAGCATGGGGATGCTGGAGGGTCATAGATTGTCCTCCCCCACTAGCCCTTATGAGCCCGAATGGGGTGGGGGCTGAATGGGATTGGAGGTGCAGGGCCACATGGGGGAGGGAGATGCAGGGTGACATGGAGACAGGAAAGGGGGTGTAGGGCCACGTGGGGGTGGCTGAATGGGGGCATAGAGACACATGGGGACAGGGTGAAGGGACACATGAAGATGAGGGGAGGGGGCTGGCTGAGGGAGTGTAAGGATACCGGCACAGGGAGGGGGTGCAGGGCTACATGAGGTAAGGTGGATGGCTGAGAGGGGGGCACAGAGACACTGGGACAGAGGGGAGGGGCACATGGAGATTAGGGGAAGGGACTGGATGAGGGGATACAGGGACACATGAACACGGGAAGGGGGTGCAGGGCTACGTGGGGGAAGGGATGACTGAGTGGGGCACAGAGACACATGGGGACAGAGGGGAGGGAGTGCAAGGACACATGGAGATGGGGGAGGGGGCTGGCTAAGGGGGTGTAGGGCTACAGGGGGACAGGGGAAGGGTGTCAGGACATATGGGGATGGGAGGGAGTGGGTGTCTGGGATGGAGGGACACATGGACAAGGCGTGCAGGGACACATGGGGACAGGGGCAGATGTGTCTGACTGAATGGGAGAGGCTAGGGGTCAGGCAGGGTCTGAATGGGGGAAGCTCCCTAAAAATCCCTCCCTCACCCCCCCCAAAAAACCCCTGTTCCATACTTTTCCCACCCATACCCAACAACCCTCCAAGTTTACAGCCAGGCTTCGTCCCAGCAATTACTTTCCTCTCCCTCAGCTCCTCTGTTACCCCGACTGTCCCAAGCCTTTGCAATGCTTCTGAGGGGTGCGGGAAATATAGTTCTGTATTGTAGTTTAAATTAATTATTACTCAAAGTTCTGTATTAATATGCCTAGTAAGAATCTGATTGTCAAAAAAACATTTCCTGAATCTTTTTTGTTGTTTGTATTGTTACATACATACTTGCTGACAGGTATTTTGAAACGAATTACCAAAATAATTGAAACTGGTGTGATTATATGGTGTTATTTTGACAAAATATGCAGAATTTTAAAATATTGTATGTAGATTTTAAATTTTTTGGCGCAGAATTCCCCCAGGAGTAAAGTACACCTCTACCTCGATATAACGCTGTCCTTGGGAGCCAAAAAATCTTACCGTGTTATAGGTGAAACCACGTTATATTGAACTTGCTTTGATCCACCTGATTACGCAGCCCCGCCCCCCCGGAGCACTGCTTTACCGCATTGTATCCCAATTCGTGTTATATTGGGTTGCGTTACATTGAGGTAGCGGTGTAAACATAAGAAGCACACAGTTGTGTGATGGCATATTTTAAAAGCGAGGAAAGTGGTAGTATATATTTTCTGTAAATTTACTATGAGTTATAGAAATGCAGTTTGGGAGTCCAAACTCAAAGTTGTGTTTTTAAAAAAATGTTTTTACAATGAATTTCAGTACAGGTTGAAGATGTCAGTTAGCACCACTTAGAAATGAAGTATTCCCTGTATCCCTGGAACAAGAATAGCAATGACCGTGCAAGTTTCTTCTTGTCAGCATACCTCAACCGAGATTGGGAAAAGCTACCTCTTTTTCATCCTTCACAAAACAGGGTGAAAAACACTGAAAAACTCAATCATTTCAAGTCAATCTGAAAAAATGGGGTTGATTCCAAATGAAATTTTGTTGAGTCCTTGATTTGACAACAAAAATTTAAAAATGGGTTTGGTTTAAATTGAACTGGATATTTTTTGTTGGCTCTTCCTCCCTTGAACCAAAAAATCCATTATTTGTTCAGTTCTACTCAAAATGCTGCCAGGGCTGATGGTGTCTCCTATGATGTGTACACCTAAGAGGACCATTGACTAGCTATGAAGTTATGTTTAGTGTCCGTGTAAGAGTTAATTATTGAGTCTGTTATTCAGCGAGTAAGAAAAAAGATGTTGCCTCCAATGGTTGCATCTCTGTGCCAGACTGATGATAGCCTCAGCAGCCAATTAATGCGAGTTGATGCATTTTGACAAGAAACTGAATTCTAATAGCCAAACTTGCTGTAGCTAGGCTGCAAAAGGTGCCTTTACACATGTATAGTAGGGATTATTCGTCGAGGTCTATTTTGGCTTTGCCACAATCCCCATGTACACGGGCAGCGTGCGTAGCCTTTTGCTCCTTAAATATCCTGGGAGACACTTGGGATGGGCCACAGTATGGCCCATAGTGATTTTTTAAATTGCCATAAAGGCACAGTTTGTTCAGGATTAAATGTTCAGGAATTGTGGATGGAGGGAAAATGATCAGTGGAATTTAGAAATTTAAACCTTTTTGATGGTATTTAAAATCAGGCTAATACTTAACTAAGGATTTTCAGGAAGGAATTCTAAGGGTTTGAAACAAATAAGAGCCTTGGATGAAAGTATCTGGAGGCTGTCACTTCATTCTTCCTAAGTCATTTTGTTCACTTGGCTCACTGCAAAGAAACTCATGTTTCATACATGTGGACTCCTCTTTGCTTTAAAGCCTAGTTAAAAGGGGCCCAAGTTGTCACTGAAAACATATGCAGAAATGACAACATTTAAAAAACAATATTCAGCTTGGGGCTAAATTTACAGATTCTTAAATATTCCTGTTTGCACTGCTCACTGGAGAGAGTGGTGTGCTCCATGAGAGGTGGAGAGCTTACTGGCACAAGTTCTCTGCCTCCAGGATAACTTTTGATTATGGAACTGTTTGAATACTTTGACTCTAATTGTCTTTTCTGGCAAGCTCTGAGCTGGTGGTCTTCCATTCCTCCCTCTGAACTAGAGTTAGGATCCATGACCACCTGGAATTTTCCTTGCCCTTATTCCATGGTTTTGAATATTTCCTAATGAATTAACCCCTTGGTTCTTAATTTGATTTGAGCCATTTTTGTCTGGTATTTTAAAACCCTGATAGTTAATGGTAGTGCATAATATACTGGGGCATTGATGGCATATTTCATAACTACTTAAACTATCTGAAGTTTTACTTTATGAAAATATATCCATTTAATTATAGAAATGCCCAACTAAATTTTAACAAATTTGGATTTTTGAAGCTCAAAGAGGGAAAAGACTGAATCTGGTTTCAGTAAGCATCATTTTATGTGACACATTATGATAAGTAAGCTGTTCTGATGGTAATGCTTTATGGTACTATTCAGAGCATTGAGGTGTACAAGTGGTGGACTGCTAAGGTAGTTGTCCCTGGTGGTTCAGAAGGGAAGGGGTACACCGTCAGATGAGCTTTTACTGCTTTCCTTGTAGCCAATGGTGTATAGTATAGCCGGGTTTGTTTTTAAGGGGGGAGTTGAGGACACAATGGGCTGGTCAGTCTCGTTCAGGAATGACCTTTGGGTTGGGACCTATGAGTAGAATGAGAAAAGATATAATATAGCATATGACTATACAAAAACATTAATGGTACATATTCAATATTTAAAGGTGAATTACAACAAAAATGATAGTGCAAGCAATTCATTCTTTAAAGATAAAATGTGAATTTATACGGTGCCTTTTCTTTGAACTGCATCTAGCCCAATGGTGTCCTGCTCCATAATTATTAGGGATCCGAGGTGCTACAAATAGTAATCCTAGGTAATACAAATAACAACTCCCTATTGTTTTAGTGGTAGTGCAGTGACTATAGACAAATGAAGTAGCTATTGTGCATTGAAACCAGTTCACACACAGCCTGTGATATCCTTAGAACTTATTGAATGAGGAAGTGTCAGCCATCGAACTGGGGTTATCCCTTAATGTGTTTGGAAAGTAATACAAATCTCTAATATCCACCTGGAGAGGTTCCAGGGATTAACAGAACAGACTGATCTGAAAGACAGCATCTCTAACAATACTGAGCCCCACTCCATTCCAAATATGCACCTGCTGCACTGACATCTACCCAGCATGCATTGGGTGGGTATAAAAACCCAAATCCTTGTGAGGGACATGAAACTGCAAACTTTTAGCTCAGAACTGAAAGTGTGGTTATGCTAACAGTCTGAAATGCAAAGTTAACGTTTTGTTTACAAGTGTCAGAGACCCATGTCCTCCCCAATATGACTTTGTCTGTGGTGCTTGATTCTGCATCCACTGAAGTCAGGTGAGAGGCTTCAGTGAGATTAGGATCAATCTGTGATGTTTTGTGATGTAACTCCATACAGCTTTTTCTTTTTCTTTTCCCTTAGGAGGTTTAAAATTAAACTCCCTCTTTCTTTTAACCATATAATAGGAATCTGGGTCTGATTGAAGTGTCTGTCCAATTGATCCAGTTGCTTCATGAATTAGAAGTTGAACAGGAATCGTTATTGGCTGGTAAGAGAGTATGCATTTTGGGTAATGTGTAACCTACACTATTTTGAAAATTATTATATTTTATTGCTTGGTGGCAATTTTATAAATTGTAGCATTATGTCCTGAAATCAACTTTTGACGTTTTTCTATAAATAAGCTAAATAGTTCTTCATTTGGTACTTGGCATGCTAACCTTCTTTCCTAATTTGTATTTTTTTTTAAATTGGTGGACTAAGAATAGTTTGTGTCTCATGCGTATATACAATATAATATAGCTGGTGCTTTAAAAGTCACCTGAAGGAGTAAGGCACCGAAATCTGACTTTTCAATGGGAATTTGGTGTCTTAACTCCTTGGTGTCACCTGGAAAATACCAGCCCTAAACCCTTCACATATACACTGTTTTACTAGGCCCATAATATTTGTCCTCCATTGTTCCCTGGAGATTGTAAAGGGGAAGATATATGGAAACTTCAGTAAAATTATCAGGATATTTAAACTGGCAAAAATGAAAAATGCCTATGATGCCTCCACTCTAAATATCTTTTGCTGTCTTATTGTCTTTCGCTTGATTTGCTGTCATGCAGAAATGAGTATATATTCATTTTTCTTTCTCTGACATTCTAGAAAGAATTTGTTTCTTGGATTCAGATAAATTATATGGCTGTGGCCTCTCTTTACATAGTTGTACCACTCTCTCTGGCCAGTCAGGACAGTATGTGCCAATAGCTGAACAATCGATTCAAGACCCATTCTTCCCTTAAACTGGACATATAGAGAAGTATGCTGTTCAGAGAGAAGAAACTCTCTGTTGGCCCAATGATCCGCACTGCTTTATGTCAGCTGCACTTGCACACCACCACCACCACTTTTACACCCCTCCTCCCCCGCTCAATTCACATTAAGTAAACTTCAGTAACTTGTCTTCTCCTGCTTTTCTGTGTATATATGAGTAGGGCCACCAACTCTGCCATTCATGGTGGTGAGGAAGGCTGGGAGAGAAAATATTTGGTTCCCAGTCTGCTTCATTGTCTCCTTCTTCCCTTTGGAGGGATGGGTAGTCTTCTTGCCTCCTGTGATTGCTGTTCCTCTCTCCTCTTGTGGAGGGAGAGGAATTGGTGCCACCAGTGGCTTCTCTTCAAACACCTGCATCAGGTTGGAAAGGAGCAGTGGACCCCAGGAGACCTTTCCCACAGTACTGTTATGATGTAAGGTCAAGACAAATTATTTCAGTTCCCTGTTGGTGATTCCTTGCCCACTTCCACCACTGTTCTATCCCTTGTTGGGCTAGGGAAAGGTTAGTGAGACTCGCAGGGATTCTGTGTGGAGGGAGCAGTACCAGAGCCCCCATTCTTGTGTCAAGTAGAGGAGGAGCCAGGGAGGGGAGAACCCTCCACAGAATGTGGAAGGGAGGAGTTGGGAGAACGTGGGAGATGAACCTCCAACCATTTCATGGAGCGGGGAGAGAGGATTAGGACCAGAGGGAACACTCAGTTCCATACCCGACCACTTCACAGGCCATGGAGCGAAGAGCAGAACTGGGGGAAGGAGGAGTGGGACATGAAACAGTGGGAGCCGAAACCTTATAGGGCAGGACAGAGGCCCATAGACCCTATCCAAAGTAGTAGAGAACGATAGGACCAAAGGGTTGACCCCTGGGGAAGCACTTGCCACCTTTAACCCCTTCAGAGGAACAGGGAGAACAGTGTGCATAGAGAAGCAGAGAGGACCATCCTTTCCTACCCCTTAATAGGGTCATGAAAGGAGGGAGTCTTTTTTTTTGCCAACTTCTGCAGTGGCTGTGAGTGTTACTGCACTCATTGCAAAAAGTGTTGTGAACGCTGGGAGGACTCTCACTCTAGTGTGGCATGATGCTTGTTACTTCCAGGTATGTGCTGTGATGTTCATGTGCTACTCTGCTGCTGTTTGGATCACAAGAAACAGCAGTGAGACGTCGTCATCCAGAAAACTGACTTGGTGGAAAAATGAGGCTGAAATACTTAAATTTGTAAAACCATATTATTAAGCCCTTGAAATTTAGAGTAATAATCTACTTTATGGTTTATTAACCTTAATACACATATCAGCATATGGGTTTGCAGAATGAGGAGTTTAAATTTTAAATAAAATTGGAAAACTAACCCTGAGAGAGAGACTGCTAAATACTATATAACTAATATATAACACTATAACTAATCTGAAAACTGTGCTCTCTTGCTGTGCATGTGTGTATGTAAAAATGTGGTCAGAAGTTAAGTACTGTACTTGAATTAGCCCATGAAAGGATTTGTCCATGAAAATTAATGAGAGAGATGAGAAAAAGTGTCTCCTAACCCTTAGAACAATGGAGTTTTCCAGGTGGCTGGCTAAGTGAAAATTGAGGAATAACACAGAAGTAGAATGTGTTTACAAAACACAGCATTTATGGTTCTACTTAATGCTTGTGAAGAGAAGGGCTGTTAGACTGGGTGAAGCTTTTAGTTGGATTAAAACTAAACCTAAATCAGTTTACCATACTACTATATTTATGTTTTCTCCATCATTTTTATTACCACATTTACTAATTATCAAAGATATGTTTCTCCCCTCTGGGCTGTCTTGTCATATTTCATAACTGCAATGATATCCTGGGGCCAGATTTACAAAGGTATTTAAGGGCCTAAAGATGCAGATAGGTGCCTAGTGGGATGTTCAAAGGTTAGCAGATTAGACACCTAAATCCATTAAAATAAATTTTTGCAATTGAAAATCCTACCCAGGTGCCTCTCTGCATCTGTAAGGTGCCTAAATGCCTTTTGAAAATCTGACCCTATCTCCTTCAGAATCTTGATAAAATGTAAGCACAGAATCTAAGGGCCTGTCTACGCAAACACGCAGTTTGTGGCAAATGGAGATATGAATCTACTGTCTGTGTGGAGCCTACTGACTAGGACTAAAAGTTCCCTAGTGCACTTTGATATAACTTACTTTAGAATTGGAGTAAATTAAAGCACACTTGGGAACGTTTAGTGTGCCAGTAGGGTCCGCCAGGGTTATGATGGTGTGGTAGGCTAATGCACTCTAGATTTACAACTCAGCTTGCTGCAAACAAAGTGTTTGTGTAGATAAACCCTCAGACCTTGCAGGATGAAGAATTCGATTATAATTAATGCTTTTCTCTTGAGTTGATTCCACTATGAAAACACGCCTCAAACTGTATCATGTAACTTAAATGAATTTTAGGAACCGAAAAAGTCTGTTTTAAATAATCAGCCTTAAGATGTATGTTTTCGCTCCAATTTCATCCAGTGGTATCTATTTTAAGTCGTTCAGTGTGGTATGGCAATATTAGTAGGAAAGTTCAGAATGTACTATAATTTGTAATGGATAAAAAACACTGAAGTAATATATATATAGTATCCTTGGCAAATACTGTACCAATGTGGTTGCTTTGGGGGCAGGGAGGGAGTAGGGAGGAAAGTTTGTTTTAATGATGTATTAATGAATAAAGCAGCAAAAAGAGGAAATGCCGTGTTAAGTGCTGTGTGTTGTTAAACCCTGGTTAGATTAAATCCAGACTTGCTTTGCATCTTCTCAGCTATGTGAATATTAACATTTTTCCTTTTTTTAAGTGTGTGGTACTATTTACGTAGGGGCCATGGTGAGATTCCACAGGCATAATTTAGATGAAAGCATTGTCTTTTTCTGATGTATCACCAATTTTCCCTGTGAGTTGCCCAATATCCTGGACCTTTAAGGAACACTGTTTTCCAGTTTCTTTTCTTGAGTAGAAACAGCATAGCGATATTCTTCTGCATTTTAATCTACCCCTCACAACGAGCAGATAGATAGAACCAATGGAGAAAATAGCATCTGTCTAGTCACGCTCTTAGTTCTTAGCTGTGCATAATCACACAGATTATGAAGATAGCCTGGATAGTCTAGAAAAGCTCGGATGATCTCGAGTCTGTTTGTCAGAAAACTCATTCTCCAAAGACCCACGGCATCTTGTTTGCAACAGTTCTTAATATCTGGCAAATTCATACACACAGCTATTGGAGATGGTAAAGACCTATTGGGCTACCCAACCCCACTCATTATCTATCTGTCCCTCTAAGAATTTCTTAGCATCTTGTTCAGTCTAGTTTTTAAAAATGTATAGCTATTGAAGTGACTTTCGTGAGTTTCCTTTAGAGACCTTTCCACAGATTCCTAATTAAATGTTGCAAACTTTCCCCTTTAAGTTCATGCTGTTAGTTGCAGTTAGACTATACCCCAGTTCCTCTCCGCCTACATTTACTGAAGTGTGTAACAGAGTCCTAAAAGTTTGCTCTGCAGAACTTGGAGTAAGGCAGGGTCCCTGCTCTGGGGAGGCTAAACACTAAGAAGACAAACTCAGGGAATTTAAAAGCTAGATGAGCACAAGGTGTTGATGCACAGTTGTGCTACAGTGTTTGTGTTTGGCTTAGTTTGTTGCTTTAATGATCATAGCACTTCACCTGGTTGGATTTAAGGCTGATAGGTGTCACAGTTGAAATAGTTTAAAGTAGCAAATGCTAAGATGGCAGCTCCCATTGAAGGAGAGAACTGCAAATTAAATTGAGTCGAGATAATGAAACTCTGTCAGGGATTTTTCATTGAGTTAACTAAGGCTTTAATCACTGGAGTTGTCTGAGTAGATTGTATGGATGAGTCTCTCTTTCTGCAGTGCATGTGCTCTTGGTGCCCAAACTGGTAACTGTAGAGTAAGGTCACGGCTGCAGAAGTGCTGTCTCACAGATTGAACATCTTGAGTAAGGGCCCATAAGGAGTAAGGGCCCAAGGACGTGTCCAAAGAAAGAAGTTTTTTCCCCTGGTCTTGCCACCATAATCTTTGAAAACCATGCTCCAAGAGGTTCAAAAGTTGACTCCATGGAAGCAAAAGATTTAAGTCCAACACAGGGCAAGTTAAGTTAGAAAATTCATAGTAGACTTTTAACAGACAAAACAACAAAAAAACCCATCTCAACAACCTCTTTACTATTGTGGGTGCAAATCTGAGAGAACTGAATAGGACAACAGGCTGATCTAGCTGCCAGATTGTTGCTGGCACAGGGGGCCCGAGGGGGCAACAGCGGGGTTTGTTGCCCTGTGTGCTTCGCGCCAATGAACACACCAGGGTGGAGAAGCAGACAAAGTTTATTCAAGAGCTCTGAATTGGTACTAGGAGACCAGCATGTCTCAAAGCAAGCGCACTGAGACAAGCAGTTTTTCCCTTTTTATTTTTTTTTCCTTTCCTACCTCCACCCCTTCCTCCCTCTGCAGTAGTTACATTAAGCAGTAGCAATTACATTTAAGCAGCTAAGTCATCTTGGCCGCTATAAGTCTAGCTCGTTAGTAACTCTTCTTTGAACCGTTATCTTGTCCTTTTCCCTTTGATCGGTTATCTTGCCTTTCAGTCAGAAGCATGCAGGCCTTATTACTACCGCTTCCCAGCTGCTGGCCTGTGAGGTTAGTAAAGTTTAACATGCAGGGGCTTTGGTTCACTTTGGCCTAGAGCGGGGGGGCTTCATCGACTCTCGTGGTCTTCCACCCCCCCAAGTTACCCAGGGTGATGCCTAGTGACACCAACAACTCCCTCCTTTGAGAACACTCAAAAGGCACTGGCTTGAGTTTTCTCATAATTTGAGGACAAAATGTGATTTAAGGCCATGGTCTTAGGATCATTGATTAAAGGGAAAAAGGAGGTGTCTTGACTTCTAGAGGTGGTACATACTTTAACCATTAAACATTTCAGGCATGAGAAGAGAGCTAGGGTGAGGGAAACAAAGTACGAGACCAGTAAGCAGGAGGCGGACAAGACCACCTCCGAAGCCCTCTAGGCTAGGGAGCCAGCTCCAGAGGGTATCAAATAGAGTGAGTTCCTGTTCCTGGGCCTTCCACTGCTTGAAAGCCTGTTCGGCCGACAGGACGTGCTTGTTAATGTCCTGTGAGTTTTCCGGGACATAAGTACAACGTTCACTCCCAATAAGGGCGCACACCCCGTCCTGGGAGGCTAAAACATAATCTAGGGCCTGTCTGTTTTGCAGGGACAGCAACTGGAGCTGGTAAAGCTCCGAGTTAAGGCTTTTTTCTATGGCCAGGTTCTCATTGGCAAACTTGGTGAGAAACGCAGAGAGCCTACGATAAAATTGAGTCAGCTGTCCCACCCCATAGGGATGGGAGGAGGATCATACCAAACCTGTCTCTTTTAATGGGCTCTGGGGTGGCATACAAGGACTGATGGTATCTGGGGCGACCTGAGGGGGGGTTGGGCTAGGACGCGGAGGGGAGGAACAAGATAGCCTAAATAACAGCTTCTATGCCAGCCATGAGGAAGCCATTTGTAGGCACTATTACCACAGACCCAGAATGATTTGCCATAACTAACCTTTCCATTGTCACCTCTTCGGTCCTGTAGGGTAGCATGTGTGGAAAGAGTAAAAGACGCATTGCCGGTCTGCCAACCGGTGGCATTTAGTACAGGGACAGTGAGATTTATACCAGGACCAACGTAAAATCTACATGTACTATTGCCTGCAAACCAGGTATGGTTACTTGTACTGGTTTGCTGGATGCATATGAGGCCAGCGGGTGGAGAGTGTAAATGAATAGGCCGGGGCTTAAGAGTGCTATTATAGTGGGGATTCCAAGAGCCATTGTGCAGGTCATAAGGGGCCTCCATGGTGCAATTAGATCATAAACTTTTATTGTCAGAGGTGCTGTTTTTTGGTTACCATCCACCTTTGACAGAAGTCTGACCAATTTTGGGGACCAACTCTCCAGGGCAACCCAGCGGCATGATGTGGGATCTGGGCACAAATCCAGCAGTTAGAAGTTAAACTCTTGGGCAAAGCAAACCTTCAGGACCTCATACGTATTTGTTTCTAAGTTGATAGGGATTCCTCTCCATCCCGCATGTGCCTGGGGGGAAATGGGAGTCAATGAGAGGAGTGCCCCTATGGCAAAGAGTAACACAGTGGCAGACCCTGGACCTGATTCCATTTTGGGCAGGTGACCCTGGGGTCTAACAATTACAATTCCCCAAATACCCACAAAATAACAATTACCAATAGCAGGCAGACTAAAAACAAAAGGGACCAGGCCACCAGGTTAGGCCGGCCCTGTGAAAATAAACACAACCAATGCTCAGAGTTCTCGCGGAGAGTGCGCTGCGACTGTACAAAGGGAGCACAAGGCATTCCCAGCAAACCTTATTGTCGCTTAAATAACAGTTTAAGTCCCAGATCGTCGCTGGAAGTTTTTTCAGCAAGCTGGACGGTCCACTGTTCAGGAGTGGGCACTGCCTTCAGACGGGAGTGATGAATCCAGTCTTGTGTCCTTCGACCTTTGCTGCTGTATGGGAAACCAACAGGACTGTGTGGGGTCCCTTCCACCGCTCTTGGAGAGGCTCGTCCTTCCAGGTCCAAGAGAGAGAGGGGAGGAGTTGATGGAGACAGCACCAATTCTGGGCCCCGGGAGGATTCAGGAAGGCATAAGGGGGAGCATAAGGGAAGATAGGAACAGGCACAGGTCAGGACTAGAGGGATCAGAGACTAGATTACTAGATCGCACTGTTGCCAGGCAACGGCAGGTGTATGTAATTGGAGACTCTTTACTGAGGAGATTGGACAGGCCTGTGACCAGGGCGGACCCGGAGAACAGAAGGGTGTGCTGTCTACCGGGCGCAAAGATACGCGTTGTGGACCTGCGGTTGAAAAGGATCCTAAAAGGAGCAGGTAAGAACCCCTTGATAATCCTTCATGTAGGAACGAATGACACGGCTAGGTTCTCATTAGAGAGAATCAAGGGAGATTATGCCAGGCTGGGGAAGACGCTCAAGGAGATAGAGACTCAGATTATCTTTAGTGGGATTCTGCCCGTTCCGAGGGAAGGGCAGCAAAGGGCTGATAGGATTGTGAGAATAAATAGTTGGCTAAGGGAGTGGTGCTATAAGGAGGGCTTTGGGATGTATGGCCACTGGGAGGCTTTCGGGGACAGACACCTGTTCTCGCGGGATGGGCTTCACCTGAGTAGGGAAGGAAATAGACTTCTGGGAGGGAGGCTGGCTCATCTAATCAAAAGAGCTTTAAACTAGGAAGTTTGGGGAGACGGTTGGGAGATGCACAGTTAATCTCCACGCCAGATTCCAGTATGGAAAAGGTGAGTAAAATGAGAGGAGACATAGCCAGGGAGATGAGATTGGACATAGGAAGGACAGGGGGGACGGACACAAGGAGGCCCGCAACATATAGTGCTGCTAATGGGAGACAGGCTAAACGACATACATTAGGGTGTTTATACACCAATGCCAGAAGCCTAGGTAATAAAATGGAGGAATTGGAGCTCTTGGTCCAAGAGCTGAAACCAGATATCATAGGAATAACGGAAACGTGGTGGAATGGCAGTCACGACTGGAACACAGGTATGGAGGGGTATGCGCTGTTTAGGAAAGACCGGAACAAAGGTAAAGGTGGGGGGTGGCATTGTATGTCAATAGTGAAATAAACTGTAAAGAAATAATAGTTGATGGATTAGATAACACAGAGTCCGTCTGGGCAATACTCACACTGGGTAATAGGACTACTAGAGCCTCTCCGGGGATAGTGCTTGGAGTGTGCTATAGACCACCAGGATCGACCCAGGATATGGATAAGGAACTATTTAATGTGTTTAGAGAAGTAATTACTAACAGAAACTGTGTAATTATGGGGGACTTTAACTTCCCGGATATAGATTGGGGAACAAACGCTAGTAGCAATAACAGGGCTCAGATGTTCCTAGAAGTGCTTGCTGATCAATTCCTCCATCAAGTGGTAATTGAACCGACGAGGGGGGAGGCCATTTTAGATTTGATTCTAGTAAGTAGTGAGGATCTCGTTGAGGAAGTGGTAGTAGGGGACAATTTGGGCTCCAGTGATCATGAGCTAATTCAGTTTAAAATACATGGAAGGAGTAACAGAATTAAATCAAAGACTAGGGTTTATAATTTTAAAAAGGCCAATTTTAACAAATTAAGGGGACTGGTAAGGGAAGTGGATTGGGCAAACTTATTAATGGGTTTAAAGGCAGAAGAAGCCTGGGATTACTTTAAGTTAAAGATGCATGAGCTGTCGGAGGCCTGTATTCCAAAAAAGGGAAAAAGATTACTAAGCAAGAGATTTAGACCGAGCTGGATGAGCGACCGACTCAAAGGGGCTATTAGGAAAAAACAGAAAGCGTACAAAGAGTGGAAGAGGGGAGGGATCAGTAAGGAAATTTACCTAAGTGAAGTCAGAGAATGTAGAGATAGAGTGAGAAAGGCCAAAGGCCGTGTAGAGTTGGACCTAGCGAGGGGAATTAAAAGCAATAGTAAGAGGTTTTACAGCCACATAAATAGGAAGAAAGCAAAGAAAGAAGAAGTGGGACCGCTGAAGACTATTGACGGAGAGGAGATTAAAGACAATCTAGGCATGGCGCAATATCTTAATGAATATTTTGCATCGGTGTTTAATGAGGCCAATGAAGGTATTAGGGATACTAGCACCACTACAGAGGGGCATTCAGGATGGGGGATTACCGTATCCGAGGTAGAAACAAAACTTGAACACCTTAATGGGGCTAAGTCAGGAGGACCGGACTATCTTCATCCGAGAATATTGAAGGAATTGGTACGGGAAATAGCAGGCCCATTAGCGATAATATTTAATGAATCTGTAAACTCGGGGGTGGTCCCGTTAGACTGGAGAATAGCTAATGTGGTTCCTATTTTCAAGAAAGGGAAAAAAAGTGATCCGGGTAACTACAGGGCTGTTAGTTTAACATCTGTAGTGTGCAAGGTGTTAGAGAAAATTCTGAAAGAGAAACTAGTTGAGGACCTGGAGGGTAGTGGCAATTGCGATAAATTACAACATGGTTTTACAAAGGGCAGATCGTGCCAAACGAATCTGATCTCCTTCTTTGAGAAAGTAACGGATTTATTAGATAAGGGAAATGCGGTGGACCTAATATACCTGGATTTCAGTAAAGCGTTTGATACTGTACCCCATGAGGAATTATTAGTTAAACTGAAAAACATGGGGATCGATATGAAAATCCAGAGGTGGATAAGGAATTGGTTAATGGGGAGAATGCAGCGGGTTGTATTAAAGGGTGAACTGTCAGGTTGGAGGGAGGTTACTAGTGGAGTGCCTCAAGGTTCGGTTTTGGGACCCATTTTATGTAATCTATTTATAACTGACCTCGGAACCGATTGCAGGAGTGGGCTGATAAAGTTTGCGGATGATACGAAGGTGGGAGGTGTTGTAAATTCGGAGGAGGATAGGGATATCCTGCAGGGAGACTTGAATGAGCTTGTCAATTGGAGTATCAGAAATAGGATGAAATTTAATAGTGAAAAGTGTAAGGTGATGCATTTGGGGATGACTAATAACAATTTTAGTTACAAGATGGGGACGCATTGGTTAGAAGTAGCGGAAGAGGAGAAGGACCTAGGGGTTCTTGTAGACCGCAGGATGACTGAGTCGACAATGTGACGTGGCGGTGAAAAAAGCCAATGCTGTCTTGGGATGCATTAGGCGAGGTATATCTAGTAGGGATAAGGAGGTCCTGCTTCCGTTGTACAAGGCGCTGGTGAGACCTCATTTGGAGTACTGTGTGCAGTTCTGGTCTCCCATGTTTAAAAAAGATGAACTCAAACTGGAACGGGTGCAGAGAAGGGCCACTAGGATGATCAGAGGAATGGATAACCTGTCGTACGAAAGGAGACTAGAGGAGCTTGGGTTGTTTAGTCTGACAAAGCGAAGGCTGAGAGGGGATATGATTGCTATCTTTAAATATATTAGAGGGATTAATACAAGGTAGGGAGAAGAATTATTCCAGCTTAGTACTAACGTGGATACAAGAACGAATGGATATAAACTGGCCGTGGGGAAGTTCAGACTTGAAATTAGACGAAGGTTTCTGACCGTCAGAGGGGTGAAATATTGGAACGGCCTACCGAGGGAAACGGTGGGGGCGACGGACCTGTCTGGTTTTAAGATTAAGTTAGATAAGTTTATGGAGGGAATGGTTTAATGGTAAAACATAGTAGTCAAGGAAAGCCAAGCAATGGTAGGTAAATAGTATAATGGCTAACAGGGGTCGGGCTGGAGACTCTTGCCTATATGCTCGGGGTCTTACTGATCGCCATATTTGGGGTCGGGAAGGAATTTTCCTCCAGGGCAGATTGGCTGAGCCTCTGGAGGTTTTTCGCCTTCCTCCGCAGCATGGGGCAGGGATCTCTAGCAGGAGGGTCTCTGCCGATTGAAGTCACTAAAAACAGGATTGGGGACTTCAACAGCAGAGTCCAGGGAAGGGGTAGGGACGGTTTTATGGCCTGCAGCATGCAGGGGGTCAGACCAGATGATCATAATGGTCCCTTCTGACCTTAAAGTCTATGAGTCTATGAATGAGTACGGAATCGCCTGGCTGCAAGGAGTGGATCGGGGTATCCAGTGGAAGAGGCTGTGAATTTTTGATGTACTGTGGAGAGAAGAAAGAACAGCAGACAGAGAGCACATGTACTGAGATAAGAAACTGTACCCCATTTCCCACTCCCCTGCCAGAACCGGTGTACCGTTCAGAGGCCATGCCCTTCCAAACATAATCTCAAAGGGACTGAGCCCTAATCTGCCCTTAGGGAGAGCGCGGACGCGGAGCAAAATGAAGGGCAAAGCATCAGGCCATCGAAGAGAAGCCTCCTGACAGACCTTTGAGAGGTGTCGCTTAAGAGTCTGATTTGTACGCTCCACTGGCCTGCGGTCGCCATGGCGTGTGGAGCTTCCAGGGGATCTGTAGGGCATCCGATATCTTTTGAACGACTTGTGACTTGAAGTGTGTTCCGTTGTCAGATTTCATCCACTGGTGGAGCCCGAAGCAGGGAATGATCTCCTTGACAAATTTTAGGGCCACCGTTTTGGCAGTGTTGTTACGGCATGGGAAGGCTTCGGGCCATCCACTGAATCGATCCACCAAGACGAGGAGGTATCTGAACCCTTGGGTTCGGGGGAACTCAGTAAAATCTATTTGCCAAACCAATTCCGCACCTGGGGTAGGTTTCAGAGTGGCTGATAGCACTAACACTCCCAGTCGAGGGTTATTCTTTTGGCAGAGCAGACATTCAGCCTGTACCTGGGATGCTATGAGTCTAAGTCTAGAGGTTAGAAAATATTTACTCATAAGCTGGGTAAGAGCCTCTCTGCCAGCGTATAATTCTTTGTTTCTTCACCAGGGTCAGTTCTTAATGTCTTTTGTAGTCAGGAATTCCTGGACTTTGTGGTTTCAATGAAGCAAGTGTTCCTTCTTCTCTTTTCCTGAAACAGTGTGGTTCAACATCATACAAGGGAGAGGTTACTAGCACATCACCCTGTAATGGTTTTGCTTCTTTTAGAAAAATCCAAAGGCACAGTAGGTCTGTCAGTGGACAAGGGGGAGGTTACTAGCACTTCACCTTGTCCTTTTTTTTTTTCCTGCTGTCCAGAAGGCACAGCAGAGCTAGAAGGAGAAATAGGCTTATCATCAGTCGGAGAGTTCTCCCGAGGTGGAAGGGTCTTTTTACAGCGAGAAGTATGGTTCCAGGTAGGCAGTCCTTGGCACTTCACAGCGGTGTTGGTGGTTAACAGGACTTAGAAAGGGCCTTTCCAGTGTGGAGCCAAAGCAGTCTTTCGTTGATGGACTTTACGTAGACTCAGTCTCCTTGTTTCAATGAATGGCAGGGATGCTAGGGTCTTTGGTTAGCACTTCTTTTATCTGTGAGAAAAGAAACCTAACACATTTCATTAATGCCTGGCAGTGTTTTGCAGATCTCATAGTTGCTTGGGCACATTCAGGCCCCCCTTTTCTTGGTTGTCAGCCAAGTGTTAGCTGTGAACAAGGTCCTTGGATGGGGCCAGCATCTTATCTTTGGACTGAGCTTGCTAGCTATATTTTCCAGTTAACTCGTTCTGTTCTTTTTCTTTCTCCCCTTTTTGGCTTCTTTTAACCTACAAAGGAAACTTCCACTCTTCACTCATACACCTTTTCCCAACAATGAACACATACACATTGCCATTATACACCCTTCCAGTAAAATAACTTCTATACAGAGCTTTGGAGCAACAAACCAGGACGAGCACACCCACTTTTGAGGATTCCACTTGGTACAACCTCTGGTGTCCAATAGCTTTCCTTTTTAAAACCTTAAATGCCTTGTCGGCTTCTGAGGACCAGTGAAAGGGGTCATGATCCGCTCCCTTAATGCATTTGTACAAGGGTTTAGCCCACAGTCCAAACTCTGGGATCCATATTCTGCAGAAGCCTGCCATACCCAGAAACGCCCTAAGCCATTTACGATTGCTTGGGATAGGAACTTGGCAGATAGCTTCCTTCCTTTCATTTGAAAGCTGACTCTCCCCCTGCCTTAAGTGAAACCCTAAGTATTGTACTTCTGGGAGGGCAATTTGAGCCTTACTCCGTGCTACTCGATATCCTCAGAGTCCAACAAGTTCAGGAGGCTCACAGTGGCTTTAAGGCAAGGGGTTAGACCCACAGCGGCAATTAACAAGTCATCTACGTATTGCAGGAGGAGGACCTTGTCCTCATTGTCCCACTCCTCCAAATCTCTGGCCAGGGCCTGGCCAAAAAGGGTGGGGGAATTTTTAAATCCCTGGGCCAACACTGTCCAGCAAAGCTGCTTTTTAACCCTCCTTTTGTCCTTCCACTGGCTCCACTCTGGGGCTTGCATGGCTGAGGGCTCAATTGCAAGGGTCATTATCCAGGCATTCTTGGGGAGTAAGGTAAGGGTTACTTCATCTTCTTTGACCTCCTTACATGGTCTCTGCCAAACTGGCTTGATATCGTTCATAAACTCCCAATCCCAGACAGTTTTTTTTTTTTTAACCTTTTTAGTTTTTGGCTTTTTCTCCTCTTCCTCCCCCTCAACAGCAGGGTCCTCATGAGGACATTACAGTCATCCCAGTCAGGCTTGTGGCTGGCCAGACACCCTTCAAAAACTGAGATGAAACTTGCTTGGGTTCGTGGAGAATTTCCCTGCCTGTGCCTTAAAGGCTGCTAGGTCGACTGGGTTAAAAGGCACATGGGTGTAAACCTGCATAGTAGTGGCCTCATTCCTATCCTAGCCATGTCTGGACACCACGGTCTCGGTGATCAACGGATAAAATCCCACCGAGGGGGTGATTTCTGGAACCGGAGACACCCTTTCTTTATATGGTGGGGGTGTGATAGCCGAAGGGGACACCGGACCTACCATTACAGCTGTGGGGGGGTTCTGGGGACTAATAGTAGCTACTATCGAACCTGTCGGAGTCAAATTACACTTTTGCAAAATATCTGTTCTGTTTCATAAAGCCATAAACAATTGCACATGCATATGTTCGTTCCATTTACCCGTTCGCTGACAAAACAGGAGTAATTGAAGGATCTTGTTATAATTAAGTGATCCTTCCAGTGGCCACCTTTCCTGGTCCTCTAGCTGATATTGAGGCCAGTCTACTGTACAGAACCTTTTTAATCTACTTTTAGTTATTAGATTTGCGTCAAACACTTTCCAATTTGCTAGAATGCATTCTAAGGGCATACACCATGCCCTGCCTGTCGTACTCTGTCCCTGCCCCATGGCCTACGGTGACACTGGGTGTCCCCAGGTCCTAACAGGCAAAAGTCCACACCACTGGACTGTTCCTACCTTATCCAAGGGACTGGTTCCTCACCGTCGCCCACAACTGCTTCTCCACTATCTGAGCGCGTTGCACCGTTGTGCCCTCCGGGGTCGATCAAACTGCGTCTCCGCTGAGGCCCCCGATGAAGTCACCGGTGCGCGCTGGGCGTCAGTCGCCACCCTAATCCATCGACCTCTGAGAGGGGTCTGGGCAAGGCTAAATTTCAGCCTTGAGCCCACCCAGGGACGTCAAAACTGTTGCCGGCACAGAGGGCCCGAGGGGGCAACAGCGGGGTTCGTTGCCCGGTATGCTTCGCGCCAATGAACACACCAGGGTGGAGAAGCAGACAAAGTTTATTCAAGAGCTCTAAATAGGCACTAGGAGACCAGCATGTCTCAAAGCAAGTGCACTGAGACAAGCAGTTTTTCCCTTTTTTTATTCTTTTTTTTCCTTCCCTACCTCTCCCCCTTCCGCCCTCTGCAGTAGTTACATTAAGCAGTAGCAATTACATTTAAGCAGTTAAGTCATCTTAGCGGCTGTAAGTCTAGCTCATTAGTAACTCTTCTTTGAACCGTTATCTTGTCCTTTTCCCTTTGATCTGTTATCTTGCCTTTCAGCCAGAAGCATGCAGGCCTTATTACTACCGCTTCCCAGCTGCTGGCCTGTGAGGTTAGTAAAGTTTAACATGCAGGGGCTTTGGTTCACTTTGGCCTAGAGCGGGGGGCTTCATCGACTCTCGTGGTCTTCCACCCCCCCAAGTTACCCAGGGTGATGCCTAGTGACACCAATAAGATGAACTTTCATGGATTCCAACGCCAGAAGGAACCATTGTGATCATCTTGTCTGACCTCCTAAATAACACAGGGCATAGAACTTCCTCAAAATTATTCTTAGGGCATATCTTTTAGAAAATCTATCTTGATTTAAAAATTTGCCAGTGACAGAGAACTTAATTGAACTTGAGGCAGGCCCAATCTCTTTAACAGCTCTGAAATGGTTCAGTATGTTAGTGAATGAAGATACCAGACATAGTAAAGATCCTTGTTAGAAGCCCAAGTAGAAAATCTTTTTTCTCTTTGTAGCATATGCTTCCTCCCCCATAACCAGTTTTATGGTTTTCCAGCAAAATTCAGCAGACTGTTTGGGCAAGGGACATGAGAGTTGATCAAGGCATTGTATTGCAAGCTTCCAGAATCTGAAATCTGGATTGAGGATCTGTCTCTGATGAGATCTGGAAAAAACTGATGCATGAATTTGAGGATTGGATGAATACCAGAACTGGCAAGCCCTTACTGAAACTATTAGTACTATATGGGATTTGTCAGCTTTCTCTTTGACTCTTGAAAGTAACAGACATGTTGGTAAACAGATCCACTCGATGTTTCCATCACTGCAAATTATTTTAAGGCCTAAAATTTTGCAGAATACATGAAAGATTGCAGTCACCCAATAGGAGCTGCTGGGTGTGTCGCATGTCTAAAAATCAGGCTACTTACTTAATTACTTACAGGCTACTTAAATATGGATTTAGGGGCTTAACTTCACGTGCCCATTTAAAAAAACAAAAACAAAAACCTTGTTCTTTCCCTTCTTGCTAGTCGTTTGGAATGGTTGGTTGTACAGTGTATTTTAGTTAGCTGGGAAAAGGAATTTAGAGTGGGCTATGTAAATCTGAGTTGAAGTAGTCTTCAACACATGAAGTAAAAATTGAAGAAGAAGCTGGTCGTTTAGTCATATTGTGTGTTTCTGTTCAATATCATCCAAGTTCTTTTTCCGCTCTTCAGAAATGTTTGTATTCTGATTTCATTGATATAGTAATACTCTGATTCTCTCTTCTGCTTTCCAGATATCTTCTTTCATTCCCCCCCGATTCCTGTTTCTAAAGAGAGAGATTAACTCTAGCTCTGTGTGCGTGGAAATATATATTTTAAAGTATTGCTAAAAACTGTCCAAAAATTTACTAGAGAGAACAGAATAGCATAGTGAGGAACTAGCACTAGCCCAATGTATTTAAGAAATCATTTAGTTTTTATTGCCTTAAACTGAGATCTGGGTTTTGCCCTCTCTATATAAAGAGCAGGCATCTCCACACATGAATATTTGGTTTTAAGTATTTGATTGCAGTGCAAGTATAGTAAAGGATTATGCAATTGTAAATTATACTTCCTGGAGCCTCTCAAATTCAGTGACTACTGAATTTTATTTATTTGAGAACTTAAGCAAAATTGCCCTCCTCAGGTTGATAGTTTGACCGTTCCCACAGAAATTTCTCCTATATATTATTATTTTATTTTGTTATTAATCTCTGTGAAGGGTCGTGGAGAAGCGACGTACTGGGTTTTTTTGTTTTTTGTTTTTTTTGTTTTTATTGTGAGCAAATCCTTTAAGCTGTTAAATTTCAAATTTATTGCTTGAGTCATAAGTTATATCCTGATTTCCATTGCCTGGAGAGAGATATGATGGGTGTGTTATAAAATGTTTACCATTCCACTTGTCTTGCAGTGTCAAATCTCATGAATTGTTAGCAACTGAGTGAATCAGCTTTAAATGTGTGTCTATATTTTTTATTCAGGGGTGAGGAAGTGGGGGAGGAGGTTACTGACTGACCCACAGCTCAGGGGATTACATTGCTAATGAATAATCCTAAAAGGGCAGCTGGATGATTTCCACAAGCGTAAAGAGAATATTTTAAACTGCTTTCCGTTTTATTTGTCTTTGGGGTTTCCTTTTGCCTATTGGTAGCACAGTTAAGTTACTTACAACCTAAGTAAACCAGATTTTTTTTAACAGACTTTTTAGTCGCATAATAAAGGGACAGCCTTAATCTTAAGGATTGCCTACTTTCACGTGTGATTTTTGCTTTGTGTATCTAGACTTTTTGGACAGGGGATTGGTGCCAGTACTTTGCTACCACTGTTAAAGCAAAAACTATAATTACATTGTCAAAATAATATTTATAGTATTATTTTCAGGGAATAATTGTGGGAGTGTGATGAATATATTATACTCATCAAAATTTTATGTAAACATCATGAGTTTTTTACTTGAGCTATTGGTATTGTCTTTGGCCTTCATGCTTTTCCAATCTGTAAAAATAATACTGGGATTTTCTTGGTCTTCGTAGCATTTGCAGTGGGTATCCTTTAAAGATCAGTTGATTAAATTATCTGGTCAAAGTAAACTTGTATTGGCATTTTAGTTACATATTTCCACAGTTGTACTACTTAAAAAATCCCTTTTTCTTTAAAGCATTTCCTCCCCCTAATTATGGTATTATGATTCAGTGCATTATATTTAACTTTTCTTGCTTGATAGATAGGGTGACCATGTTTCCCTATGCTGAATACGGGACACCTGGTAAAATTACTCGCATTCAAGCAAGTTCAACAGCAATCAATTGTACAAACATTCAAATTAACATCAAGTTGACTGAGCCCCTGTTAAAAAGAAATACTTCGTAGCTGAATTCTTTTTATTTACCTTCTTATCTTTAAGACTTTAGGGTTCACTGGGGAGGGGTGGCACACATCCCCCTCCCCCCCACACACGGGAAGGGGTGACACACACACTCCCGTACACCTCTCACATGGGCGGAGGTGACTGACGGACTGACCCTCCCTGCCCGTTGCTCCGGACCCACCTCTCCTGGTACCTGACACCGAGGTGACACGTGGTGATGGGGTCATGCAGGGTCACATGCCGCCCCCCTTCCCCAGATTTCTGCCAGGGTTCACACCGGAATGTGGCCAGCAACAGCCTTTTGGCGCTGTGTGGGAGGGAAGGGCCTGGAGCTGCTTCCAGCCCCTCCCACCGCTCCTGTGTGGCTGGAAGCAGCTTGTCCCTTCCTGCCCTCACAGTGTCGAAAGGCAACTAACACCTCAAGGCTGCTGCTGGCCACCAACATAACCCAGCTGCTTCCTGTCCTCGGGCTACAGCATGGGCAGGAAGGGATTAAGCCCTAAGGATGCATTGTGCACTAGGGCCCAGGGAATCTGACTGCAGGGGCTTCAACAAACCCGGCCAGAGAGGCAGCTCAGCACGGTAGGGTGTCTAGGGGACGGAACAGCCCTGTGCTCCCTGGAGGCAGAACCTAGGGCTGGAGTGTGGGTGAATAGGGTGCTACCTGGTGGGTTGCTGAGGAGCCTTCAGGTTCGGGGCGTGAACAGGTTGGAAATTGCTTCTCCTCCACCACTCCTGAGTTTAGCTGAGGGGTGGAGAGGCTTCCTCATGCCAGTGCTGTGTGGGGCTTTGGAACTCTTCCTGGCCAGTGCCTTGGGCTGGAGGGTCTTGGGCTTTCCCAGGGCACACGCTGTCCCAGCCAGAGGCACTGGGGGAAGGAAGGCGCCTGACAGCCAGGCTGCTGGTGAGCTCAGCGCTCCGACCAGGGGCTGGTTCCCCACACAGTGCTGGGAGCAGGACATGTCCTGCTGGGAGGATGTGGAGGGGCAGCGGGGCTCGGGGTGGGGGGGGCAAAGCAGGGAGAGGACAGTGAGAGGGGAAGGACATAAAGGGCTGATGGGTGGGAAGCAGAGGTGACACGTAACCAGCTGGCACCTGCCCGCACTCAGCAACCACTGCAGCTCGCAGCCAGTGCCAGACAGAAACGGGATGGGGCCCTGCTGGCTGAGACCCGGCACGCACCAGGGGCTGCGATGACGGACCAGCAGGGGGAGCGGCTGGCCCTGTGCACTGCATCTTCGCCCCGCCACCAGCCTTGCACCACCCACCCCCATTGTCGGCCACTGGAGCCCCCACTCACCGCTGGTGGGTGGGCGGCTGGCGAGCAGGGATCCGGTTTTGCCCATTTTTAAGAAAAAGTTGGGACACCTGTAGGAGGGCTTAAATATGGGACTTTCCCTTTAAAAATGGGATGTCTGATCAGCCTATTAATGATTAGTTCTTAGAACCATTATATACGTTTTTGTGCCGGTGTATTGAAATATAAATTGAAAGTGAATTTTAGTGCCTTTCAGAGGTGCCAGATTAGCAGTTTCTGGGTGCACCTGCAGTAGAAAACCTTGTACCTGTTTTTCAGCAAAAGTGCAACTGAGCTAACAATGGTGTAAGCTGCAGACAAGACTCGGGCATTTTGTTGGCCTATGATCATTTAGCAGGTTTTCGTAACCACAGCAAAAATACTCCAGCCTTGATTACATCACTGCTTCCACGGTTGCTAGCGCTAGAGCAGCTGCACTGTCTGTAGGAAAATGGTGGCAAAGATTTCTGGAGACTGAAATCTTTTGTTTATACACAAAACATCTACAGCAAGGACTGCAGCAGTGCAAGTTTCACTGCAATTAAGTGTCTGAATCCTGACCTTGAAGGACCATCTCTAGGGATGAGGTTAGTTTTCGTGTTCGTTCACAACCTGATCCAAAGCCCACTAACATCAGTGGAAGACTCCCATTGATGTCAGTGGGTTTTGGAGGAGGCCTTTAAACCTTGGCCTCTCTTCTGAGATTGCAAAGCAGGAGTGAGGGGACAGTTCTGATGCCCACTTCGGTTTTCTCAAAAGAACTGGACCGATGCCATCAGCACATGACAATGTATGGATTTAACTAAACTCTGAGCTTCTGCAAATTGAATGTTGCTGCTCCATCCAAAGCGGTGGTCCGTGGACTCCTGGGGCGGTCCGCAGACTGTCTAAGATTTCCACAGGGGTCTGCACCTCCATTTGAAAATTTTTAGGGGTCCACAAATGAAAAAAGGTTGAAAACCACTGCTCTAATTATATGTGATGGCATGTGCAGGCACAGATAACCATGCTTCACTGCTCTTTCCTTGCCTGGAAAAAAGATTTTGACATACTCATGCCCTGCAATGTTAGTATAGTAGATTAAGCTTTATGTAATGTATAGCAGTGACTGTCATGTTGACTAGATGCCAAGATTATTGTTTTCAGTCTGATGCATCTCTGTTAACACACGTGGATTGGCTGTCTACTCCACGGAGCGAATATGGTAACTTTATTCAAGCCTGACTTTTTCTTATTTTTCTCATTTCACAACAGCTGGATCAGAGTAAAGATTAGAGGGTAAGAAGCTCATATGCACTAGAGCAGTGGTTCTCAACCAGCGGTCTGGGGGCCGCAAGCAGGTTTCAGGGGATCTGCCACACAAGGCTGGCATTAGACTTGCTGGGGCCCAGGGCAGAAAGCTGAAGTCTCACCACATGGGGCTGAAGCCCCTCCATCCGGGCTTCACAAGGCCCCCCTGTGGCATGGGGCCCTGCGCAGTTGCCCTGTTTGCTACCCCCTAATGCTGTCTCTGGCTTTTATATGCAGAAAAACAGTTGTGGTACAGTGGGCTGTGGAAATTTTATAGCACTTTTGGGGGTCGGGAAAAGAAAGGTTGAGACCTCCTGCATTAGAGAATGGAAGAGAAGGGTAGATTAGGGATGTGTGGGGTGAGAGGATTCCTGTGCATTTTAATTCAGACGATGTGTTGCTGTTTGAATGAGAAGTTATCTGTGGTTGTGCACAAGTGGGAGATTCTGTATTTTTTGGTTGTGTTGTATAAGTCAGGATGACAGACGGTAAAACTCCACTCATTCTTCATTCTAATTATTCGTTCATGAACATTAGGCCAAATCTTGCCCAGATAGGTACACCTGTGTGACCTCCTGTGATGTTATGAGTGTAATATAATATTTGATTGGAAGGTGACAGGGCCAGAAAGAGTTAATTAACTCACAGTTTGACCTGACCCATGGGTGAACCTTAAGGACTGGTTAGGAAGATATGTAAATGAATAGAGCTTTGAAATGCAAGTCTGCATTGTTACAGATCTCAAGGGTAGATGTTTGCTCAGGTCTTGTGATGTAAGCAAACAAGTCTTTTCTATTGCTATAACGTTAATTCAAAGACCAAAAAAGGAATATTAACATTTATGATGATGATTGAATGAAATATAGTATTATTGTCTATATGTCTCTTTGAAGGTTGTGGTAACCTGTATCTGAGCTGTTTAATGGATAAATTATCCTGTGCTAATTGCCATGATGTTTAGAAGAGGGAAAGTTGAGCCTATTGTTTTCTCAGGCCAAAAGGCTGCTGGAAATGTATAAAAACCTTGGAACACAATCCTTCTGCATCTCAGATCTGCTTTGGGTTTCAAGAGGGGGAAACCTTAAGCCACAAGGATTGAGATCCCCAATCATTGACTGGAGCCACCCTGAATATGGACATTGGACTATAATCTATGGACTATATCTAAAAGGACTTTTGGCAACAAGATCACCTCTGTGTTGTATCTGGACCTCAAGAATTGAATTCAAGTCTGTATGTTTATTGATCTTTTAACCAACACACTCTTTTCTTTTTTAATAAATTTTAGCTTAGTTAATAAGAATTGACTATCGTGTGTATTTTGGGTAAGATCTTATAATTGATCCTTTGGGATTGGAAGAACCTTTTCTTTTATATGAGATAAGATTTTCGGTAATCATCATCATATCTGACTGGTGTGTCTGGACGGAGGCCTGAGGCTGGGTACTTTAAGGGAACTGCAGTGTTTGGACTTCTAAGTAACCAGTGAGGTACTATAGAAGCTGTTTTGTGCTGGCTTGGTGAATTTAAGTATTGGAATAACTATCAGCGTTTGGGGTTTATCTACCCCGTTTTGTTTGCAGTTCACCCCTGATTGAGTGACCTCAGCTGGCTCCCACGGGCAGCACCATCACACCCCCATTGACTTCAGTGGATTTGCCTGGAGGTAGCAGGGAGCAGACTTTGGAACAGTACCTTTAAAACCTGGTGTGGTGTCGTCATACCGGATGACAAATTAGCAATTTACTGTACATCTTGGAATATTTTAATCTCAGAAATTACATCAGTTTCTGTGATACTTAAGAGAATTATTTTTGATCTCTGCACCGGAAGGCAGTGAGTCTTTGAGCTGAATTGATGTAAATCTTCATCCTGCAATCTGGGGAGGGGAAAAAAATAAACTGAATTTATACTCTATGGTCGCAGCAATAAATAGATTGGTGGGATGTACTAGGAGGGTTCCCCTCTGCTAGTCAGTGTTGCTGCTTTTAGGCAACCCGTGTATCTGTTTGCAAGATCATGGAAAACAGAACAATTTGGAGACTTTCTAGCATGAACTGCCAAGATCTTGTTGATTTGTGACACATGCATGGTGGTTTTATAATGTGGACTGATATCCATTTGGAGCACAAGGGAAATGGGAGTTTGCTGATGTCTGTTTAATTAGAATGGCTTCTGGTTAGTCTGGTTGAGGCTTGAAATGAACAGTAATGCCTGTATGTCTGTGGATCCTTAAACACAGTGTGCTATAAGCCCTTTCCTTCCTTTTCACTTCCCCTTTACTCCACTAGCACAAATATGTCAATAAGAGTCATGATGAGGCAGATTTGTCTGAATATAAGTGGCATGAACTAGATCTTAAGAAAACAGAAGTGGTATCCAACCTGTGGCCTCAAGGGCAATTGTGTTAAGAAAATTTGAACTTGATTAGGGATTGAAAATGTGTTCCCTGAGCCTTGCTCTGCGATGTTTTAAAACCTAAACCATTGAATCAGCCCTGTCACTGTCTGGAGGAGGTAGGGCCAGCTGTCGTCTTTTTACTTCTAAACCGATGCCCCTGAAACCTGAGGAGCAGCTCCCCTTGCTGGCTACCTGCTGTATTGCAGGGGAAGGAGAAAAGAATTGCTCTTCCTCCCAGTGGCCTGCTTCTCTGCCAGACTTTGCCTGGAGGAGAGCAGTAGTCCGAAGGCTGCTATAATTTCTGCCAGTGGACTCTGGTCCTTAATGGGCATTGTAGGAACACAGCATGCTCTGCCCACATTTCTTTCTTGCCTTGATGCACCCTCTGTGTCGGGAGGTGTGGTGAGGGAGACACTGGAGCCTGCTATACTGCGATTTGTGCCTGCTTAGAACTCTCCATGCTGGAGAAATAGCAAGCAGATGACTTGGAGGCAGGAGTAAAGGATTTGCCCCCATGTCTGTGTGTGGGTAAGTGGCAGAACTTTGGGGGGTGGCAGGACCGAGCTTGGTAGAGAGAAATGAGTCGTCATGAGGGAATAAATTGGGGCGAGTTTCCTAAAGATGGCAGAAGAGGGAGAGCAGGCCCACCTTCCACTAAGATGTTGAGTGGAAAAAAGAAAATGGCCTACTGTACATTCCCACGCATATCTGAGAGCAGGAGCTGGTCACTGAGTCTCCTTCCAAGAAAAGTGCAGGTTCAGTAAAGGGCTGTTGTATTGGGGGTATAGATGGTATGTGAGGATGAAGGCGTGTGGATGTCTCCATAGCTTTGGATAAGCCTTCATATTGGTGGATGTTTATCAAAGCCCGACAGCTTCAGAGTTCAGATAATTATTAGGGCTGTCAAGCAATTAAAACAATTAATTGTGAGATTAAAAAAAATAATTGCACTATTAATAGAATACAATTTATTTAAATATTTTTAGACGTTTTCTACATTTTCAAATATATTGATTATGTTTACAACACAGGTTTCAGAGTAGCAGTCGTGTTAGTCTGTATCTGCAAAAAGAACAGGAGTACTTGTGGCACCTTAGAGATTAACAAATTTATTTGAGCATAAGCTCTTGCGGGCTACATCCTGTGTTGCCCTGTCTTACAACACAGAATACAAAGAGTACAGTGCTCATTTTATTACTTTGATTACAAATATTTGCACTGTGAAAAAGATAAAAGAAATAGTATTTCAGTTCACCTCATACAAGTACTGTAGTGCAGTCTCTTTATCATGAAAGTTGAACTTTCAAATGTAGAATTATTTTTTTACAAAATTGCACTAAGAATAAAACAATGTAAAACTTTGGAGCCTGCAAGTCCCCTCAGTCCTTGCTGTAGATATGGAAAGATTTTACCTCAAGATTTTAGCATTCAGTAGGGAAATGAGTTGTGCAGGAGGCTTTTTGTTATTTCTTGCTGCTAGGTTAGCCTTTATTATGTGTACTCTGTTGTAGGTGTCTCCTTTAGAGGAGTCTTAGCTTATTGAAGGGGTAAGATTTTTTTATCTCTGGAAGTTAGTATTCTGGAGATGGGAGGGGTGTCTGTTGTGCAGAAAAAGGATGAAGTCTTGATGCTACTCCTGTTGGGTTGAGTTTCTGAGCTCACCGGGCTCACCTCCTGTCCGAAGAGGAAGAGAGTTTCATTTTAGAAATCTGCATGCAATATTAGGGGAGGACAAAGGATGAGGGAGCAAGCAATGACTTGTGTAGGAGGAGGGTGTGGGAGGTGTCTTGGTGCTGCTTCTGGAAGGGTGGTTTCTGGTACTGGGCTTGCCAGGCTCACCTCCTTTTATTGAGCTAGGTGGGCTCCCTTCAGACGAGCGAGCCCTTGTTTGGGAGGGAAGTTGGATATTACCTCAGAGTCTTGGCATGTGGCAGGGGAGGAGAGGCTGGTGCAGGGAGGCTCAGCTCACCAGGACCCTGTTCTCTGAGGTGTATCCCCCGGAACGAGAGGCTCGGGGGAATGGGGCACGGCAGATTCAGGTCCCTACCTCTCCGGGATGGGAGCCACTTCTCTCCTCTCCTTTCTTCCTGACCTCGGGAGGCAGAGTGTGTTACTGCCCGTGACCGGACACTGTCAGTTCCCTCTGCGGCCGATGCCTCCCTCCCTGCCCAGAGGTATGTGATTAACGGTGTTTAAAAAAAAAAAATAGAGTTAATTTTGTTTTCAGTTAATTTCAGGCGGTAACTGTGATTGACAGCCCTAATAATTATAGAATCATATAAATATAGGGCTGGAAGAGACCTTGAGCAGTCATCAATCCAGCCTCCTGTACTGAGGCTGGACCAAGTAAACATAGATCATCTCTGACAGGTTTTTTGTCCAACCTGTGTGTAAAAATCTCCCAATAATGGGGACTCCTCAACCTCCTTTGGAAACCTATTCCAGAGCTTAACTACCCTTATAGTTAGAAAGCTTTTCCTAATATCTAACCTAAATCTCCCTTGTTGCAGATTAAGCCTTTTACTTTTTGTCCTACCTTCAGTGGACAGGGAGAACAGTTGATCACTGCCCTGTTTATAACAGGCCTTAACATATTTAAAGACTATTATCAGGTGCCCCCTCAGTTGTCTTTCCTCAAAACTAAATGTGCCCATTTTTAAAATCTTTCCTCATAAAGTCAGGTTTTCTAAACCTTTTTTCATCTTTGTTGCACTACTTTGGAATCTCTCCAATTTAGCCACATCTTTCCTAAAGTGTGGCACTGAGAATTGGATGCAGTACTCCAGCTGAGGTCTTACTAGTGCCAGGTAAAGGACTGTTACCTCCTGTGTCTTATCTACGACAGTCCTGGTAATACACCCCAGAATATTAGCCAGTTCTGTAGTATGCTTTAATTTACTCCCATTCTTGGCTTTTTTGCAACTATATCATATCATTGTCTCTCATTTAATTTATGATCCACTATAATCCCCAGATCCTTTTCAAGAGTACTACTACCTAGCCAGTTATTCCTCATTATGTAGCTGTTGTGCATTTGATTTTAATTTGCATTTGTCTTTATTGAACTTTTTGTTGATTTCAAATTAATTCTCCAATTTCTCAAGGTTGTTTTTGAATTCTCATCCTGTCTTCCAGAGTATTTGCAAACCTTCCCAGCTTGTCATCTGTAAATTTTAGAAGCATACTCTCCACTCCACTTTCCAAGTCATTGCTGAATTATATTGAATAGTACTGGGCCCAGGACTGACCGCTGCAGAACTCCACTTGATACATTCTCACAGTTGACAGCAAACTGTTGATAACTACTCTTTGAGTATGGTCTTTCAATCAGTTGTGCACCCCCCCGATAGTAATTTCATCTGGACCACACTTCCCTATTTTGCTAATGAGACTGTCATTTGGGACTATGTTAGAAGCTTTACTAAAATCAAGGTACAGTATATCACATCTACTGCTTCCCCCCCTTCAATCCACTAGGCCAGTGATCCTGTCAAAAAAAGAAAGTAGGTTTCTTTGGCACGATGTGTTCTTGAAAAATCCATGCTGGCTTCTCCTTATAACCTTGTTATCCTATAACAGTGGTTCCCAAACTTTAACAACCTGCGAACCCCTTTCACTAAAAAGTCTCTCGAATCCCCTCCTAAAAATGAATATTTCCAGGGATTTTCTCCCTTACCTGAGCATAAATTATAAAAGGAGTGATCTTGGAAATATAACATTTGCTTTTATGACTTGCTTATTACACACTATTTATTATTTATTATTTATCATTACAGTCATTTTATGACATTATGAAAATGGTAGCATGGTGGCGGGGGAAGAGGGGGACTTACTGCTCCTCGGCTCCCAGCTCCAGGTTCCCCATTCAGTGGAAATTTTGATAATACAATGTTGTTGGAAATGGGTCGAATTGGATATCATTTGAAAATCCTTTCTTCCATGAACACATTGGTACAAAACATGACAAACCTAGAACAATTATGTAGATATATATTCAAGAAAATATTTAAAAATATTTTTTTTAATTGTACTTTATCACAGGGATGTCAAACATGCAGCCCTCACAAAGTTAAATTGTGGTCCTTGGCTGACAGTACTGTGTTATCAGTTAATGCACAGAACGTGATACCTAATTTATTGTTTGACCGTCACAGATTGGATGGAATAATTCAGGATGATTTGCCATCATTGGCAAACAAGAAATGGATAAGTGGTATTGATTACACAAGGGATGAATTTCAAAAAGGAAATTGGTTTCTTAAAAGATCTTCAGTTCCTTTCTGTACGTCTGGTTCACATGAAGCTCTAGCACATGAAAACAGAGCAATGAAAATCAAATCATTGAGTTTAGTGGGCATAACACATCATCCAAATGTTCTTTCCAGTTTTTCTTGCAACCTCACAACTCCATCGAATTTTGAACGAAACATTAAGCATAGTTGGGATGAATTCCCCAGAAATAACTATGTGCTATCTAGACTCATTGGGTGGGGTTAAATGCCCAGATGGGGCAATTTTAAAGGTACAGAATGAGCTTACTCACATTGGCAACTCTTTTGCATATGATGGACTGGAGCTCATTAATATAATCAATCTGGAGCTCTGCGGGGTTGCTGGGAGTGGGACCTGCTGCGCGACGGGGATCAACGTGTGGATCGGCGTCATGAGTGGGAACACTGGCGCGACCGGCGCTGCGATTCTGTCAGCGGTGCCAAGGGCTGAAGCATTGCCAGTTTGCCTCGAGACAGTGCCACTCAATGTGGTACCGGAGGCTTGGCGCGAAGGGTGGGTGACCTCGGCACTGTCATGGCGATTAGAACCCTTGCAGCCTCAAAGATGTCCACAGTGGATGGCAGTTCCACCTCCTCGATGACCTGGGCCAGGGAGTCCAATGGCACTGGACTCGACGGTCCCACTTGCAGGGCCGAAGTCGACGGTGTCGTCTCTGCAGACTTTGGCGCTGGGTGCTCCTCACGAGGATGCGCCCCATTGGCTGGCTCCAGAGGAGTGGATCTCTGGGATGGAGAGCTGCTCCTCTCTTGCTTACGGTGCCGCTTCTGCGCCAGGGAGTGGGAGTGGTGCTGGGTTGATCCCACCGGTTTTGGGACCGGCGGTGCTGCGGGTCTCTGCCAGAGTCCTTCCACAGTGCCACTTCCACCACTGTTGCCGGGGCTATGCACCGATGAACTCGGCGCCGGGTCTTGCTGCACTGGAGGAGGCTGAGGTCTAAGTGCCGCTTCGATAAGGAGCTGCTTGAGGCGGAAGTCTTGCTCCTTTTTGGTTCTGGGGCGAAAGCCCTTACAAATTCTGCACCGTTCAGCTTGGTGAGCTTCCCCCAAACACTTTAGACAAGCGTTGTGGGGGTTACCTGTTGGCATGGGCTTGCTGCAGGACTTGCAGGGCTTGAACCCCTGGGACTTGGGCATGTAAGCCCTCCCAAGGAAAAGTGGTTGGGACAGAGGGTAAACCCCCCAGCCCACATGCTAACTACTACTATTAACTAGCAACTAAAACTAAGTAATACGTATAGAAAACAATAAAGCTAGGGAAACATGGTAGAACTTGCAAAACAAGTTCCAAAAACCATCACTGGCGGTAAGAAGGAACTGAGGAGGCGCCAGGTCAGCAGGGTCATACATTGAGCGCCATGAAGGCATCACTCCAGGGGGCTCCACAGCCGACCCGACAGGTGCTGCTAGGGGAAAAACTTTCTGATGACCGTGCACATGGCGCACTCACACCTCATGGGAATTGATATGAGCAACACATCTTGAAGAACAACAATTACAAGAGGTGAGTAACCGTTTTCTATCTAGATTCATTGGGTGGGGTTAAATGCCCAGAAGGGGCAATTTTAAAGGTACAGAATGAGCTTACTCGCACTGGCAACCCTTTTGCATATGATGGACTGGAGCTCCTTAATATCATGATGAAAGCAGTCTTCAGGGATGATATAGATAAACATGTCAATTGAATGGATACTTTGGGTCACGACTTGCATGAAGCCTTCAAAACCTGAAGAATTATCCAACGCTCGATCAATCTATGGGCTCCAATAAAGAACAACAGACTGAAGCTGTGCTCAAGTGCAGAGAAGAAAGTCAGAATGAAGGTTGCAGAGATTATTACAGAGCCAATTGCGGACAGTTCATTGTTTGCTCGTCTCCTGATGGTGGTCAAATCCAAATGTGATGCTGATATATGAGAGTCTTTGGGAAAGTTTGAGTTCTTCAAGTGCTTGTTCATGTCGATTCCAATCAGGTGTGTGTGCGCGCACGTGCACGATGGCCAGAAGATTTTTCCCTTAGCAGTGTCCGTCGGATCAGCCTGGGCGCCCCCTGGAGTTGCGCCCTCATGGCACCTAATATATAGCCCTGCTGACCCGCCACCCCTTCAGTTCCTTCTTACCGCCAGTGCCAGTCGCTGGAACTTCCCTTGGCTCTTGCTCAGCAAGTTTTCTCTTCTATTCCATGTATATAGTTAGTTAGTTCCTAGTAGCGTTCCAGTTAATAGTTTAGTTTAGTATAATATAGTATAGTAGTTGGGGTTCTCTCCCCCCCCCCCCCCCCACTCTGGCCCCGGCACCGTGGCATGCCACAGTTCCCAGGCTTTAAGAACTGCATGGATTGCACCAAGCGCATGCCGAAGAGTGACCCGCACTTGTCATGGCTTCGGTGCCGGGGGGAGGCCCATCAAAAAAGATCGTTGTAAGATCTGTCGCAAGTTCCGCCTGAGAACACTTAAAGGGAACAGCGGCGGAAGGTGATCCTCATGGAGGCAGTCTTACTCCTCCACTCCGATCCAGGCTCGAGAGACCCGACACCTATGGTGGCGGTGGCGACTTCGCAGAGGAAGGACTCCTCCAGAGACGCTTGGCACCGCCAAGGCTCTTCACGGGGCCCATCTGATAGTAGGCACAACTCCCACTCGCTTGTGCCTCAAAAGAAGAAAAAGCTGGACAACTGTTCTCCTTAGGCTAAGCCTCAAGACATGCGACCCCATGCGGGCCACTCCTTGGCGTCTCCTTATGGAGCTGTGTTGACTCCTATCCAGGTGAGGCAGTCGAGTCTGGCTCCATCTCGATCACCGGCACCTACGCAGTAGCTCCAGCTCCCGTCCACACCGGAAGCGTACCAGGCCGCTCAAGACCTTCTCCACCTGACAGCACCGTTCTCGCCTGCCAGAGAGGAACCCACAGTGCCAACGGAGCCCTGTCCTCTGGGGCACTCTAAGGGAAAGCCGGCTATGATGTCAAGGCACTCCCCTTCGCCTTGTCCATCGGTGCCTACACACTACAACAGAGAGCCTTCCCGCTCCCCGAGCTCTCGACGTTCGAGGCATCGAGGATCAGCTCCTCCGTGGTCTTCAGTGTCTCAGACCTTGGAGTCAGAGCCCAACTCCTATCGCTTGAGTAGGAGCAGAAGCCGTAGAGCGAGGTCGGGCAGACACAGAAGGGAGCATCAGGCATGGCCTCCACAGTGGCAGAATCTGCCTCAGTGTCCCTTTTGGACTCCAAGGGGTTATCACAAGGGCCAGGGAGGAACCCAGGGCCCACGCTCAGCGACATCTTCAGTGGTCTCTGCCACTTTCACGCCACCTTCCGCTGTGCATCTGCCCTCGGCACCTATGGTCCCGACACTTTTGCCTCCGGCCCCGTCATCGATTCCGGCACCGTGCTCGGCTCTGACTTTGGCACCGGCCTTCACGATGTCGACGCACCCGTCTCCCATCCCTGCACTGTTGTCAATGTCGACCTTGATGCAGGCACCTATGGCCCCAGTACCTATGTCGGCACCAGGCCCCCCGACCCCAGCGGCTCCTGTGAGCATGCCGACGCAGCTCTCTCTGGTGAGACTGATGCCGATGCCAACCTTTGTTACGATGCCTACGGGCCCTGCACCATCATCGGCACCACCTCTTCCAACTCTGCCCTGGGAGTCACGTGACCCCTTTGGGCCAGACGGTAGGGAGCTTCCACTACCGGCACACACTTCGTCCTCCTTGTCGGCAGACAAAGTGTTGGCAGGGACGACCATAGCTCCTGCGTTAGAGGATAACAGAGTCCTACAGCAGTTGCTCTGCAGGGCTGCCCTAGGTCTGGGCATTAAGGCTGAGGAGGTGGTAGAGGACATGGATCCTATGGTGGACTTCCTAGCACCCTTGGGGCTTTCGCGGGTAGTGTTACCCCTCATAAAGACGGTGGTGGACACCACTAAGACCCTGTGGCAGACGCCGGCATCCCTGCCACCCACTGCCAAACGTAATGAGCAGTGGTATTTCGTCCCCTCCAGAGGCTTTGAGCATCTCTATTCCCATCCACCTTCGGACTCGCTGGTGGTCGATGCGTTCATGAAGAAACTCAGGTTCCGCATGGTTTCCCTGACCTCCATTATCCCTTCACTGGATCCAGCAGACTGGTATGCCGCCCTCGACTTGAAGGACGCGTATTTTCACATAGCAATTGCGCACAACCACAGAAAGTTCGTCAGGATTGTGGTCAATGGTTCCTATTACCATTTTACTGCCCTTTCGGCCTGTCAGCAGCACCTTTCTGCAGAGACATCAGGTACAGGTGTTCCCATACCTCGATGACTGGCTGATCAAAGACCGATACAGGGCTCAGGTGGCATTCATCAGAGCCACCTTCGAGAATCTGGGCCTACTAGTGAATGAGGTGAAATTGACTCTGTCCCTAGTCCAGAGGATAGAGTTCATAGGGGCGGTTCTGGACTCAACCCAAGCCAGAGCATTCCTCCTGCAGGTGAGATTCCAGGCCCTCGACGCCATGATCCAGGGACTCAGGCAGTTCCCCACCACCACCGTGAGAAATTGTCTCAAACTTCTCAGCCACATGGCAGCCTGTACGTACATGATTCGGCACACCCGACTCAGGCTTCGGCTGCTTCAGTGGCTTGCGTCAGTATACAGACCTGCCAGGGACAGCTTTGACAGGATTGTGACCCTGCCTCGTCCTATTCTCGACTCACTCCTGTGGTGGATGGACACTCAGCAGGTGTGCTCAGGAGTCTCCTTTGCTGCCCCACAACCATCCCTAGCCTTAGTGACGGACGCATCAGATTTGGGGTGGGGAGCTCATCTGGGGGACCACAGGACTCGGGGCCTCTGGTCACAGACAGATCTGTCTTCTTATCAATGTCAGGGAGCTCAGGGCGGTATACCTAGCGTGTCAGTCATTCCGCCCGTATTTAGCAGGTCAATGTGTATCGGTCATGACTGACAATACGACCACGATGTTCTATATCAACAAACGGGGGTGCACACTCCTCTCCCCTGTGCCAGGAAGCTCTCAGGTTATGGGACTCTTGTATAGAACACTTAGTTGATCTACAGGTGTCGTACCTTCCAGGGGTCCAGAATGAGCTGGCAGACCGCCTCAGCAAGTCTTTTCACAGCCATGAGTGGTCCCTTTACCCAGACGTCGCATCTTCGCTCTTCCAGAGGTGGGGCTGTCCCCTGATTGACCTTTTCACCACACGACGCAACAGGAAGTGTCAGCAGTTCTGCTCCTTCCAGAATCACAGTCCGGGCTTCACAGCAGACGCGTTCCTCCTCCATTGGGGGAGGAACTTCTATACGACTTCCCACCCATACCGCTCGTCCACAAGGTCCTGCTCAAGATCAGCAGAGACCGGGCTTGGGTCATTCTCATAGCACTCAGGCTGGCCCTGCCAGCATTGGTACACGTCTCTCTTAGACTTGTCAGTGGGAGCCCCAATTACCCTCCCGCTCTTTCCGGACCTTCTCACGCAGGATCACAGGAGACTCCAGCACCCGAACCTACAGTCACTACATCTCACAGTCTGGAGGCTCCATAGCCGAATCCGTTCGAGCTCTCCTGTTCAGAACAAATCAGACAGATTCTCTTGGGCAATAGGAAAACCTCCACTAAGGCCACGTTCCTGGCCAAGTGGAAGAGATTTTCAGTTTGGTTAGTTGAGCGCGACTTTCCCCCGGCGCTAGCCTCACTGCCCCAGATTTTGGATGATCTTTTCCACCTAAAGCAGGAAGCAGGCTCTCCTTGTCTTCTATAAGAGTACACCTGGCTGCCATCTCGGCTTTCAATCCAGGGGTACAGGGCTGCTCAGTTTTCGCTAACCCCCTGGTCAGTCACTTCCTGAAGGGCCTCGACAGGTTGTACCCGTACGTCCGCCAACCGGTTCCTGCTTGGGATCTTATCTTGGTCCTCTCTAGGTTCATGGGGCATCCCTTTTGAGCCTCTAGCAACATGCTCCCAGCTCTCCCTTTCCTACAAGGTCGCGTTCCTGGTGGTGATAACTTCAGCCCGGAGGGCATCTGAGCTCAGGGCTCTAACGGCCGAGCTGCCCTACACTGTGGTTTTTAAGGACAAGGTTCAGCTCAGGCCCCATCCGGCCTTCCTCCCGAAGGTTGTATCGCAGTTCCACATCAACGAGGACATTTTCCTCCCGGTTTTCTACCCCAAGCCTCTTGCGAGTAGCAGGGAGCAGAGGCTTCACACTCTGGACAGCCGCAGAGCGCTGGCCTTTTACATCGAGAGGACGAAACCGTTCAGGAAGTCGGTACAGCTCTTTGTCGCAGTAGCGGACAGGATGAAGGGCCAGCCTGTTTTGAGACAGCACATTTCATCATGGATTGTGGCCTGCATTATCGAGTGCCACAATCTAGCAGGGATCCCAGCGCCCCCCATAACGGCACAAGCTTCATCAACAGCTTTCCTGGCTCCAGTCCCCACCCAGGAATCTGCAGGGCAGCGAAATGGTCATCAATACACACTTCCGCTGCACACTATGCAATTACTAGGCAGGCCAGAGATGATGTGGCCTTTGGTAGAGCAGTACTCCTGTCAGTGGACAGCTCTGACCTCACCTTCTAATTTTGCTTTGGAGTCACCTGATTGAAATCGACATGAACAAGCACTTGAAGAAAAAACGGTTACTCACCTTCTCGTAACTGTTCTTCGAGATGTGGTGTTCATGTCCATTCCAATACCCATCCTCTTACCCCTCTGCCGGAGTAGCTGGCAAGAAGAAACTGAAGGGGTGGCGGGTCTGCAGGGCTATATATTAGGCGCGACTCCAGGGGGCGACCAGGCCGACCTGATGGATGCTGCTAAGGGAAAAATCTTCCGGACCTCATGCACGTGCACACACCTGATTGGAATGGACATGAACAACACATCTCGAAGAACAACAGTTATGAGAAGGTGAGTAACCGTTTTTTCTCCGTGGTACCTTGAATGTGACGGAACAATGCATATGTTCCAGGCATAAAACAAACTAACAAACGTCTTGCATGGTCTTCCTAAGCTGGCACCTGCTGACACGATTCCCACAGCAATCATAGTTGGTATGGCTGAGGTAGAAGCTCTTGACAAACCAGAAGCTGTTAACACTGGCTGATATTTGGCCAAACACTTCATTTGAGGCTACGGAGAAAACACTCGACCTATGACAAAGTCCACCTTGTGTTTGACATGTATGTACAGGAATCAGTTAAAAATATTACCAGAGTGAAGACTCCATGGTATTGCACCTGTCCAGGACAAAATCACTGACTCCTTGAACGTCTCCAATGTTAAAATGAAGAAGCTGCTGTCTCATACTCTCATGAAGGATGAGGTAATCACATACCTTGCAGCAACAGTGCTTGAAGAATTTCATTGTTGCATGGCATTATGAAGCTGCTGCCTCTCTCTGTTCAGTGGAGTTTCTTTGTGGTTCCCCCAAGGAGGCTGACACTAAACTTATCTTTCATGCCATCAGTGCCACACAGAGAGGTGCTACTAAACTCCAGATTTTTGCACAAGACACAGATATTCTAGTGCTGTATGTGAGACGCTACCTAGGAGTTCACCAAGATTCTGGTTTTGTGCCTGCTGCTGGGGAACAGAATCTCTGTATATCCCTCAGAGATGTTCTTATTACTCAGGCTTGGTCTACACTACCCGCCCCAATTCGAACTAAGGTACGCAACTTCAGCTACGTGAATAACGTAGCTGAAGTCGAAGTACCTTAGTTCGAACTTACCTTGGTCCACACGCGGCAGGCAGGCTCCCCCGTCGACTCCGCGGTACTCCTCTCGCCGAGCTGGAGTACCGCAGTCGACGGCAAGCACTTCCGGGTTCGACTTATCGCGTCCAGACTAGACGCGATAAGTCGAACCCAGAACTTCGATTTCCAGCCGTCGAACTAGCTGGTAAGTGTAGCCAAGGCCTTAGACCATTAAAAGCTGCTGCACTGCCAAGTTTCCTCACTCTTTCAGGATGTGACACTGCTGGAAGGTTGGCTGGAAAGACCAACAAAGAGTCCTGTGGCACCTTATAGACTAACAGACATATTGGAGCATGAGCTTTCGTGGGTGAATACCCACTTCGTCGGATGCATGTAGTGGAAACATATGCATGTAGTTTCCACTACATGCATCCGAAGAAGTGGGTATTCACCCACAAAAACTCATGCTCCAATACATCTGTTAGTCTATAAGGTGCCACAGGACTCTTTGCTGCTTTTACAGATCCAGACTAACACGGCTACCCCTCTGATATTGGAAAGACCAAATTACCTAAATTGGAAGGCATTTGATTTCAGCATGGGAAGACACTCTGAAAGTGCTTGAAAGAGCTGAGGTGGTCACCGATGGGGTCAGTGGGGTCATAAATGTACTGGAGGCATCGTATGTTGAATGAAGATCAATATTTATTACACTTTCAGTGTTACGGTGATGATATTTTCCAAGAAGCTGACAGCCGGAGAAAAATTGCTCCCGACAAGAGCTGCTATCAAGTGGGCAAATTATAAAGCAATGAAATGGCTCTGCGATGATTGACTGCATCCAAAACTACCTTCCCCCGTTGGGCATGAATGGGTCTTGGCAGATGGAGTGATCACACCAGCTATGCCTGAATACCATGCACTCCTGAATCGATTCTTCAGATAATTAAATGTTTGTGTGCAAAGATCAGATGCTTACCACCCTGCAAATGTATGGACAGCAATCTATCCTCTTTGAAGATGTATGACTGCTACATGGGTCAGCGTGACTTTGTCTAGCAGTGGTATCCTAGACAGAGACAATACTGATGATGACTTTGATGAATAAATGTTTTCTGTCCGACACGTCAAAGTTAACTTTCCTAGGATAACCAAAGATCAATGTCTTTTTTTTTAATATAAGCAATGCATCCCTGTTAAAGTGTAATTTTAAAAATGTTGACTTAAAAAAAAAATTCTTGACCATATATCTACATAATTGTTTTAAGTTTTGTCAAGTTTGGTACCGTGTGTTTGTGGGAGAAAGGGGTATTATTTAAAAGCCAACTTGACTCATTTCTGATGACATTGTATTATCAAAATTTCTACCCAAGGGTAGGACCTGTAGCTGGGAGGGCAACAAGTCCCCCCTGCTATGCTGCAGAGGGTGACACCATTTAAATTATGATTCTTTAGATTTTTATTAATCACATGACATCTCCCTTATCTTTCTATCACTAACTTGCAGGTAACTTTGACGTGCATCATTTAAACAAACTGGGTGTGCCACTTATCCATTGTTTGGAGTCACTGAAACGTTTATTACTGAATCTGTTCCCTCCCTGTGGCTCCAATTCAGAGTTTGATCTTATGAGTGATTGAATGCCTTCAATTTATCTCAGAATTATGTCCTAAATAGACATGCCAGTTAACAGGGCTGTGATTTAAGGAAGGTGTGTGGCTGTATAAATATGTGAAACCAATTATTTGTTTTTCCGCTTGGGAATAGAGAATTAAAAAAGCAAACTCTTTTTTGGTAGTCAGTTATTTTTCTGCACATATCTGCATGTATCAAATCAATACTAATATAACAGTCTTGGAATATAAAATATCATTAGTAAACATTTGTATTGTGGTTGTGCTGAAAGGCCAAAATTGGATTGGCCTCATTGTGTTGGGTGCTAAAACAATCCAGGTGTGCAAAGGCAAGTAAATAAGTACTGACTGTCAACAGAAGTAATCCCAGACAGAATAAATCTAATCCATCTTGTCGGAGAATGACTGAAAACCGACAATTAACTGCTTAAATAGAAAAATAAACTTTACATTATTTGAAATTAGGCTTAAATTAATTAATACTTACATGCAATATGCCACCAAAAATAAAGGATGGGAAACTACTGTTCTTCCTGGCTGGCATGCTACATGTTAATCTAGTTTTTTGATCCATACTCTGTATTGTGTAATATTATGTCATGGTTTCATACCATGAATAACACACAGTGGTTGGTCAATCCTCTTAATTATTTTCTTGATTTCTTGGAATGATTTAAATCCAGGTTGAGACTTCCAAGTGCTTTGAGGTCTGCTGATTTCATGCAACAATTTTTTAAAGAGATGCTCTTGACTGGGTGTAGACTTAAATTTTAGGTTGAATAAAGAAAAAGCTTTTAAATATTCTAATATGAATAGAAAGTCTATAAATATAGGCCCCAAGCTTGCAAACACTTACGCACGTGCTTCACTTTAGAAGAGAGTATTCCCAGGAATGTATTTCCACTACTTATGGGGACATAAGAGGAATTCCATCTGTTGTTCCCCAGTCCTTTAATTATAGAGAACGGTCTATGATAGAGAACATGGGAAGCATTTTTCAAAAAGAGAAAAATGTGATTTTTTTTAAACACCAGAGATTCAGTATGCAATAACTTCGTTAGCTTTGAAAATCCCAAACACACTTCTGTTACTATGTTTAATGTCTTTTGCTAATGCTGTACAAAATTGTGTGCCTGCTGGAGAGCTGAACCTTATACTGGTAAACAGTTATTTTTTGTCGTTGTTTTTAAACCTAGCATTATGAGATCTTGCAGGTTAATTAATTGACATTAGATTGACCCAATGTGAACTGTTTGTCTCTTTCCAGCAAATTTGAAGTATATTTATCTTCAATTGATTGCTTCCAGCTTTTTCAAATTCTCTTACTTAATACAGTATTTTAAAACTAATATGATTTAAAAAAAACCTAAAGGCAAAGTCTCATTTTTGGTAAGGTTAGAATGAATTGTTATAATAAAAATGTGATATTCTGCCCAGCCATTGCTTTTCCAGTTGCAGGACCATTGTCCTGACACTGTACATGTATTCTATGAGCATTATAGCTTACATATTATCTGGAAGGAAAAACTTAAAATTAAAAAATCATTTTCCTTTGGAGGCAAGAGAGAAATTTGTTAAGCTCAACATTCTTTATATTCCGGCGATGGTAAAAATTGTTCAACATTCTGCATTGGAGCAAGTGCAGTGTAGTCAATGAAGAGTAATCAGTTGCTATCCATTAATTTCATTTACAGAAATCGAATGTTAAGCACTTTATGTATTTTAATCAGTTTAAATGACAGGCCCACATATGTATTGTACATCCAATCTGAGTAGTCTAGACAGACTGTTTTCCAAGGAAAATACATTTTCATCAGTATTTGTGGTATGATTCATGGTGGTGAGGAGGCAAATAACTCTTTATGACTGGAAGTTGCTTTAACTTGCAGCCACAAGGGAACAAGTCAATAACCAGATGAAGTGGTGGAAACTAACATTTATTTAGCATTAGATGTCTACACCTTATGCAGTGTTCTCAGGTCAGATTTTTCCAGCAATGGCAACTTGTCAACAAACATGCTACCAGTATCTACAGATAACTGCAAGTAGGCAAACTAAAATTTCATACCTATTCTCATTTGAAAGGTTCACAGGTGACTAAAATTTAATGTCTAGTAAGATCTCAAGGGATCCAAATTCAATATTAGTATAGACACTCAACCTCTTTAAGCTGACTGTCTAATGTATAAGAGAGCAACATAATATAATATTTACATTATCTTGGATAGCTAATAATAAGCCAGTAAACAGATGTGAACAAAACTTTTATTTGACATTTAAACCTAACTTTGAGCCCCAGTTAGGTAAGCCTCATGATAGGCTGGAATATTGCAGTTGAAGGACTGTAGTCGTTTGACTTACATGGTTATATTTTTGTATCTGTTTTTGTATCTTATATATTAAAAATGTACATACTTGGACTGAGGTAGAGATGGACATAGGAGACGGAAGTGTTGAGAGTCTCTGGGTTAGGCTAAAAGGGGCAAAAAACAAGGGAGATGTCATGCTAGGAGTCTACTACAGGCCACCTAACCAGGTGGAAGAGGTGGATGAGGCTTTCGTTCAGCAACTAACAAAATCATCCAAAGCCCAAGATTTGGTGGTGATGGGGGACTTCAACTATCCAGATATATGTTGGGAAAATAACACAGCGGGGCACAGACTATCCAACAAATTCTTGGACTGCATTGGAGACAACTTTTTATTTCAGAAGGTTGAAAAAGCTACTAGGAGGGAAGCTGTTCTAGACTTGATTTTAACAAATAGGAAGGAACTCGTTGAGAATTTGAAAGTAGAAGGCAGCCTGGGTGAAAGTGATCATGACATCATAGAGTTTGCAATTCTAAGGAAGGGTAGAAGGGAGAACAGCAAAATAGAGACAATGGATTTCAGGAAGGCAGATTTTGGTAAGCTCAGAGAGCTGATAGGTAAGGTCCCATGGGAAAGACTGAGGGGAAAAACAACTGAGGAGAGTTGGCAGTTTTTCAAAGGGACACTATTAAGGGCCCAAAAGCAAGCTATTCCGCTGGTTAGGAAAGATAGAAAATGTGGCAAAAGACCACCTTGGCTTAACCACGAGATCTTGCACGATCTAAAAAATAAAAAGGAGTCATATAAAAAAAGGAAACTAGGACCGATTACAAAGGATGAATATAGGCAAATAACACAGGAATGCAGGGGCAAGATTAGAAAGGCAAAGACACAAAATGAGCTCAAACTAGCTACGGGAATAAAAGGAAACAAGAAGACTTTTTATCAATACATTAGAAGCAAGAGGAAGACCAAAGACAGGGTAGGACCACTGCTTAGTGAAGAGGGAGAAACAGTAACAGGAAACTTGGAAATGACAGAGATGCTTAATGACTTATTTGTTTCGGTCTTCACCGAGAAGTCTGAAGGAATGCCTAACATAGTGAATGCTAATGGGAAGGGGGTAGGTTTAGCGGATAAAATGAAAAAAGAACAAGTTAAAAATCACTTAGAAAAGTTAGATGCCTGCAAGTCACCCGGGCCTGATGAAATGCATCTTAGAATACTCAAGGAGCTAATAGAGGAGGTATCTGAGCCTCTAGCTATTATCTTTGGAAAGTCATGGGAGACGGGAGAGATTCCAGAAGACTGGAAAAGGGCAAATATAGTGACCATCTATAAAAAGGGAAATAAAAACAACCCAGGAAACTACAGACCAGTTAGTTTAACTTCTGTGCCAGGGAAGATAATGGAGCAAGTAATTAAGGAAATCATCTGCAAACACTTGGAAGGTGGTAAGGTGATAGGGAACAGCCAGCATGGATTTGTGAAGAACAAATCATGTCAAACCAATCTGATAGCTTTCTTTGATAGGATAACGAGCCTTGTGGATAAGGGTGAAGCTGTGGATGTGGTATACCTAGACTTTAGTAAGGCATTTGATACAGTCTCGCATGATATTCTGATCAATAAACTAGGCAAATACAATTTAGATGGGGCTACTATAAGGTGGGTGCATAACTGGCTGGATAACCGTACTCAGAGAGTTGTTATTAATGGTTCCCAATCCTGCTGGAAAGGCGTAACGAGTGGGGTACCGCAGGGGTCTGTTTTGGGACCGGCTCTGTTCAATATCTTCATCAACGACTTAGATATTGGCATAGAAAGTACGCTTATTAAGTTTGCGGATGATACCAAACTGGGAGGGATTGCAACTGCTTTGGAGGACAGGGTCATAATTCAAAATGATCTGGACAAATTGGAGAAATGGTCTGAGGTAAACAGGATGAAGTTTAACAAAGACAAATGCAAAGTGCTCCACTTAGGAAGGAACGATCAGTTTCACACATACAGAATGGGAAGAGACTGTCTAGGAAGGAGTACGGCAGAAAGGGATCTAGGGGTTATAGTGGACCACAAGCTAAATATGAGTCAACAGTGTGATGCTGTTGCAAAAAAAGCAAACATGATCCTAGGATGTATTAACAGGTGTGTTGTGAGCAAGACACGAGAAGTCATTCTTCCGCTCTACTCTGCTCTGGTTAGGCCTCAGCTGGAGTATTGTGTCCAGTTCTGGGCGCCGCATTTTAAAAAAGATGTGAAGAAATTGGAAAGGGTCCAGAGAAGAGCAACAAGAATGATTAAAGGTCTTGAGAACATGACCTATGAAGGAAGGCTGAAAGAATTGGGTTTGTTTAGTTTGGAAAAGAGAAGACTGAGAGGGGACATGATAGCAGTTTTCAGGTATCTAAAAGGGTGTCATAAGGAGGGAGAAAACTTGTTCACCTTAGCCTCTAAGGATAGAACCAGAAGCAATGGGTTTAAACTGCAGCAAGGGAGGTCTAGGTTGGACATTAGGAAAAAGTTCCTAACTGTCAGGGTGGTTAAACACTGGAATAAATTGCCTAGGGAGGTTGTGGAATCTCCATCTCTGGAGATATTTAAGAGTAGGTTAGATAAATGTCTATCAGGGATGGTCTAGACAGTATTTGGTCCTGCCATGCGGGCAGGGGACTGGACTCGATGACCTCTCAAGGTCCCTTCCAGTCCTAGAATCTATGAATCTGTATATATCATCTTCGGATGGTTGGAGTAATTCACTGGCTGAATGGCTTGATATTTATTAAAATATGTATTAAAAAGAAAGGGAAAATACCTATTGCGCAGCATACTTGCAAGTAGCTGATCAAGTACTCTGTTGTATATCTCAACAGACAGAGGGGATAGCCGATGTCTCCATTTGGCCCCAAATGATGTCTCTTCAACTGTAAAGTATAGTCAGATTTTTCCAGAGATAAAAGCGATTGAGCACCCATTCTCTGTAAATAAGGCCCTTTCCATAGCATGTTAAGTTGTAATAGTAATAATTCTGAAAGTATTTAATATATTTAGCAACCAGGAAGTAGCTTCCATTTGTGTACAGTTGGCATAAAACTGTAACATTGTGTGCCTATAAACATTTAAAAAATATTATTGCAAAAGTGGTGCAAGAAGTGTGCTGCTGTTTGAAATAAAATGTATAGTAATCTAATGGTTGTACACTGGAGAATTGGCTCAAAAGAGATATTCTGAGTAAAACTGCATTCCACTTTGAACAAAAATATTACCAGTAATCTATTTGCTGCCCAAGTAAAAGCTGCTAAATAGCTCTTTAACTTTAAATAACAAACTTGTTGGAAATATTATCTCTTATTCTTATGGTGCGAAAGGAAACCAATCTAGTATGCAAACTAACCTTTTTAACAGTAATGGGTGAAATCATGGCTCCACTGAAGTTAATGGCAAAACGTACATTGACTTTAGTGGGAGCGCAATTTCATCAATACAGGACCTGACCCTGCCATGAGCTGCATAAGGAAGCAGTTGATTGTGGGATCTGGGCTACAAATATGTGTTTTGTATAACTCCTAGCACTATGCGCCTTCTGGATACTATTGTGATATAAATAAAAAATAATAATCTTTTGCTAGAGCTTGGTTAAATGTGCATGTGATCATAGAGTCCTGGAGCAGATGAGCAAAGTGGAGATCTCAGGGCTTGTCTATACTTACCGCGCTGGTTCGGCGGCAGGCAATCGAACTTCTGGGTTCGATTTATCGCGTCTAGTCTGGACGCGATAAATCGAACTCAGAAGTGCTCCCCGTCGACTCCGGTAATCCTGCTCGCCGCGAGGAGTACGCGGAGTCGACGGGGGAGCCTGCCTGCCGGGTCTGGACGGGGGTAAGTTCGAACTAAGGTATGTCGACTTCAGCTACGTTATTCACGTAGCTGAAGTTGCGTACCTTAGTTCGATTTGGGGGTTTAGTGTAGACCAAGCCTCAGAGAGGTGTTGGACAACTGGAATAAGTTTGAGAGACTTGAACATTAATCACTGGAGAAACTTATCAAGGATTGTAGTGGATTCTCCATCACTGGCAATTTTAAAATTTAAGATTGTATATTTTTCTAAAAGACATGCTCTAGTTCAGTTAGGAATTAATTCAGAGAAGTCCTGTGGTTTGTCTTATACATTAAGTCAGACTATATATTAATGATCCCTTCTGGCTTTATTATCTATGAAACATGCTGATGGGGCAGGAATCTGCTATATAATTAGGTATATCTGATCTTCACACATATGATAGATTGTGTTTTGAGTCCTGACTACATATCCAGATATTAAGGTTCATTAAGAATGGAAAGGCTCAGTTTTATGGTTATACCTAATTTGATTTGTTGCCCTGTTCTGCAAAGAGATTTCTATAGAAACTAGAAAGTTCTCCCCAAGGAATGCAGTGTCATCATGAAACTTTCGCATATTGCTGAGTCTTTGCATTTGCCAGAGCATATTCTCCATTTATAGGAACCTTTAAATCACAATGGAAAAAAAATCTTTTCTGAAATAGAGTTTATCCATGTATCAAAAGTGACATCTCAGCATATGTAATTTCGTAGTGGTTGACCATCAAGTTAAAAATAGTCTCTTCGACCACACACACTGTTAGGTTTTTAAAATTAAAATTTAGCTGTACCCACAGCCACAAAATTATTTGTTAAAGACAATGCCTATGGACACCAGTGTTTGTGGGAGGAATTGAAGTCCTTCTCAAGTATATTGCTGTTAGGAAAATAATGTGTTTTATAAATTTGATGTGTATCTTACATGAGTAGTCTCTCCCAAATGGTAGCTAATGCAATTGGAAACAGAGGGTGGAGTTTTATTTTTAGCTGCCTAAAGGCCCATTCGTTTTCAGGAAAAAGTGAAATACACTTTTTTTGTTTTTATAAAAACCCATGGTTTATTGCATGGGGGAACTTTTTTTTAGCTAAGATAGATGGTAATGAAGTCAGACTAGTTGCTTTCCAACTTGCTTTCAGACTGCTCGTTTTGCTATGTTCAGGCTATTTCGGCATCTGTGGATGTTTCATCTAGTGACTCATCAGCGTGGTACAGCAATCAAGCCTGATGCAGTTATAGCTGGGTATAGAATCAACCTCACCCCCAGCATGGAAGCTAAAAGTTGGGGAAAATCTTTCACTGTTGTTGTTAGTACAATGCTCCTTTAAAAAAATAAAAAGTATGCCCAACATAATGGCTTCCACCTTGTTTCATCAGCTGGGTTTTTAAACCCAAGACGGTCAGCACCATAGCACAGGCATCTTGAGTTAAAGGAATAATTCTATTAGCTGGCAGCAATAGTAGACGATTTATCTTCTACGTAGCCTTTCTATTAGAGAGAGAGAGAGATGCAACACACACATTACAAGCATGTTACACAAGCATAGCTAGTCTTTCTCAGATGTTCTCAGTTCCAGAATTACTGAGCTGGAAAAAATTCCTGGTAATATCATACACTGGTATACCAAACATATTTTGTGTCTGTTTGATCTTGTACCATGTTGATTCTTAGAGGTCAAAACACGTTTGTCATTTCAAATGTAGCGTGACTAAACCCTGTTTTCGTATGACGAAAAAAATGCTTGACACCGCTGGAGATGGGTGTTTTAGGAGCAATAGATGTAACTTGTGAGGCTCGTTTTGCCTGCCAGTACTAGAAAGCCACATACAACCATAGTATTTCTTGGTGATGCTGGTATCCCAGCTAAATTTGTTAGCCAAGTCTCTGGATTCTCAATATTGTAAGAGAAATTAAATACTAGCTGTTGACATAGTGCATTTTGGAGGCTTGATATCCATCTTTCAGATGAGACCTAAGATGGAATTTCTGACATTCTGTGCCTTAAAATCCAAAGTTTTCAAATAGTAGGCATATTAAACTCAGTGCCACAGCTAGATTTCAAGCGGGGGTAATTACATTTTTGCCTCCTGAAAATTCCCCATTAGTTTAAATGGGATAGGTTATAGTAGTCTTCATTTGCTGTGTTAAACTATTGTGTAGAATCACTGGTAATGGTCTTGACCCTATAACTATAATTACAATTTTGAATAATCCTTACTCTCAAAGTAGTTCCATTGACTTGAGTGTCCACCGAAGTGTATCTTTTTAGTGCAGTCAATGGGATTACTCGTGAGTGTGGATTATTTTCATTAGGAGAAGTTTGCAGGATCAGGGCTTCTCATTTTGCTGCTTGGCTATGAAAAATGGCATTATTTAATCCACTTTTCTGCTACTTGTGTGTATTCTGTGTCATGCCTACTTATTTTACCAATTAAAATATGTTTTTACCACTACTGGATTCTTTTCTAAGTCATACATAAAAGGTGATCTGTTCATCAGCAGTGTGCTTCCCCTATACTTTCCCAATTCCAAGAAGAACTTGAGAAAGCGAAGACAATGTTAAAACAAGTTATTCATCAGCTGTGTGTGGACTGTGATTTAAGTGTGTTGATTGCTGAATAGTTCGTGGGTGTTCGTGACCATATCTAAAACATGTCCATAGCAATCCAGTTTCTTAGGAACAGAACGTTAGAAAAGTTTCTTCTAACTTTTCCTAGTTTATCAATTCATATCGCGGCTTAGTCTATAATGGTCAAAATGAAATGAATTGGGATGCATCGCCCCACACCTTCGTTAAAAACCAGAAAGCAGCAAAATTACTTGCATGTTCCTCAGAGTAGTTCTCCTCTTAGCACAGTATTATCTGACTTCACCAACAGATTTGCAAATGTTTCCCCAGTATCCATCTCCTTGGTGGTTTCTGCTAGCCGAGAAGCCCTCCCATGCAATTTTTCCTAGAAGAGTAGTACTTCCATACTTGCTGTGCTTTCGCAAAGTTCTGACTCAGGAGGAAGTAAGCCAGATGGATGAGAAAAGTGGAAGCTTAATGCTGGTCAGAAAATAAGAAATGCAGATATGCAGGAAAAGAGGAGGATAGGGATTTAAAACTCAGCGTTTAATGAGAAGATGTATTTAAAAATGCATTACATAAGGAATACACAAATTTTAGACATTAAAAATAAAATTACTATTCCTTGAGTCCAAGTGGCCCCATTTTAGGCTTGGTTTCTATTTGTTCCCAAGGGGAGATGTGCCCAAACTTCTTTAGGAAATCTGGTTGCCCGGTGGAACAGCACCTTTCAAAAAAATTCTGAATTTTACGTTTTCAAAATCTGGCAATCTATGCTCCCACTACCTGCAGTAGGCCACTGTTTGTAATATCTGTTAAACTTCATTTGAATATTTAATTTTAAGTTTCTGGGCCAACCTATAATAAAGGCCAAGCTATTGAGCGTTTGTCAATACTGCCAAAAGGGTATGTTTTAATTTTGTGGGCTTTGTGGGTTGACATTCTCATTTTTTATTAATTTACATCTCTTGGCTTTTTGGGATGGGGGGAGGGGTCTTGGATATTAACTTGCATGATGAAATATCTTGGGAATCTGGAATAATTCTTCTGTAACAATAGTGGAAATCTAGCATGCTAAACACACAAAGTAGTGCTAAAGCTGGAGACAAATTTACTTAGTGTATTGGTTCTGTACATTTGGGTGTTTCCCTGGGGTACTTGTCCGTGTACTGATAGCACATGTACCCTGTACCTGCACTGAGTGTCCACATATGCTGTGCTGGGAATGGGTATACACTGTGCATAGGTATATATACATGTCCACGCTGCCCTTTTTCAGTACACAAAGGTAGTGCTACCATTTCAGGGACAGTATTCCAGTGTGTGTCACAGGTGACACTGGGAACTGACTTGATGTACATTGCTGGTACTGTACACCAGTGGTTCTCAACCAGTGGTACATGTACCCCTGTGGGTACACAGAGGTCTTCCAGGGGATACATCAACTCATCTAGATATTGACCTAGTTTTACAACAGGCTACATAAAAAGCGCTAGCTAAGTCAGTACAAACGAAAATTTCATACAGACAATGACTTGTATATACTGCTCTATATATACTGTACACTGGAATGTGAGTACAATATTTATATTCCAATTGATTTATTTTATAATTATACGGTAAAAATGAGAAAGTAAGCAATTTTTCAGTAATAGTGTGCTGTGCCACTTTTGTTTTTTTATGTCTGATTTTGTAAGCAAGTAGTTTTTAAGTGAGGTGGAATTTGTGGGTATGCAAGACAAATCAGGCTCCTGAAAGGGTTACAGTAGTCTGGAAAGGTTGAGAGCCATTGCTGTACGCTGCCTTTACACATTTAGCGATGGCAGCTCCCAGTCTTCTCTCCCTTCTGCCAGACTGTGTTGAAGACATGGAGCAAGTCCATGATGATGTGATTCCGCTCCTGCTTTCAAGACAAAAGATCATGTACTGGATGGAATGAGTCCAGAAAAATTTGAGACACCTAAGATAGCTGACTGAGAGGGCAAATAAAAATCCAGTGGAGTCCAGTGGAACAAATGTATTGAATGCCGTGCAATGATATCGGTGGACTGCTGCTTCTGATCCTGGAGAACCAGCACTGTGTGGCGGGACCACATCGTTTTGGAAATCTGGAACGATAGCCAGCAGCTGCAGAACTTCCAAATGAGGAACCACATCTTCAAGGAGTTGTGCGAGCAGCTTGCACCAACCCTTGAGCTTCAGAGCATTCGTTTTTGGAAACCCATACCTGTGCAGATGTGGGTGGCTATTGCTCTTTGGAAGTTGGCCATACCTGACAACTGTCAGTCAGATGAAAACTAGTTCAGGGTTGGGAAGTCAACTGTTGCGGTGATGGTTATACAGGTTTGCCATGCTATCAATACTCTTACCTGCCCACAGGTGGTTGCCATATCCAAAGTCCCTGAAATTATAGTGGGATTTCAGAAAATGAGTTTTCTGAACTATGCTGGGGCCGTTGACAGAACCCATATTCCAGAATTTTTTTTCCACCGAAAGGGGCCAGTGAATTCATGGTTACTAGTCACTCATTTTCCAAGGCTTAGTATGGCCCACAGGGATTGGTTCATGAACACCAACACTGCATACACGGGAAGGGTTCTAATGCCAGGTTGCTCAGGAGGTCAGGATTGTACCACGTCATAGAGGAAGAGACTTTCCCCTGCAAAACAGTGTAGGTTTGCATGGTGTTTCTGTCCCCATATTTATTTTGTGGGACCCCACATCGCCACTTTAGGAGTGGGTCATGAAGCCCATACCCTGACATTGCCACCTCAACTATAGCTGCAGAATGCTGGTGGAGTGAGTCTTTGGGCATCTGAAAGCTTGTTGGCAATGCCTACGGTCTGGCTGGATGCCAGTGTAGCCAATGTGATTTGCATTATGGTGGCATGCCGTGCCTTATACAACATTTCTGAGGCTAAAGGGGAATACTTCTAGAGCAAGTGGGCACAGGACAGATCTGATTTTCAAAGTTGATAAAGCCAGCCAGATCCCACGCTGCTCCTGGTTCTCGATGGGCGAGGTAAACTCGTGATGCCATTTGCTTGCACATTGTGGATCAGTGTGGAGCCAGAAGGTGACTTGGGACTGTTCCGAAGGACGGTATTGTGACACTGTGTGGTGCTGCTGGAAAAGCTGTGTGTGGTGTCATGTACTTGTGTTGTAACATCTTTCTGTGGGTCTCGATCTAGCAGCTGATGCTAATGTATTAACTGACTATTGGGTGAGGGCTTTCAAGGTTAACACCTTTGGTCATGGTTTTGTGCTGCGGAGAGTGTATATGCAATGTAATGCCATCATTGAGCATTGTGTTGGTTATATGTTAATAACTCTGTTTTAGCGTGCTTTATGGCGAACAGTTGAGCATTGTTAACGTCCATTAATTTAAAAATGGTTCTGTAACGTTTTGGGAGGGATTTTGCACATTTCTTCTTCCCCGTGTTTTCTGACACTGTTGCTCACAGCATTTGTCAGGAGCTATGCATGAATTACTCCCAAGGTTGCAAATGGTGACTGTTTGGTGTGGGTGGAGGAGTTGTAAAAGCAGCTATCTTCGGTGTTAATTTACTTCTGTTTCTTTTGTCTGTATTGTCAGTTAAGTCGTTAACAAAGCCATAAAGATGCTTCAGCTAAGATCTCTTCTGATTTTCATTCTGGTGCTTTGGACAGCAACAGGTATCTTACAGTTCAGTTCATTGTCATGAACCCTGTCTTTGTGTGTGGTGTTCTTGTTTTTTGTTTTTACAGAAGGAAATTTATGGTTGGGGGTGGGTAGGATTGAATTCATTGCATTTCTGTAGCACCACACATTTACAGAAATCAGTCCTGCTGCCCTATCCCCAATGTATGGGAATTATCATGTTACTCATGCTTGGAAAGCAAGGTGCACATCCAAGTGAAGTGAACAGTAACTTTTTATTTACAGACGTGTATCAAACATAGAGCTTGTGACGGTTTGTGATGGGAACAAATGATCAAAACACCTGATCAAATTCCTTGAGAAGTGGGCAAACATTACTGTCTGTCCGGTGGCACCTTTCAAGACTAACAGATTTATTTGGGCATAGGGTTTCGTGAGTAAAACCCCCACACTTCTTCAGATGCATGGAGTGAAAATTACAGATACTGGCACATGAAGACAAGGGAGTTACCTTACAAGTGGAGAACCAGTGTTAACAAGGCCAATTCAGTTAAGGTGGATGTGGTCCATTCCCAATAATTGATGAAGAGGTGTCTATACCAAGAGAGGTAAAATTGCTTTTGTAGTGAGCCAGCCACTCTCAGTCCTTATTTAAGCCCAAATTAATGGTGTTAAGTTTGCAAATGAATTATAGCTCTGCAGTTTTTCTTTGAAGTCTGTTTTTTAATTTTTTTGTTGAAGGATGGCTACTTCTAAATCTGTTATTGACTGTCCAGGGAGATTGAAGAGTTCTCCTTCTGGGTTTTGTATATTACCATTACTGATGTCTGATTTATGTCCATTTATTTTATGTAGAGACTGTCTGGTTTGGCCAATGTACATGGCAGAGGGGCATTGCTGGCACATGATGGCATATATCATATTAATAGATGTGCAGGTGAATGAGCCCCTGATGGTGTGGCTGATGTGGTTGGGCCCTCTGATGGTGTCGCTAGAGTAGATATGGGAACAGAGTGGGCAACGGGGTTTGTTACAGGGATTGGTTCCTGGATTAGTGTTTGTGGTGTGGTGGTGTGTTGCTGGTGAATATTTGCTTCTGGTTGCAGGGCTATCTGTAAGCGAGGACTGGCCTGCCTCCCAAGGTCTGTGAGAGTGATGGATAATTTTCCAGGATAGTTTGTAGATCGTTGATGATGTGCTGGAGAGGTTTTAGCTGGGGGCTATACGTGATGGCCAGTGGTGTTCTGTTATTGTCCTTGTTGGCCCTGTCCTGTAGTAGGCGACTTCTGGGTACCCATCTCGCTCTGTCAAACTGTTTCCTCACTTCCCCAGGTGGGTATTGTAGTTTTAAGAATGCTTGATAAAGATCTTATAGGTTTTTCCCTCTGTCTGAAGGATTGGAGCAAATGCTGTTGTATCTTAGGGCTTGGCTGTAGACAATGGATCATGTGATGTGTTCTGGATGGAAGCTGGAGGCATGTAGGTAAGTATAGTGGTCAGTAGGTTTCCCGTATAGGGTGGTGGTTATGTGACCATCACTTACTTGCATTGTAGTGTCCAGGAAGTGGATCTCTTGTGTGGACTGGTCCAGGCTGAGGTTGATGGTGGGGTGGAAATTGTTGAAATCCAGGTGGAATTCTCCAAGGGCCTCCTTCCCGTAGGTCCATATGATGAAGATGTCATCAATGTAGCACAAGTAGAGGAGGGGCGCTAGGGGACGAGAGCTGAGGAAGCGTTGTTCTAAGTCAGCCATGACAATGTTGGCATATTGTGGGGCCATACGGGTACTTCTAGCAGTGCTGCTGACGTGAAGGTTTAAATAACAGATTTAAAAGTAGCCATCCTTCAACTAAAAAACAGACTTCAAAGAGAAACTGCAGAGCTACAATTCATGTGCAAACTTAACACCATTAATTTGGGCTTGAGAAGGGACTGAGAGTGGCTGGCTCACTACAAAAGCAGTTTCCCCTCTCTTGGTATAGACACCTCCTCATCAGCTATTGGGAGTGGACCACATCCACCCTGACTGAATTGGCCTTGTCAACACTGGTTCTCCACTTGTAAGGTAACTCCCTTGACTTTGTGTGCCAGTATATTTATGCTTGTATCTGTAAATTTCACTCCATGCATCTGAAGAAGTGGGTTTTTAACCACAAAAGCTTATGCCCAAATAAATCTGTCTTTAAGGTATCACCGGACTCCTCATTTTTGTGGATACAGACTAACATGGCTACCCCCTGATACATTACTGTCTGTGGAGATGTACCCTGGCCCTTAACCACCCTATTGCTGTGACAAGGGGGAATGGCTGCATAATATTGTGCGGGGAGACAAACTGGGATGGAGCCTTTGTGGAGTTTGGTCCCCAAACACAGGCTGGGTTATAGAAACTGACTTGGGCTTATCATTCCCCTCCTATGGAGGGTTCCACGTGATGGGGATTTCAGGTGCTGGTGGAGGAGGGTGTGCTGCCTGTCCCTGATGCTGCTCCTCAGCAAGGGTAGTGGGGGGATTCAGTGCCTCAGCAGGAGCCTGGATCCCAGGAGGAGGAAGAGGAAGAGAAAAAGGTGTTGCCTGTCCCTGGAGAGGAGCAGCAGCAGTCACAGTGGTGGTCAGGACCCAAAAGTGTTCTCCCACCAGTTGTACCAGTGATTGCATTAGTGCATGGTCCCATTCCCTCTTGATGTACTCCCTCTCCATGAAACAGTTCATCATTGCCTGCTCCTGCCTTAGAGCACAAACCTCCCTTGCCTGAAGGGAACCCAAGCTGCGCCTGACTCCTTGGCTATGTCCACATTACCACTTGCGGCGCTATAACTTGCGTCACTCAGGGATGTGAATAAGTCACCCTCCCCAACTGATTTGAGTTACGCAGACCTAAGCACCTGTGTAGACAGCGCTAAGTCGGCGGGAGACCTTCTTTCATTGGCTTAGTTACCGCCTGTCATAATTATAAAGGGAAGGGTAGCAGCCCTCCTGTGTACAATACTATAAAATCCCTCCTGGCCAGAGACTTCAAAATCCTTTTACCTGTAAAGGGTTAAGAAGTTCAGATAACCTGGCTGACACCTGACCCAAAGGACCAATAAGGGGACAAGATACTTTCAAATGTTGGTGGGGGGGAAGGCTTTTGTTTGTGCTCTTTGTTTTTGGGGGTTGTTCGCTCTTGGGACTAAGAGGGACCAGACATCAATCCATGCTCTCCAAATCTTTCTGAACAAGTCTTTCATAGTTCAAACTTGTAAGTAACAGCCAGGCAAGGCGTGTTAGGTTTATCTTTGTTTTCTCAACTTGTATATGTACCTTTTGCTAGAGTGTTTATCTCTGTTTGCTGTAACTTTAAACTTAAGGCTAGAGGGGGTTCCTCTGGGCTCTTTGAATCCGATTACCCTGTAAAGTTACTTTCCATCCTGATTTTACAGAGATGATTTTTACCTTTTCTTTAACTAAAAGCCTTCTTGTAAGAACCTGATTGATTTTTCCTTGTTTTAAGATCCAAGGGGTTGGATCTGGACTCACCAGGAACTGGTGGGGGAAAAGGAGGGGGGATGGTTAAATTCTCCTTGTGTTAAGATCCAAGCGTTTGGATCGGTGTTCACCAGGAAATTGGTGGAGGAGTCTCGCAAGGCTACCCAGGGAAGGGAGTTAGCACTTGGGAGTGGTGGCAGCAAAAATCAAAATCTAAGCTTGTAGTTAAGCTTAGAAGTTTTCATGCAGGTCCCCACATCTGTACCCTAAAGTTCAGAGTGGGGAAGGTACCTTGACACCGCCGCTCGGGGGGGGGGGTGGTTTGAGTAATTAAGTCGATGGAAGAGCTCTCTCTCATTGGCTTAGAGCATCCACAATAGCAGCGCTGCAGCTGCATTGGTACATCTGTGCCGCTGTAAGCTCTATAGTGTAGCCATAGGCCTTCTGTCAATGGCAACGAGCCAGTCCTCCAGAGCCCTGGCCTTGACAGAAAGTCTGGCCCCTGTGTCCAGCAAAGAGCATTGAAAGGGGCAGGTAAATCGAATCAGACCTCAACTATATTTTCCTCCCTGAATTTTTTGAATCATCACCGCAAGCCGATTGCCTCTCCACTGCCAAAAGGCCTGGCACTGTGTTTGAGCAACTGCTGAAATGCATGATTCACCCACCCCTGCAGAAATTGGGAGAAGCAGAGTGGCTTGTGATGAGAAGAGGCTACTCACCAGAGACTGGGATTGGTAATAAATATCTGAAATGGTCACAGGCAGAATGTACCACTATAATACCCAAATGGTTCCCTTTCCCTTCCCAGACTTAGGTAGGCCTGTAGGCAAGCAACCCAGCAAACCCGTCTGCCTTCCACATGGCTACCATTCTATGGGGAGAGAGACTGGTGGGGAGGGAGAGAGGTGGTGTTGGGTCTTTGCACAGGTATCAGAAAATTGTTCTTTCCTCACTTGGGCCCTTTCAGAACCTGCCTCTTCCCTCCCTTTCCCCCTGGTTTGCGCAGCCCAGAGACTGTTGTACTGGCTGAGAAATGCACAGACACGGGCACAGTGACTGCTCATTAGTTGGGACTATAACAGACTGCTAAATGCTTTATAGTGATTCATAGGATTTAAATGAAGTCATTGATTTACATCTGTATCTTGTTTGGGAATCATGTTGGAATAGAGTGGAGAAGAGGGAATAGTTGTTTTGGGGCGGGAGTTTCAGGCATACATTACCGGAGCAAGAGGTGATTTTTAAGGGGGACATGGGGTGTATTGTAATTTACCAGCCTTGGGTTCCGGTTCCTGCAGCAGCTTGGGGTCCTCCTCAGGCTATTTGGGGATTTTCCTCAATTGGATCCATTAGATACAGGTGCAGAATCACATGCTTATCTTCCTCAGAGTCTCCTGGGGCTTAGGCCCCTGCTGCTTCCTTGCCATGAGGCTGGCAGGGTTGAGGAGGGGTTATGAGTCCCTTCAGGCTCTGTACTCGCAGCCCTGGAGAGCACCCGGTTCAGCTCATCGTAGAAGGGGATGTGCTAGGTCTCCTCCTGGAGTGATTGTTTGGAGTCCATTACAAGAGTCTGAGGTGCCTCATGGATGGAGTCTGGTGAATGCCTGTCTCCTCCAGCCTCTGTGAAATGTCCTGGTATAGCTGTATGTTCCTGCCGACCCATGCAAAGCTGTGGAGAATGGTTTACTCTGCCCACACATTGATCACCACCTGGGTGTGCTCCGGAGAGCAGGCGGCAGCTCTTGGAATATGCTCCATGATTGACACTGCTGATCAACAGAGTTCATAGGAGAACTGATCAGAAGTGTTCAGTGCTATTGGCAATGGTGGGAGGGACCTTTATATCTTTTGGGTAAGGGTCAGGCAGCAAAGGGAACAGTGCATTGTGGGAGTGGCTCTAGAGGACTGTCAGTACTCATGACCTGGTACACGCCTCTTGTTCCCATCCACGTTGCACTGTAGAACAGCTTGGGACCCATACCAGAGCAGAGGTGTGCACATACCCACATCCCTCGTGTGCAAGTGTGCGCACTCCTTCAGGAACATGCTTCAGATGTGGACAATGAGGCATAACCCACGGGTAACCATGTACAGTTGTAAGTGCAGACGGAGCTCAGAAGTGAAACCTTAAGGTGTTGAGTATCTTATAGTAGGTTGCCAAATTACCTACAAATAAAGTGGGTAATGAGTGAATCAGATTGTTTGCAGGGGTTGCTTGTTGAGAGTCTACCTGCTGCAATATATTTTTCATAAGCTAAAATGATATTTTCTCCATCTTGTTACCTTGTTTCATGATACAATATAAAGGTAGTTTTAGACTTGCTGTGCAGCAGTACAGTTTTTCTAGTTACTATGAACAAAATATAATTTTTCCTTCTGAATAACAGTGAACTGAACTTGCCATTCATATTCCTGAATATTTTTGGGAAATGCCCTGTATTTTGCCAGCTCTTCTCGAGAGGCTAGGAATGTAACTGGTATAAGGGATGGAAAGAACTTGAAAATAAATACTGGTATTTTGCTACTGTATGTTTATTGTGGTCATCAGTATTCTGTGCTACCTGTAGTTTTGTCCACTGCTTACGGACAGACTAGATATGTAGTCACGTATATGGCTGATGTACATACTTTCAGCCCCTTTGGAGCCTTGTTCACATGTCCATAACTTTGTAGGCAGGTGGTAAAGCTTTGCAACCTGCCATTCAAAATCTGCTTGGGTGTACAGAGGTGTTGGCCGCTTTGCTATTTTATTTGAGGGTTAGGAAGGGCTCCATTCCATTTGAGGCAATATAATTAGCCCTACCGCCACCACCATTTACTGTCTCTTGTTTATGGCGCCACACATAGTGAAATGAGCTGGTGTATTTTCCCATGGCTGAGGAAATTTGGAGAGGGACAAGAACTGTATTTCTGAAGCTGCCAGCAGCTTCAGAATTAGTTTCATGGCCAGTTCAGGGAATGTGCATGGACTTCTCTGCTGCTAGCCAGCAGAGCTGTCATCCCAGTAATCAAATACTGAAAAAAGCCACCACAAGTATGGAAAAGATAAAATGGCTATTGCAATGTGGCAACTGCTGCTCCTTCCTGCAGCAAACTTACTGTCCTTGTACTTCCATTGGTCATTCTTCCCAACCCCTTCCTCTGCAGTGGCTATCGTTCATATTCAATAAAATTGTGAGCCAGTGTCGTTCCCCCCCGCCCCCTCCCCCCCAAAAAAAGATTTGTTTTATCTGTCATTTTGGGGTGTATCATGTGCTTTATGGAATTTTTGAGTACAAAATTAATTCACTGTATAAGAAAAGCAAATGTGGGGAAAATATATATAGTATTATAAATATGTTTTAGAGCTACATAAATGTTGTCTCAATTTTCTGAAATTGATGGCTTTCAATAGTATAGATATGTATTCATATTTGCACAGTGTTTATTAATCTTTGATATCTCTCTGAATTTCCTGTTAACGTGTGGTTTTTTTCCTCAGCTTTACGTTGTAGCCTCCAGTTTCTTGGAAACCTTGCAGCAGGGAATGGAGATTCCCAGAATAGCATTTGGAAGTGCGCTTTCCCAGATCTTTTCTTGTAAGCATTTACATGGGTTTTTCTAATGTTGTCCCTATAGTTATATTTAGATCTTTTGTACATGATATTTGCTACTCTACTAGCGCCATAATGCTTTGAAAAATAACTTTGTCGAGAATAGACTCATTGAGACCATATCCTGTGGATGCATTTGTGTTACTCAACCTCAGGAGTCAGGACCTGAAAAACCTTCTTGTTCTAAACTGACAATAGACTGGTTTCTTTGGGAAGAGATTGCAAGAAGATCTGTATAAATGATCTGCGTCAATCGCTGAGGTCTTGTTCAGAGGCCTTTACAGAGTGGAATGCTGTGATGATTTCTGGGAACCTAACTCTGCCCAACTTCAAGTTGCTGCCACTTAAACATGATAGTTATTGGTGCGGGGAGGGGATGGAGAAAGGTGAGTGAAAGTAAAATAAAAAAAGCCTCTGAATGTTGTTGACATACATAGGAAGTATTGCACACTTACATATCTATAGAGTGGATTTGGCCAAAATTCCTGGATCAAGCTTACAACAACATACAGCTTTTCAATGACTTTTTTTTTATTTACAGTATTTTATTAGATCTGGCCTGAAATATCTTGTGGGATTGGTTTGCTTTTAATAAAAGTGCACATCAGCTATACAGTGTTTTATAGTTTTGATTTTAAGGCATGCTTATCTTGATTGACAATAGTTCCATCCTGAAATCTCCATGGACCTAGATTGGGGTGGGCAAACTTTTTGGCCCGAGAGCTCTCAGAATTGGGCTAGGGGTGCGGGAGGGGGTGCAAGCTCTGGGGTGGGACTGGGAATGAGAGGTTTGGGGTGCAGGAGGTTGCTCCAGACTGGGATTGAGGGGTTTGGAGAGTGGAAGGGGGATCAGGGCTGGGGTTAGGGGGTTGGGGCGTGGGGAGAGGCTCAGGGGTGCAGGGTCTGAGTGGTGCTTACCTCAAGCAGCTCCCGGGAGCAGTGGCATGCCCCTTCTCCGGCTCCTATGTGGAGGTGTGGCCAGGTGGCTCTAAACGCTGCCCCATCTGCAGGCACTGCCCCTGCAGCTCCCATTGGAGCGCATAGGAGCTGGAGCGGGGCCATGCTGCAGCTTCCCTTACCTGTGTGGTATGGTCCTGGGTCCTTGCTGGAGCGCCGGAGTGGGACCGAGCCGCGTGGTGCGGCTCGCAGGTCAGCTTAAAACAGCTCGGGGGGCGTAGTTTGCCCACCCCTGACCTAGATACTGATTTTTGACTGAGTTATGGCAGGTCTACACTAGAAGTGCTACATTGGTGCAGCTGCGCTGCTGATGCCAATGTGATGAAGATGCTGTATGGCGACAGTAGAGAGCTCTCCTGTCAGCATAATTACTCCACTTCTGTGAGAGGTGGAAGCTATGTTGGTGGGAGAGTTGGTGGACAGCGCCTAGGTTGCTGCAATGTTTGTCGCTATGACTGGTCTCTCAGAAAGGTATTCTGAGATATCTTCAGCAAACCAGGACGTGCGGGGGAGACTACACAGGATGGATTTGGAGAGAAAGTAGAGGGAGAAATAAAAAGTTAGCTTATTTAGGAACATAGGAATTGCCATATTGTTTCAGACCTGAGGTTCATCTAGTCCAGTATCCTGTCTTTGACAGAATCTCTACCAGGTGTTTCAGAGGAAGGTGTAAAAACCTCACGGTAGGCAGATGTGGGATAATCTGCCCTCAACATTAGGTCTCATCCTTGTCTCTAATAGTTAAGTCCTGGAGCATGAGGTTTCAGCCTTGTCAGCCCTAAGGCTTCAAAAATCATGAGTCAAGCCTCAAAAAAAATCATGTTTGGCTTAAAAATCATGAAACTACACGTTGGGTTCTTTTTCTTGTTCGAGCTTTCACGGTGTGCTTCGGCCAGGTTTCAAACTTTTTTCTCAACAACTTTGAGGGCTGGAAATGTACCTTTTTTTTTTTTTTTTTTTTAAATGAAAACTGATTCTCATGTAATTACTTGATACAGAACCTACAATTTTAAGAAAAACACTAATTATTAAGAGTCACAATAATATCCTGGAAATTGGCAACAAATGTCCCTGTGTTGAATACTTTATATCCTGCCTCATAGAACTTTCTGCAGATAACTATAGTGGAATCTGAGTTACAAACCTCGAGTCCCGAGGTGTTAATAACTCTGAGGTTCTACTGGTATGTTCTTTTTTTGTCAAGTCTAGGCATCCCTGACTTCCATTGAAGTTAGTGGGAATCAAGTGCACTTTGCACTTTGTTGGTTTGGGGTCTAACATGCAGGGTAGGTATTACTTAAGCTGAGGAAATATTTGATATTGTTTCTTCCATATTAAAAAGTCTTTATCTTTTGATGCTGAAAGGAATTCTTTTTCAAAAAAACTTTACTTAACTCCATTTTAATTTTAGCTTTGCAATTTTCCTTTAAGTCTGATCTCTAAGATTACTTGGAAATGGTTATATGTTTCATAGGTGCCATTTATTTCATCACCTCTTACGCAGTTCATGAAGTTCTTCATGTTTCCTTTCTTCTTAAATACCACTGCTGCATTATTCCAGCTTGATCCTTAACAATTTTTTTTTTTTTTAAGGAATTGCCTCAATCACCATGATGAGAAAATTATCACCTATTGCTGTATGGTACTGTTCACCTGCCTGAATTCAGAGAGAGTGAGAGAACTACTGAAGCATAAGAACTTGAATGTAGCTCTTGCTGTTGTAAAAGTCTATGAAAAGCAACTGGAGTCTGAATGGTCGTATGTATCTCTTTTTGATTTATTTAAATAGCATGGATAACTACTAAGATGCAAGTCTGGTTCACATATATCAAAACTGAAGACATAGGAAGTAATTGAACTCAGAAGTCTAGGTTGATTAGGATTCTATCATTTAGGGTAAGCAACCATTTTTGTCAGCTTTGTACTGATTCCGCATTTTGGTTTTAAACTTACAATATGTGCATACCAAATTTGTGTGGAACAGAGATAAATTTGAGTCTAAAATGAGCAGCATACATCTAGTGAGTGAGTTACGGGTCATATAATAAAAACTCATTACGTTTGCATGCTTGCTTGTTCCATCTCTCTCTTTGAATATCTGTTTGTAAAAACATGTATTAAAACATATTGGGTTTTGAAGTGGAAACTAAGCCAGGAAATAATCTTTCACAGATTTTAGTACTTGGGGTATGACAGTAAGATTAAGCAGCAATGAAACATTACATACATTAGTTTTCTTGCATGTCTTAAAAGTTCTAATGCAACATGCAACAATTAAACAAAAGTAGGACACAGATGGTATGCTTGTGAATTTTCGGTGTTTCATTTTATTAGTTTAAAGAATATAATCAGTGGTTTTACCATGTTCAACTTTATATATTTTTGCTAATAACAGTTACTATAAACTGTGTTTTCAATTATGCATTTGTGACGTGTTCTCTCTTACTCCAGCCTTTCCATCAGGATGCAAATAATCTAGTGCCAAGGGGTAAGCCTCTCCAGCACACCCCCTTGTGGCCCTGCTGCATCCCCTTCGGGTCCTTTCCCTTAATGAGAAGACTTAGGTTGGCTTAAGACTATGCAACCACTTTGTGGGATCCCGTTTATTAAGTTTTCTACAGATGTTGGCTGTCTTTGTGAGTTGCCCCAAATCACCCTACTTTGGGTCCCTGTAAGAGTCCTAGTCAGTTCTTTGTCCTGGTTGAGGGGAGACCTCAGAGCCCTTTTCCTGGAGCTAGGGTTGTGCTTCAAACAGCCTGTCTCCCCAGCTCTTCTCCTGGAACAGAGTATACAACAATGAAAGAGTCACACTCTCTCTCCTTAGAGCAGGAGCCCCAGCCCCACTCCGTGGGGGTGAGTTATAATTTAGCCAGCTGTAGGGCCACTAGCTAGTTCCTTCCTCAGCTGATCACTTTTCCCTCAATTAATCCTCATGCTGGGAGGATCCAGGAAACAGCCTTCTTCTGCTACAGTCTTCTCCCTACTAACTCAGGGCCCTGCCGGAGCCGCCTTACTCCCTAAATTGTGCAGACATTTGCCCTGCTGTGAGGGAGGAGGCAGCATTTATGCTGATCCTCTTCTCCCAGCTCATTCCCCATTGGTTTGTGGGGAGAGGGGAGCCTTGCCCTGTCCTTTCTGCAAGGCACCTAGCCCCCAGGCTCTTAAAGATAAAGTGACACAATTTCCTCCCAGGAACTTCATTCCCAGGACTGATGCTTCTCTCTCCACGTGCCCCTTAGGTCCTCATACTGAACTTTTCAAACCCTTAAAGGGCCATTTGGGGGGCTGACCACTGAGAACTACTTCCTTTAAGGGCCAGATCATCCTGTCACCTCCACTTTTATTTAAATATGGGGGCATTTTGAGAAAAAATACTCAATAGTGAAAACAAAAATCTTTTTGCAGATTTTGTAGTTCATTATTGTCAAGGTTATGTCTAAAGTCAAAATTTAACTTTTATGTTTGATATAAATGTTGTAATTTGGAAGAGATAGTAAGGTCCTACTGGATATTTGGAAAATCCCCCAAAAGGACTTAGAATGACTAAAGGAAAAGCAAATGTCATTTAATAGATTGGTTTTGTTCCAATTTTATTTAAAACATTGTTTGTGGGTAGGCTCTTTTTCATAACCAGGTCAATTTACTTAGGGCAGAAACAGTTTCCAAACAGCAATCTTAAAGTTTGAGGGTCAGGCAACCAGATTTCTATTTTGAGTCTTTTTATTGGGAAAGTAATTATAGAATACATAAAGCAGCAAAATAAACAACTGGACTATCTGTTTGCTCACTGTAGGCTCATTCTGTTGACTTCTGCTTCATTAATTAAGACCTTTAAGTGATGTGACTGTGGGAATCCAAAATTGCTGTGGAAGAAAAGCAGAATAAACAGTCTTTTGTCAGAATAACCTTCAAATGAGTAGGGAGCAAAATATTGTACAAGGTCATCAGATGAGGATAGAAGGGGAAATAATAGGCAGAAGTGGTTAATCCAGTGTCCATAATAAGGCACTTGCAGAGTGTTTGCTTCCCCCCACGCCTTTCAGAATATAGAAGGTGTCACGTTCAGTAAATCACATCTCCTTGATCACATGCATGCAAACTCAGGCTTTCCAAATGTCTACATGAGTGTCCTATCTTTAAATACTCTTGGTTGCACTTAATCATTCCCAACTATCTGTTATGATGGCATTTTGCTCATTTACAAATTGTTCCGATATTATTATGGGGAATTTAGGAGCCAAGCAACAATGTTAGATTTCTGTTACTATTGTTTCCACTGTGACAACTTGGTCACACCCATCAATATTTACATATCAGTAAAATTCAGTGGGAAGAAAGTAGGGTGGTTTTCAAGAAAATCAAACACCGAAAAGCAAATATATTTAATTTCACTTCAATGGTTATGATGCTGCTGTTATGCACCAGATTCAAGTGTGTCACTGTCGCTGTTCTGGCAGACACATGTTCACTTCTGTTGGTAGCACATAAGCTAATGTCTGCATATTGTCATAGAGAGTAGTCATGATTGTGTTATACCCGAGAGCAGCTTCACAAATACAGTGTAGAAAGGCTTTTACTTCTTGACAAGGATTTGGGATCGAAAACTCCTCAAAAGAGTAATTGAATTTTCTTTGTAGCCGTAGCTGAGCAGGACTGATTTCTGATTCATTAAGTACAGTCTTGAATAACTTAACTCCTCACATGGAGGGAACTCAAAAGAATGTTAGATGACTTGCAATTACCAGCTGCCTTTAAGGGGACTATTGTTGTTGAAACATAGCCTCTTCAAAGCTGGCTGGCCTTTTACAAGTTGGCCGGCATTCTGTTTAAAATGTTCAAAGTTGGGGAATCTGGAAAGCAACCTTGGATAAGCCCCCAGTTTTTCAAATCTCCATCTATCCAAAAGGTTCTGAAACTATGCAGGTCAAGAATTATTTATAGTCTAAAATTAGAGCATTGATCTGTTAGCGCTGGTTCAAAAAAACCCAAAACCAAACCAAAACCTTCCACACACACACTTTTCAATGAAATGCTACTTTCTGACAAATCTTAAATTTTCTGTGGGAAGATACAGACAGATGTAGTCCAGTTAGGGAACTGGGACCAGGGGAGAGAACAGAGGAATGAGGGAGCCAGAATTACAAGTCCTATGACACTACGGTCCTTCAGGAAGATGCAGAAATTAATACCTGAAACATTTCTGAATCAGACTTTTTTCTAGAACATTTTGTTCCACAAATAGTTTTGATATTTTGACTTTTCAAACACTATTTGGGATGAATGAAATGTCAAAATATTGCAGTTTCCCGTGGGATGGAAATTCTGTTTTTTCAATCAGCTCAACTCTTTTCATGGTAGAAATGTGATCTTACTTATTAATACCGAAGGTCAAGAAAATAGTTGGGGTAAATTGTGTCTCAACTAGGGCTGTCAATTAATCGCAGTTAGCTCAAGTGATTAATGCAAAATAAATTAACTAGATTAAAAATGAGTTGCGATTAATTGCAGTTTTAATAAAACTGTTAAATGATAGAAAACCCATTTTAATTTATTATAAATATTTTTGGATGATTTTCTACATTTTCAAATATACTGATTTCAATTACAACAGAATACAAAGTGCACAGTGATCATTTTATATTATTATTTTTATTATAAATATTTGAACTGTAAAAAAGATGAGAGTATGAGGTGAATTGAAAAATACAAGTGCTATAGAGCAATCGCTTTATCGTGAAAGTGCAATTTACAAATGTAGATTCTTTTTTACATAACTGCACCCAAAAACAAAGCAATGTAAAACTTTAGAGCCTACACACACACACTTCCCTCCTAACACCACAAATATTTAAATAAATGGTATTCTGTTATTGTTTAACAGCATGATTAATTGCGGCTATTTTTTTAATCTTGTGATTAATGGCAGTTGCTCTTTTTAATCATTTGACAGCCCTAATCTCAACATAAGGATAGTTGAAAGTGTTTTTTGGAGAACCAAAAGGTAAACATGTTTCTTGAAGGGGAAAACTATAAAAGCAATACCCTATTACTTGATGATTGTATTGAATATAATAAAAACAGGAACAAAAATTAAGCAAGCATTTTTAATAAAAAAATGTAAAACTACAAGCTAAATAGAAATGTCAAGAGACTTGCTTGTGACTTCAGTTCAGTTCATATCATTGTAATACCTTCTCAGTGTCACAATGGACCTTTCAGTTTTTATTTTTCTGTTCTTAATGTACGATAAGCATGTTGGCCTATGAGAACTGTGCCAGAGCTATTGAAAGCTTATCATTTATATTTTTGTTTTTAAAAGGCCACATAAAATGCCCAGAATCTGATATTATTAACTCACATGGAAAAAATAGTGAGAATGTACTACCTCTAAGAGTAGTACTTGGTCAATACTAAATATTGCAGAAGAAAAACAAATATGTTGAACTTTTAGCAAGCTGGCAGGTATTTCCATGCAGATTTTTGTATATTTACCGACTAAGATTCAAAAGTTAAAAATCAAAACAAAAATCCCTTTCTGCAGCCAAGTGCCTTTTTGCCACTATTGATTATGAAGTAATTTGCAGTGGGTGGAAGCAGGCATTTTGATGCTGTCTTTTTCAATCTCTTTGCAGCTCTCCATTCAAGTTTATATGGAATGGACAAAAACATAATTTTGAACTCCAGCTGAATTTTTGGTTAATTAGGTTGCTTCAGTGTCAAACTTCAGGGTATATTTTTTCCTTGCATATACAAGGAATGCCTAATATTTTGTTATAGTAATATAACATAATAGCTGTACTTTGAATTGTTTGTTTCTTGGTTTGTCCTTGTGGCTCACTGTGAATGAAGATTATAGGGTAAATTAGAATTGTTTGTTTGTTTCTTTTTTTTGAGTGACCTGATTCAGAGCTTATTTTGTTAGAACATCAAAGTATATTTCTGATTAAAAAGTAGCTAGCCGCAAGCTAAATTTAATCATTTGTTCAGTGTTGGTCCTGATGTGCAGTCTATGCTGTCACTTAACATAGCTTTGGAATAGTTTAAGCTTTCATAACATATTTTACATTGATGATAAACCACTCCTTCTCCCATAAAAGTCTTCTGTATCTGAAACATTCTTGTTGGTATGACTGTTTCTCGGATACTAAGTGAGCTGCAGTTTTCTGCAATTCAATGTGTGAAAGACAGATGCTGTCTTTATTGGCTCCGGGATACGTTGACAATAACTTAAGATGATGGTGTATTGCGGTTGTAGCCTCGGTCTCAGTTTTATTATTACATTTAATTTTTTGATCCAGGCTCATGTTTGATTCATTACCAAGAAACATTTTTCACATCTAAGGACTAAGCCACTTTCCCCATATAGTAAATAAATACGCAGTAGATGCAGCCAGGTAGGAGTGCAAAGATTTTTGTCTCTGTTTTCATTAACTCAAAACTGAGTTGTTGTAATGCTTCTTTGGCAGGAACATTGAAAAAATATTTTGTCAGCAATTCATTCAAAATGTGGGGCTGTACTTGGACTCTCACTAGCACATACCACTAAGATTGCTTCAACGAATTTACATAGCCGCGGTATTGGCGGTAGAGCCAGTGCTTTGCAATAAAGAGTTCAGGCCTCTGTGCCGCGGCTACCGCATGGCACAGCAACCATTTTAAGCAACTATAATGTTATATTTGGGCTCACTAAAATGGTACTATTTTCTTCAAGAAGTTACGTTGGCTGCCTGTTTTTTAAAGAATTGAATTAAAATTGTTCTTAATGTTAACATAATTCCTGCATACCTTGTTGAAATGCAGTCTTTTAATCTGAGTGTCCAAAGCAGTTTGAAACTTGCTGTTCAGCACATGAATGAGATCTGTATTTGTTCCTCTCATGTTACCCTGTTTCCCTGAAAATAAGACATCCTCCGAAAATAAGGCCTACTTACAGTTTTGCCTCTCGTTGTAATATAAGGCATCCCCCCGATAATAAGACCTCCCTGATAATAAGGCATCCACCGATAATAAGGCATTTTTCATTTCTGAAAAATAAGACATCCCCTGAAAATAAGACCTAGCGCATCTTTGGGAGCAAAAATTAATATAAGACACTGTCTTATTTTCGGGGAAACAGGGTAGCTCTTGGCTCTGCCAAATGCTGATTCTTGGTAATGGAAATATTTCCTCCTTTTCTTAAATAATAACAATTTGTTCATGGCTATAAATTGTAGTCATTATTTTCTTTTCTAAAGTAGAGATGGTCTACATGAACATTTAGATGACAGCAAGTTGAGGTGTAAATCTACCCCACGGCAGCCTGCCTTGCACTAACTGTCCTTGTGGACTCTGCTGCAGTGCACTAAAAGTTCCGTAGTGCATTTAATGGGTGTAGATCGAAGTGGACGACTTCTTCTAGAGTTTGCAGTACTTGCCAAGCCATCCGACAGCAGCTTCATCAGCGGAAAGAAGGGCCCTAAGGCCACCATGAAGTCTGGTTAGTTGACACTCTGGTTAGTCTAGAATCCTACTTTCGACGTCTCCGACTCAAAGAATATTTCCAACATACCTCTGAACAGCATACTAACCCATAGAATCCCCCCTACCAGCACTACAAAAAAAAGGATTCTGCGTGGACTCCTCCGGATGGTCGAAACAACAGACTGGATTTCTACATAGATTGCTTCCGTCAACGTGCAAAGGCTGAAATTGTGGAAAAGCCCCATAACCTCAGCCATGCTGAACACAACGCCATCTACAGCCTCAGAAACAACCCTGACATGATAATCAAAAAGGCTGACAAAGGAGGTGCTGTCGTCGTCATGAATAAATTGGAATATGACCAAGAGGCTGCTAGACAGCTCTCTAACACCACATTCTACAGACCATTATCCTCTGATCCCACTGAGGATTACCTAAAGAAACTACACCATCTGCTAAAAAAAACTGCCTGACAAAGCACAGGAACAAATCTGTACAGACGCATGCCTAGAACCCTGACCAGGGGTATTCTATTTGCTACCCAAAATCCTTAAACCTGGAAATCCTGGACGCCCCATCATCTCAGGCATTGGCACCCTAACATCAGGCTTGTCTGGTTATGTGGACTCTCTCCTCAGACCCTACGCTACCAGCACTCCCAGCTGTCTTCGAGACACTACTGACTTCCTGAGGAAACTACAATCCATCGGTGATCTTCCAGAAAACACCATCCTGGCCACTATGGACGTAGAAGCCCTCTACACCAATATTCCACACAAAGGTGGACTACAAGCTATCAGGAACAGTATCCCCAATAATGTCACAGCTAACCTGGTGGCTGAACTTTGTGACTTTGTCCTCACCCACAACTATTTCACATTTGGGGACAATATATACCTTCAAGTCAGCGGCACTGCTAGGGGTACCCGCATGGCCCCACAGGATGCCAACATTTTTATGGCTGACTTAGAACAACGCTTCCTTAGCTCTCGTCCCCTAACGCCCCTACTCTGCTTGCGCTACATTGATAACATCTTCATCATCTGGACCCATGGAAAAGAAGCCCTTGAGGAATTCCACCATGATTTCAATAATTTCCATCCCACCATCAACCTCAGCCTAGATCAGTCCACACAAGCGGTCTATTTCCTGGACACTACTGTGCTAATAAGTGATGGTCACATAAATACCACCCTATACCGGAAACCTACTGACAGCTACACTTACCTACATGCCTGCAGCTTCCATCCAGGACACACCACACGATCCATGTCTACAGCCAAGCTCTAAGATATAACCGCATTTGCTCCAATCCCTCGGATAGAGACAAGCACCTACAAGATCTCTATCAAGCATTCTTAAAACTACAATACCCACCTGCTGAAGTGAAAAAACAGATTGACAGAGCCAGACGAGTACCCAGAAGTCACCTCCTACAAGACAGGCCCAACAAAGAAAATAACAGAACACCACTAGCTGTCACCTTCAGCCCCCAACTAATACCTCTCCAGCGCATCATCAGAGATCTACAACCTGTCCTGAAAGATGATCCTTTATTCTCACAGATCTTGGGAGACAGACCTGTCCTCGCTTACAGACAACCCCCCAACCTAAAGCAAATACTCACCAGCAACCACACATCACTGAACAAAAACACTGACCCAGGAACCTATCCTTGTAACAAAGCCCGATGCCAACTCTGTCCACAAAAAAAGCTGACCCACCCACTCCTGGAAGAATTCTCTCCCTTGACTCAGCTGTTGAAGTCCCCAAATCATGATTTAAAGACTTCAAATCGCTGAGAATCCTCCACCAAGCGACCGCTGCCCCATGCTGCGGAGGAAGGCGAAAAACCTCCAGGGCCTCTACCAATCTACCCTGGAGGAAAATTCCTTCCCGACCCCAAATATGGCAATCAACTGAACCCCGAGCATGCGGATTCTCGAGCCAGACAGATCTGGCAGTTGAGACCACACAGTGGTGCCATCCTGTGGCTTTCTCGTCATCGGCCCAGCTTTAAGAGTTCTCCAACTCAATGTTGAGGGTTTGTCAGCATCCAAGCGCAATGTAATCCAAGTGAGCTATGGAGTTTTTAGCATGCAGCAGAAGGGTCCACATGGACACTTAGTGTGCGGCAGGCTAAAGCGGGATAAATTTATACGAAGTGTTTGTGTAGCAGATGTAAGTGTTCATCAGTGTTAGCCTCCGATGAATTACACAGGTAAATATTCACAGTGCTGAAGTTACTTTTAAAGTTAATGCCATCAACCATTAGGACACAGAGAGGACAAATATTGTGACTAATGCACTGCCTGAACTTTTCTTTCTTCCCACTGCTCCATTAGTCCAGTACCGATGGGTTTTCTGCCTTTGACCCACACTTGGGAAGCAAATATCCTACTTGTAATTCCCCCCCCCCCGCCCACCCATGATTTGATGGTTCCACTTGCTGGCATAGTACTGTGCACATTTTTGGAATCCAGTGTTCTGTCTCTGCATTGGAAAGCAGAGGAGTCCTCAGGTAGAGCTCAGGAGGAACCTCTCTTTCCAGGCATGATTTTGGCTTCTGTTCCTTCCTTTCACTCTAGCCCAGTAGCAGTTCTGGTAGGGAGCAGTTATGCAGTTCTGGTAGAGAGAGGGTCTTGAAGGGAGAGGTTCCTTTAGCCAAGCAGTACTTTCATAGTGCTTCCACATTAGCAGCAGCTGTTGTATCAGGCCTTCTTCCTGCTCTCAGCTTAGCAGTTCTAGGAGGATCCTTTTGAGGGTCTTGATGCCTCTTTCAAAGGCAGAGCCTAGATTTCCAGAATATCAAAAGGCAGGAGAAGGTGGCAGAGAGATGTCATTCAGGAGCAAGGATCAGGGCACTTGCAAGGGAAAAAAATGCCATAAGTTTGGAAACCCTGTTTCAATCAGAGATGCTTCTAGCACTATTGCCTGTCCCCTTTCTTCATCATCTTTGTGATCATCTGGTGTTTCTACAGTTTTCCACATTTCCCTCTGTGAAAGGGACTCTCAGTGATTCCCATTCTGCATTGAAAACTGAAGCCACCCGTTATCTAAGTAGCCTTTGTAAGTTCAAGGAGTCCATCCATACTCCACATCGAGGTGTTGGAATTTTGAACACTATAACTGGCATTGAAAGCTCTCCCTTGTATTGAGAGCTTTAGTATTTTAGATCATTGCTATAGATGATACTGACACAAAGTATTACCTCACTTATTGGAGAGGCGACATCTCTGTCCCATACTGTGTGGTCTTGTCTTTGGGGATGATGAGTTCTTCACTAAATGTTTCCAGTGGCACCTGTATCTGGTGGGCAGTAATTAAGACCAAGAAAGAAGTCATCTCTGTGTTGTGTGTAAATGGATCAGAGTTTGTATTCAATCCTGTGACCATGTGATATTAACAAGACTGGATGGTCTGGTTGTTTGTGTGGCATGCTTCAGAAATGCTTCAGTTTCTGTCATCTGTGAAGTCACCTGGAGATTAATTCATGCCTTTACTCAACATCATTCTCTTAATTTAAGAGCTAAATTGCTCCACCCACCTCTGCACAGGTACTCTTTTCGGGAACTTGACTCTAGGGTTGACTCCAACCAACTAATGAATTAACTTGTTAGGTAATGCATTTTTAAACTGCCTCTCATTTTCCTAGTCTACACAAGTTTCACAGTCTACTTGTTTGTGGTGACCAGTCCTTTAGTCTTGTTCCTTTTCTGGGGTCTGCTACTTCTCATCAGTCTCCTGAGAGTGGTAATTCTTGTAGAGATTTTTTTCAAAATATCTGTCAGCAATTGTCAGACAACAAAAAAGATTCAGGAAATGTCTTTTGACAAATAGGTTTCTTACGAGACATATTAATACAGAACTCTGAGTAAAAATTCATTTAAACTACAATACAGAAACATGTTTCCTGCTTCCCTCAGAAGTAGTGCAAAGGCTTGAGGGAGTCGGGGTAACAGGAGCTGAGAGAGGGGGAAGTACTGGGAAGGAGCCTGGATGTGAACTTTGAAGATTGTTGAATGTAGGTGGGAGAAGTATGCAACTGGTTTTTTTGGAGGGTGGGGAGGGATTGTTAGGGAGCCTCCACCATGTAGACCTTGACTGACCCCTAGCCTCTCTCATTCAGTCAGGCACATCTGCTCCTGTCCCCATGTTTCCCTGCACCCCAACTCAGCCACCTCCTCCCACATCCCCATGTGGTCCTCCACCCCCAGTCAGCCTGCCAGCCCTTCCCCCCCCCCTTGTGTCCCTGCACCTCCCTCCCTTGGTTCCCATGTTGTCCTGTACCCCCACTCAACCACCCCTTCTCCTTGTCCCCATATGGCCCTGCAATCCCATTCCCATTCAGCCCTCTCCCCAGTCTGCACCCCTTAGTAGCCCTTCTGAATCCATCTGTGACCCCTCCAGCAGCCTCTTGTGCCCCATGCTGTCCATCCTCCATATCCCCTGCCTCCTGACTAGGTCTCACGGGCAGGGTGCTTTGAGGAAGGTAGCGTCTTTCTCTTCCTTGTCCGCAGAGAGGGCTGTTCCTGCCCGGGACTGGTTACTCTCTGTTCTGGTGCCACCCTGGCCCCTAGTAAGCAAAAGGAGTAACTGCAGCATCTTTCCAGCAGAATGTATTTTCTCTGAGGGAGAGGGGAAATTCTGCATGGCACATGAATTCTGGATGTGCGCAGTGGCACAAAATTCCCCAAGGAGTACTGATGCCTGTGCATGCTCCCTCCTGGGAGGATGGGTCTCTGATTCGTTGCCCAGGGGAGCAGTTTTCCCTATAATGAGCCTTCTTGTCTGTGGAAAGTTTTAAACTTATAAGCACAGTCTTTCCCACTTGCCCCACTTTTACCTTCTTCTTTTCCTCCTCCTTTATTCACTATGATAGCTTGCAACTCAATCTTCCCTTATGATTTACATCGTGGCTCCTCCTCGTCCCCTGTTGTCTCCACCCGCTCTCCCGTCCACTTATTCTGGATGAATGGGCCAATAGATATTCCCAGCCCTGTAGAGTATAATTTATTTTGCTGAATATTTTTAATAGTATATCGGTATCACTCATATCCTTAAGTTTAAATCTTGACACTTATACATTAAGCAAGTCAAATACCTATTTTAACACATTTTAAGCAGGAATATTTATTCCATAAAATAAGACTCTTTTCTCCTGATTATTTCTTTCAACAATCCCTACCTCTCTAAAGTCACCAGCTGGGAACTGGATGGAGTTGTCCTTAAAAAGTCAATGCTATTTCTGTATCAGCTGGAGGACTTACTGTTCAGTGATGCAAGTACTCTCTATCTCGACCCATGTGATCCTACTCCTTTGTAGCACATTCTTCTTCCTCTCTATCCAGGGGAGAAGAGAAGTCAGGAGTAAGAGTAAGTGCTTCAATTCAGTTCAGAGTACAATGAATGGACTTGTTAGAGTTGTTTTCCTTTTAAACTCTTCTTTACATGCAAACAGCTCAGAAAGCCATGCCTTAGGCTCTGGTAAATTGAAGTGTCATTAAGAAATCAGATTTTTTTTCTTCTTTTGGTTTGCAGTAATCAACATAAAAATGTGTTATGCAGCTGGGAAGCTACTATATGTAGAAGATGCCATATGAGATCAATTTTAAAATCTTGAACCTGCATACATGTGTTTTTAAAATAATTAGGAAAAAGTAGTACAAAATTACATTATAATTTATCCTGACCAAGATCAATGTGTATTCTAAAAGTTGTTTATTCTATAAATGCTTTGGTGGTTCCATTAGAGACGGGAGTACAGTTCATACGATCACTTTCTCTCTCTGTGTGTGGGAGGGGTGCGGGTGGGGTGGGGGAACGTGTCTGTTTTTCAAGTGAGGGGGTTGCATTTTTGACCCTAAAGGGCAAAGAACAGAAATTCTCCATTTTTTAAAAAAAAATGGAAAGGCATAGTGCACTTCTTGGCCTCTCTGGAAAAATGATGTAGAAATGTGGTCAGCTGTCTGGCAGTGAATGTAAGGATTTTTTTGAACATCCACTCTCCTTTAAACCACAGTTCAATGGTGAGTTTAAAGATTAGGTTGTGGGGCTCCCCTTCCCCATTTTCCTGGGGTTATTTAGTTCTAGCCCACGTAAATAAGCACGGGCAGAAAGCACTGCTGCTGTTGGCAGGCCTCTAGCCTGTTGAGGCAAACTAAGGGAAAGTCAGCTGTGCAGTAGAGTGCTGAATCTAGTGCCTTATATAATATGCATGTAGTATATAAATCAGAAAATTTTACCATTCCTGTCTTTTGTGAACTGGCAATTTCTCTCTCCTCTCACAAATTAGAGTATTTCTTTCTCTTCCCTCTATTAGGCTTGTACTCTCCAGAGAACAATTTTGTTTCTAATTCCTGGAAAGTTGGCATGCTGTCACAGGCTGCAGGTTCCAAATGCAACTAAGGGTTTAAGTGCTACTGACCATTGGAAAACATTTCCTTAATTGTAGTGCTACAACAGTTATTTATTATTTGCAGTAGGATTGCCCTGGTATTCAAGAGCAATTTTAGAAAACCTTTCTCCAATAAATCAAGGTGCACAGCTGGATCTTGCATTGTCTTGTTTCACCTCTCTTTTACTGTATCATTTCTTGTGAAAAGTAAGAGGGGAAAATTATTTGAGTTTCGTATGTGACGCCTCATTGAAATTCTCCAGTAGAGAATAATGTTATTTCCAACTTGGATGTACCTAAGAAGCTCCTTCTGGTTCCTATCAAATTCAGATGTTAAATCAAAAAGCAGTGACCCTGGTCAGTCACCGAGAATATGCTGATTTTTGGCAGTGTTGATGTAGCACAGTAGGGAAAGAGCAGAGTAGTACACAGGATATACATACAAACATTAGTAAAGTATGCAGAACTTCCATCTTGGCATGAATGAATTTAAGTGTAAGCACTCTCTTAATGTCCAGTGGCTGTTCAGTGTTCTGGTAATTATGTGAGAAGAAATTTGGTCGTAATTAGTTGTCTGAACCTTTTCCTTTCTGCTTCTTCCAGCGTTGATCAAGTTATGCTTCTTCCTTGAGGAGAGAACAGGTCACGAGCCAGATCATTTTAGGTCCTATTTAAGTATCTGAAAACCACTATGAGATGAGTGAAAAAGAAGGTAGTAAAAGGGGGGGGGGGAGGAGGGGTGATCTCCAGAAGTTTTAGAATACTTCCACAAATATTTCTTTAAATATGCGGAGTGCCTTTGCTTCCCTTAAACCTATACCAGCAGCAATTTTCAGGTACTCATGGCAAATGTGCTTTGGCTAACTTAACAAGTTAGTCTTTCAAAAAAATGTCAAGTGTAGAGAACGGTTTGGGGCCTTCCATTCCTCTTGATGGTATTTCTCTGCATGTCTTTTTGTGTGGGATGTACATGATAACTTTTGAAAACCACATCTGATTAATTCCAAAATTTCAGTAAATGTTCTGGGCATCAGTTGGCAGAATCTTGCTCATTTTTTAGTGAAAACCATGAGAGGAAAATGAGACATGTAGAGCCCCTCATGTCTGGTTATCAAAGTCCACAGCTTTGAGCAGGTCTATAATTGTCTGTAGATCGCAGAACCAATGGATGACAGCCATTAATATCTTTCCATATAACACCCTTCTTGTGATCCCAGAGGAGGATGGGAGAGTGGAGGAGAGGATAACACATAAGAATCTGGGGGTGGAAGGGAATTGAGAGATGCAAGAATCTATTGGTGTACTTGGGAATTTTGGCCTACCGAAGCAATAAAGTGTGCGCCTTTCTAGACATAGGTAGGCTTAGACAGGAGCAGTCCAAGGGAAATTGAGGGGCCCAGAGCATGACATGGACAAATAGACCCCTTTGGCATGAGGATGGGGTAGAGGTTCAGGGAGTCCCTAAAATAGAGGGGTCTGGAAGGGTAGTTCACGTGGTGGTGGTGGGGGAAGTGGAGGAATGCAAGGAACCCCTGGTGTGTTTAATGAGCTCAGCCTACAGAAGCGACACAGCGTGCGACCCTCTAGCCAACTGTAAAGACAAACTCTGATTCAGCAGCAGAACCAAAACAAATATAAAAGTTAATCTGAACTTTGTCTTTTAGACTTAAAAGTTTATTCAAGGGGTTACGTTTTTTATGACTATCCTTCTCTGAGGAACAGATATTATGTGTGCTATTGTGATCTCTGCCTTTGTTACCTCAAGATTTTAGTACTGCAAGGTATTGTGTATGCACTTGCACACTAATATTTTTCTCCTGTGCTTTTGCTAAGTGAGAAGTACTTCGATGGGTGGGGTGGTGTATCTGGTCTAGAGGACTGTGTGAGGGCACATTTATTTAATTTGCCATTAAATAACTTCATCCTGTAAATTGATATTTTTTAAAATATATTTTATTAGTCTTATGCAAAGCCAACAAATACTTTTGTTCCTCAAATGTCTTTGCCCAAAGGGTATAATTTAAAAGGATTTTGAAAATCCTATTAAGAGTTGCTAGTGAGGCACTATGTTTTTTTGGTTTCATTAGTGGTTAGAGATTTAGATTGGACAGAAGAGGAGAATTTATGAACGCAATCTCTCTTCAAAGTTTGGATGGTCTACCCTGTCAGTACAAATGCTACATTTCAAATACATTGTAAACTACAGAAAAAATTACTATTTCATTCCTAAGTATTTTGGTTTGAATTACAATGATACAAATAATGTGATCTATTCTCACTGAAGTCTTCTTTTGAAGATGAAACATTTAATGTAGAGTGGTAGGAAGAGGATCACCATCATTCCATTTTCTGACGTGCAAGACACTGCTCTGTAAGGTTGCTAATGAATACAAATCGACTTAAATGTGGAGCACTACGTTTTATGATAAAGTTGATTGCTTACACCCAGCGTTGGTTGGACCAAACTCCTTGCTCATCTGGCATGTTTAGCATATACTGGGCATAAATGTGGCTTATACCATTTCATCTTGGCTACCTCTCAAACTTAGTTTGGCACAATATATCCTTTGTGCTATTGTAAGAGTTTGAACTGAACATCTCCTATGTTTATCTACTTGTGAGCACTTGATTTTTTTTTTTTTTTAGGATTTTAGCCAAACAGTTAATCTAAAGACAGCCCAGGAAATTGGCATATTTAACACTATTCATTTGTTACTGTATTCTGTTTATATAACAATTCTAATTTTCACCATTTCCTTTACTAAATTGCAGTGGACACCAGTTTATCCCAGTGGGTCTGCTGTTGGGCTCTGAGCACAATTAAACCTTTCTGAAGCATGGTGTGTGTATCTGAACTGCCTGATATTCAGTTAGCAAGTCATAAACAAACACCTTTTTATTTTAAACTTGGTGAGGGGGGTGGGAGGCTTGTTGGCTCTTTTTTTAAGACTACAAAACAGAAGAGTGGGGAGTCTTTAGATCTTAACTTTTTATTTCTTTTTCCTGTTTCACTACCACCAAAATCTCCATGCATAGCAGCAGCGTAAAGGCGGTTTCTGTGTGCCTTTGTGCATGCCTCTCTTCCTTCTCATCCTAATATCTCTTTTGGTGTTGTGTGCTTCAAATATGTTAGCACTCCAATATTTTTATACTTACTCTACATGAGTTAATGGCAATGTGGGAGGATGGGAGAGGAGAAGAAACCTAAATGTGGTGGTGGAGATATCTGGGGGGTATGAATGAAAATTTTAACTTTGGGATCAAGAAAGACAAACAGAACTGTTATGTCCATATTTATAAGATGAATCCATAAAGGCACTTTCTGAAACATATACCAGAAAGGTCCAAAATGTGGGTTGCGCATCATTGTACTTCTCTCTTTAGGGCTTGAGTCTCCTAGCAGTGTGTAGAGGACTAGCATGCATAGAAGGGAAAGTAGACCTCTACAAAGTTGAAATGCTTATGCTTTATTGAGTAATGCATGTTAGGAGTGTGATGTCTTTTCACCCCCTATAGGGGTTTTTCTACACAGCCGGCAAAGCATCCCAGAAGGGTGTAATTTGTACAGCACAGTAACATACTGCTCTAACTGCCCCTGCTGGCATGCTCTAAAAGGTACCTAGAGTGTGTTAATTCAGTCAGTCCTGTTTGAAACAGGACTATATCAATGTGAACCAGATACCATTTAGCATGTGCCAGCAGGGTCCACACAGCATATTAGAGAGTGCTACAAATCATAGTCCTCTAGTGTGCTTTGCTGGTGCATTGTGTAGACAGGCCTCAAGTACTAGCAGATTTTAAGAATAAGACAAAAATCCAAGAATTCTAAACTGAAAAGCCTACAAGTGTGGATTTAACCTTTAACTGCAGAATTGAAAATCGGAACATAAAACACATTTCCTTGAGTGCAATTTTGCTGTATCCCACTGGTGGAAGAGATTTTCACGAGGCTAAAACCAACTGTGGGAAGTATGTTTTCATAAAAGCAAATTCAGCTACTGTTTTGTGGATTTCTTCATCATCATAATAAGATAGTCCTATTTTGGTGTATTGTGAGCTATTAAAATGCAGATCCTTTGGTGTTGATGTTGCTATTCATAAAGTCTGAAAAGGGATTTCTTGCTTGTTCATGTGCTTCGGGTTTTGTTGGTTACTTAAATTTCTTGGGAATTTACAATTTGGGAGCCATGTATGGACTGAGAAAAATGTACCTCTATGGTGATTGATATTCCGTGGTCTAATCGAGAGTAAGGGCCTATCACCTTTTCCCTGCAGCTTGGGGTGCCTCACAATGCTTTGCTGCTGTAGTTCCCACATGGGTCACTCTCAAACAGCTTGCCAGTATGTAGGTCACACTCTGAGTGACTGGGGGAATAGCGACAACCCTGGTTCAGCAACTCTGACCCCAGCAGCCTGTCAGGCAGCCCAGTAGCCACACTCTGGGTTTCTAGCAGCCTAGGTTACTATTTGCAGGGTGACCCAAAACACTCCTAGTCTCCCCCCCCCCCCAAACATGTGTTCTGTGCCGTCCAGCCCTCTCCTACACAGTTCAGATATAGTAGGTCCATCGCTCTTCTAAGGAGATCAGTATACAACAGTTTGCTACCCATTTGGGGATGACTAACAAAAATTTTAGTTACAAGATGGGGACACATTGGTTAGAAGTAACGGAAGAGGAGAAGGACCTAGGGGTCCTCGTAGACCGCAGGATGACTGAGTCGACAATGCGACGTGGCGGTGAAAAAAGCCAATGCTGTCTTGGGATGCATTAGGCGAGGTATATCTTGTAGGGATAAGGAGGTCCTGCTTCCGTTGTACAAGGCGCTGGTGAGACCTCATTTGGAGTACTGTGTGCAGTTCTGGTCTCCCATGTTTAAAAAAGATGAACTCAAACTGGAACGGGTGCAGAGAAGGGCCACTAGGATGATCAGAGGAATGGAAAACCTGTCGTATGAAAAGAGACTAGAGGAGCTTGGGTTGTTTAGTCTGACAAAGCGAAGGCTGAGGGGGGATATGATTGCTATCTTTAAATATATTAGAGGGATTAATACGAGGGAGGGAGAAGAATTATTCCAGCTAAGTACTAATGTGGATACGAGAACGAATGGATATAAACTGGCCGTGGGGAAGTTCAGGCTTGAAATTAGACGAAGGTTTCTGACCGTCAGAGGGGTGAAATATTGGAACGGCCTTCCGAGGGAAACGGTGGGGGCGACGGACCTGTCTGGTTTTAAGATTAAGTTAGATAAATTTATGGAGGGAATGGTTTAATGGTAAAACATAGTAGTCGAGGAAAACCAAGCAATGGTAGGTAAATTGTACAATGGCTGACAGGGGTCAGGCTGGAGACTCTTGCCTATATGCTCGGGGTCTTACTGATCGCCATATTTGGGGTCGGGAAGGAATTTTCCTCCAGGGCAGATTGGCTGAGCCTCTGGAGGTTTTTCGCCTTCCTCCGCAGCATGGGGCAGGGATCTCTAGCAGGAGGGTTTCTGCCGATTGAAGCCACCTAAAACAGGATTGGGGACTTCAACAGCAGAGTCCAGGGAAGGGGTAGGGACGGTTTTGTGGCCTGCAGCATGCAGGGGGTCAGACCAGATGATCATAATGGTCCCTTCTGACCTTAAAGTCTATGAGTCTATGAGTCTAGTTACCCACACAATTTACAACACTGGATTAGTTTTGATTAAAGAATAAAACAAGTTTGTTTAACTACAAAGAGAGAGGTTTTAAATGAGTATAAACAAGTATAAAGCATTAAAACAGACTAGACTTGGTTCAAGGTGAAATTCTTACCGCATGCTCCCAGCAACAGGACTGACCAAATTTCAGGTCAGGATCTCTCCCGAAGTTAAATGGGCTGGTTTCTTTTGTTGTCGTCTTAAGGAAAGAGTGAGAGATGGATGGGGAGAGATACCTAGGGTGTTTTTGCCCCTCACTTTATAGTCCAGTCCCCCTTTGAAATGCATTTTCCTGAGCATTACCCTTAGATAAAGTTCATTCTGGCTGTGAGGTTGGAGTCTTATGGTGAAAGAGGTTTTCATGCTGTTTGCTAAGAGGCGGATCTGTTTGTTCCTGTCCCCCTTCCTTGCCAAAGAATGGCCATTTGATTGGCAATTGCTAATCAACTTTGATGACACCTAACTAGAGGCGTCAGTTTGTCCTTTGTCTTTGAAAATCTGGTTTACCCAGACTTGCGTGGTGAACATATTTCAGACCTAATTTCAGCTTTGTAATTTTACATATGATGTTGCTACACACATTTCACCATGATGTTATTGACCAGGAAGTTATTAGTTTTCAATGATACTTCACAAGGCATATTTTGTACAAAGATTATTACAGTAGTATGTAGGATGTGATTATAGGGGTGCAGTCAGTCATTATGGTGTTCATATGCATAATGGGGATTTAGGTGCACGACTTCCATTTTGGTCAGTGGAAGTTGTATACTAAAACCATGTAAATTATTCCATTACTGTGTAGAGATTTACTATAGCCATGCATATGATCAACACTTATACATAATTGTTAATGCATATTTACATAATATATCACAATTGTATTATCATAAAAATCTATCATTCGTTAAACTGCAGCATAGAGTCTACTATACATAATATTTCTATCTATTGTGCTTTCTTCTTTTGAGGTCCCAGATTTCTTTACCATCACTTCTGGTCATGTGTGGTTTTTAAGTGCAGTTACAGCAAAAAGTTTAAGCATAGATAGCTTTCTTACCATTACTAGTTGCCTTTGGGGCCATTGAAAGAACTCCTATTGACTATCATGGCACCAGCATGTCGTCATGTTGTTGATTGATGGAGATATCAGATCCTCACAATTATGTCTGCTATCCCAGGCTAGAAATGTCCTTTGCAGTATTTGTTGTGCGGCGCAATAAGGTTCAAGGGCCCAAAAGTCTACTAATTCCAGCTTGCTGTTGAAAAAGTCCTCTGCAAACTGACATTATCAGGAAAAAAAACAACATTTTAAATCTTATGTCTACCTATGTGGTGGTACTCTTTTCCTCCATTATATGCACAAATGATGAAAACAGTTCCATTATAAAATGTGCCTCCCCCCCCCCCCCCAAAAAAAAAAATCACATTTCTTAGTAAATAGAACATGAATCATGGGTTGTGAAACCCGTATATGTCACGGGACCTTGTACTCTTTGATTGCTCCAGACTTGGTTGAGTTTTTGTATTCCAAACAGACCTTTTATTAAGGCTGGAGCAGTTCCATATGATTTCCAGGGCACCTATGTATTGAATACACAAGATGCTGTGGATCACCCCTGCAACTTTTATGCAAAGTGGAGCAAAGGAGAGGAGGGAGAGTTGGGAGGAGAGGGAGTTGGCTGGCTTTTTCAGTAGTCCATCTTGTGGGCTTCAAGATATCCTGTTTTTGTCATATGACTCAGTCTAATTATTTTGGATTGGTAATCAAAGGTTGAATAAAATGTACTCTATTTACTGTAAGTATATAATGCAGCATGTTTAATTATATATGTAGCATGCTGTCAGTGCTGCTAGAAATTTGATTTGAAAATAAACATGTTCAACTAGTTTGTTTGCAGAGCCAAGAATCTTGATAGTGAATATGGTGAATTTAGTGAGGTCACCATTTTACCATATAGTTGGTACACATAACACTGGATGAGTTACTGGTACAAGTAAGGCTTAGAAAGTCAGTCTAATGTGGGCATTAGTACAAAGATAACTGTACCTGTAAGTCACTGCCTGGCAGCTTCCAAAAGTTAGTTTCTAATATTGGTTTAAGATCTTGTTATACAACAGAGATGTTTTCTTTGTAACCTGAGAATAGTATTTTACTGCTTTACGTATGAAAAAATCAGTGTCCCTCTGTGTTTGAGTTGTTAAAATTTTTTAAGAGGAAAAAGAATTATGTAGCACAATTCTCTTGATTATTTGTTAGGTTTAGAAGCTTTGCTTTTGAGATGAATGGTATAACAATTTTCAATCTTGGCTTTTTGCTGAGGTCTATAAAGACTTGGATTGATGTTTTATTACTTGAATTATGGTAAGATTTTTCTTGTCTATAACTGGAAAAAGACTTGTCCAGCTTTCCTTCAATTGCTTGAGTAAATCTGAGTTGCAGTGATACAGATTGGTCTGTACCCAGTGGAGGATGTGTTTAGAATGTGAATAATTAGGTGTGTTGACTGTTTGTATCAGTTAGCAGGTAACACTAGTAACATGAAAGGAGCCATGTACTAATTAAAATTACAAACGTCCAAAACAGTAATATAAACAGACATAGAGGAAATGCGAAATAACTACATTTTCACTGTAAAACCAATAATGCTTTTTTCTTCTGTTCTTTAGGTTCTTGATTGTTACAGACCATTTGCTGAAATGTCCAGAGCTGGTAAAAGTCATGTATGCCAAACTGAGCAATCAAGAAAGGTAACCCCAAAAACCAATGTGGCTTTTAGTATTTAGCATTCCATATACAGTATCCTGTTCACATGATTGAAAAACTGTGTGGTTTCGTAGCTGGCACATCATCTCTAAATACATGTTTCTATGTCAGTAATGGTTTTAAATTGGTTGGTTAACATTACAGCGTAGCCACAACTGGCAGTGATTTATGTAGGGTTGCAGAATCCAGGTTGGCGCCATTACTCAATAAAGAAATACAAAAAAAAATAAAATAAAAATTAAAGGCAAGATTTCATGCTTGTGCCTTGATTTCATAAGAGCACCGCACCCTGCTACATTTTAGAGCTGCATTTGAAATATCCTCAGCTGTTCGTATCACAGTTGTGATAACTAGAAATTAAAAGGAAGTCTGATAGAATGGATTTACTGTAGTTGGTGTGCTTCAGTCTGTTCAGTTGAAAATTATAGACATGTATTTGCTTATGATTACTTAGTGTTTTTTTTTAAGATCTTCATTGCACATTTGAAAGCTTGAGTCTAGAAAAAACAAAACAAGCATATTGCATCTGTAAAGACTGTTTTTTACAAGGGGAAAGTGTAAAATTTACTTAAGGTTAGAATTATTAACTCTTGAGAATCTTGCAATATAAGCAGGGGGGAGGTGGTTTAGATAGGAGAGAACTTGAGCTTCTCATAGTCCTGTGCACTTTACATTGCATATTTTTACCCTTATTAAAAGTTGCCACTATCCTTCCCATTAACCTCAGTGGGACAGAAGCCACAAGATTGCATGAATTAGGTTGACTACCATCTCCTATCGCTTTTGTAGGTGCAAGATGCTGTAGAGGTGGTCACCCATCTCTTCATTGTTTTCCATGGGACTATTGTCAGGCTGCCCTCAGAGAAGATGGTAGCTCCCTAGGCAGTATGACTTAAAAACTGGACAGAGAACTATGAAAAGGCAGAGAGAGTGGGATGGGTTGAGAACTATAGGGGAAAGAGCAAAAATATAGGGGTAGGTTTAGGACAGAAGACTGTAAGAAAGGCAGGAGACTAGGTGGAGCAGGGAGGGTGCCTGGCAGAGGATGGGCTGACAGAATGGGGAAGAATAACAGTTTATCTCCTACCGCCCCCAGAACCAGGGAATCCGTACTCAGACAATCAGTCGGAAGGGAAAAGTGACTATTTTAAACCTCAAGCATTTTTGAGGGGTGTAACTAGTGATTTTTTTTTTATTTTGTGGGATTATTTGGTACTGAGTTAGATTGTTAATTTTTAATTTTAGCAGTGGAAAAGTTTGCTTGATTCGTCAGTTCTTGGAAAGGTGTCAGACTGCCAGATTCCATCTGTAACATGTGACTTGTCATAGTAAGGTGCTATGCTGCTACAGCTGGTCGACCTACTGAACAAACATTTTCAATGCACTTATTACACCTATTATGAATCACAAGAATTCTGCAAATCAGCAATCAAAGTTAACAAACTAAAAAAACAGGAAAATTAATCAGAATGTGCAGATAGTTCATCTGAAAATGGTTAGTTTAGTTTTAATTTAAGAGTTATATATAATGTACTAGTAAATGTGCTGCAAAATATTTTGTAAGATCTTTAATATTACTAAGATCTCAGAACTCTGCTATTGAATCTTATGCCTATAATTCCCTTTGTCATATTTCAGAGTGTATTCTCTGTCTCACGTGACCAATGAGAGAAAAAGTCCAGTGCATGTAAAAATGTCCTGACTGCCCTTAGCTGGACAGAAAAGAGGCATTGTAAACCAGAGCATGGGGCATTATTGTCTCATTCTGAGACAAGTCAGAGAAACTTCACTACAAGGGTGCCACCTTGGGTGTCCGTTAAAGCTGACTTTATGGATGAGGACAGAAGGGATGCAATATTGAGGTGTCTGGGATGACAATTTAAGCTTACAAATACATACAAACTCTCTCTGTTACCTGTATATGCTGTATATTTCACATTAAATATACTTATTTCAAATCTGTTTACAGGAAATTAACTATGTTGATAGCATTTGTTGGTACACAAATTAGTGGTGGCCCTTAAAAACTTGCCAGTTGCCTTAGAGAACTAAAGTTTATGCAATTGGAGAACTGCAGTATTTGCACTAGTCAAGGTATTTTCTGTAATCAGGGCCCAATGCACTTGTGATGCTGAGGCATTTGCCAAAGAGTTGCCCTGCTTGCTGTGGAAATGAGCCCCAGAATCTAAAGTTTCAATTAAAAAACAAATACATTTCTGCCCTTTATAGCTATGAAGAAAAATATTCAAATGTTAATTGAATGTACCCAATATGGTGACGCGTGCCTAAGTCTGCAGATAGCCTGCAACAGTAGCTCTGAGTGGTCTGAACTGCCCATCTATCTCAGTGATGTTCTAGCTCTGAAAACTAATGATTACACTTAAATGTTTGTGTTAACCATTTCTCTGTTGATAATTGTTGCAGAAACATCCAACCAGAATAATATGGTGAAAGATTTTCTTTAAGAGCCAGTTGAAATGTGCCAAATTCCAGAGACTTCCTCAGCTATTCTGCAATATTTTGCAGAAATTTTAATAGAAAAGTTTCTTTAAAACAAATCTGTGTAGAACATGCACAACACTAATTAGTTCTCTAAACTAATTGCATGTTAGAATTTTTTAAACTGAAGTGTACAAATTTACCATGTTAGCTGTTGTGTGTTTTTTTTTTTTTTAAGGGAAAATCCTCTCCTTCATATCGAATCTTTTTATTCCCGTAGAGATCTTCCAGTTGCCCTTAATCTTTTTTTATTCCCTTCACTCTTAAATTAAGAACAAACAAACAAAAAACCCCAATCAACCACCCAACCTTCAGGTGTTTGATAGAACTTTCAATTATTTGCATCTTGCTGTTTTGGTTTTATTTGAAAGGACGCAGAAGCACATCACAGTGAATGGTGCAAACCTTAGTAAAATTTTCAGCAGTAAAACAGTTCCCAAACAGTTTCTATTTTGAAAAGTTAATTAGTATAAATGGCATCATTATTCAGCATACATACTACTTTGCTATATTCAGAGTCCTATCTGCTTACTGGTAATAATAAAAATAAAGTGTTTTTTTTTATGATTACTTTTTACTCTGATTAGTACTGCAGAGCCAACATTTCTAAAGGATAGTCAGCTGGATTATATTCCTTCACGTCTTTAGTAAGTTCTGATGAGTTGCACTTGTACCAGCCCCTTTAAGGTGTAATTTGAAGACATCATTGTTAGGTCCTCAGTTACACTTTCCCCAACTTACCTTGCAGAACCTTTAGTACTGAAGATGCACGAGAAGGAAAGATCTGAGGTTAAATTCACAGGGCTGGCAGTTAACAACCTCTTTTTAGGTCATCTTTTCTTATCTGTTATCTTCTCGTCTTCAAACAACCCCCCAACCTCACCAAGCTCATCATCAGAAGCAAGCTCCCCACAAACAAAGACACACCAACTTAAAGCAGCACCAGCCCCTTCCATAATAGATGCAAAACTTGCAGACATATCTCCACTGCTACAATGATTAATATTCCCCACAACACACTTTTCAAGATCTCTGGGTCCTACACATGCTTGTTACAACATGTGGTGTACCTCATCTATGCAACTAAGAACTATGTGGATGAAACGAGACAATCACTACACACTCGAATGAATTCACACAAAAACACTTTATCACCTATGGACCAATACTTTTCACAAAACAATCACTTAGTATCTGACCTCTTAGTCCTTGCCATCAAAGGAAACCTCCACAATACTTTCAAAAGATGTGACTGGGAACTTAAATTCATATCTTTGTTAGATACTAAAAATCATGGACTCAATAAAGACACTAGGTTTATGGCCCACTGACCATTCTTTGTCCTATGACTGCAGAAGTGTTAACTGCCCATTTCACCTTGAATTATTTCTGGCAATGTGTGTTAACTCCTTATGCTTAATCTGTTCCACCCTTGTATTTAGCTGTGATGCTTTGAATACTTTTCCCAGACCTGAAGAACAGCTCTGTGTAAGCTTGAAAGCTTCTTTTACCAGCAGAATTTGATCCAATAAAAGATATTACCTCACCCACGTTGGCTCACCTTCTCTCGATATTTTCTATATCAAATATGCTCAGTTTACTTTCATAGAACTCTACAATGCTATTTTTTCAGAATGTCTTTCAGAGTAGAATTGACATCCATTTGAAAAAATGACCAGATTTTAGACTGAGGAGGTTACTGAGTTTAATACCCTCAAGCATATGCATGTCTAAGGAGTCAAGTCATTCATAGATTTTTATAGACAGAGGGAACTATTACAATCTGACCACCTGCATAACACATACTATTGAATGTTCACCCAGAATAGAACCTAGTAATAGCTATGTTTCAGATTTAACACTGGTGGTTGCTCTCACTTTCAATGCTATCATTCATTTACAAACTCTAGAAAGCAGCACTGTGTTACATTGATTGTTGCGAACTCTTTATGGTAGTGATTGCATGATGTCCTCGCCAGTAAGGTGAAATCAGGAAGAACTAGGTTCAATTTGTATTGGAAAAAGTTCAAATTATGTTCATGGCATAGAAACAGAAGTTAGATAAAAAACAAAAAGTACTCTTTCTGGAAGGTTACAATGATAACGTGTAGTAATCACAACAAGCAAGAGTCAAAGCAAGCTGCTCCATGAGACACAGGCACAGTCACTCCACCCTGTGTTAGGTTGGCCTTTTCCAGAATGACTGTGATTGCACACTTCTACACACAACCCCCTGGCCTTCAAGCAAGATCAGGAACCACTCTCTGTGCTCCACCCTGTTCTTAAATGGATAGCTTACAATTCCAACACAGTCCTCAATATATCACAGCTAGGGTGACCAGATAGCAACTGTGAAAAAATGGAATGGTTATATAGGCACCTATTACCTTATATAAGATAAGGTGCCTATATAAGAAAAAGTCTCAAAAAACAGGACTGTCCCTTTGAAAACGGGACATCTGGTCACCCTTATCACAGCTGAGAAAAAAGCCACAAGAATAATTCCAGGTCTGGAAAACCTGCCTTACAGTGAGAGACTTAAGAAGCTCAGTCTATTTAGCTTATCTAAGAGAAGTTCAGAAGTGTCACTTGATTACTCTCCTAAGTACCTACATGAGAAGACTTCTAATAGTAGACATTGCCTTAATCTACCAGACAAAGACATCATAAACTCCAGTGGTTAGAAGTTGAAGGTAGACAAATTCAAACTGGAAATAAGTTGTATGTTTTGAACGGTGAAGGTAATTAACCATTGGAACAATTTAACAAGTTATGTGGTGGATTATCCATCACTCAAAATCTTTGTAAATTCAGGTTGGTTGTCTTTCTAAAAGCTATGTTCAAGTTCAACCCAAGTTTATGGACTTGAAGCAAAAATTACTGGGTGAAATTCTACAGTATGGATTATGCAGGTGGTCAGATAGTAATAGTTCCCTCTGTCCATAAAATCTGTGAATGACTTGACTCCGTAGACATGCATATGCTTGATGAGGGGCATTAACCCAGCTAAACTCAGTCTAAAATTTGGTCATTTTTTTCAATGGGTGATGGTAAACCTCTTTTAGCATGGTTGCCCCAGAAAATGGAAATTGACCAATTATTCACACACATTTGGGGACATTGGCAAATGACTTCTGGTAGTTTGTGGATGGGAAAGTGTGTTGGGAATGTGTTCCCCTACCTTATCTTTAAATGGTACACATATCCTGTGATGGGGCCTCATCAGATTTATAGTGAAATCTATGAAGTGATCCATATCTGACAACCTCCTATCTTGTGACCACCCCAGCTTATCCCCAATGTGTTGAGTACAGTTCCCTACCACATTCAGTCCCTTGAATGGTTGCTTAAAACAGGCTTCACTGTATTAGTGAGATATCGAGATTAACTCAGGAAGAACTGCCTGCCTTTTACCTTAGTCAGTTGTTTTTTCAGGGTTAATAGAGTTGTGACCATTCTTTTCCACAGGAAAAAAAAAATCTCTTTTCCCCCTCATTGTGACAACTTACTTGGCAAATTAAACTGTGTGGAGTAGTTCAAATGCAAATTTAATTTTGATTTTAAATGTCAGTCCTCACATCTGAATTGCAAATATTTTAGTCAAAGGAAACTCTGAGCTTGCCCTTGAATGTGCTCAATAAAGAAAACTCTTTCAAGATGAGAGAATGACAGTAGAACCTTGCTAATCCACACTCTCTTCTCAGCAGAGGTTTAATCAGGAGTGCTGCAGTGAGGTGTCATATTATGAACACTTGTTTATTCCTTTTTGCGTATAAAGTTTGCATTGTGAATTGATATATCAGAAATAAAACTAAACTATAATTATCAGAGTAAATGACCAAAGTACATTTTGCAATAAACAGTCTTCTTATTGTTCCCTTATGTGCTAGTTCAGATAATTTCATAATTTTCAATGGAGTTTTAATGATTAATGTGGACTGGAGAGTTTCTACAATCTATCTCGTGGCAATTATATTACAGTTATATAGACAAAGGTATATTTTTTCATTGATTTATTGAGCCCCCTCCCCCCTCAACACACACGCTTATTTGTAGTTTTCTATCAGGAAGGAGGGAATTAGTAGAAGATTATATACACAAAATAAAGTGTAAATGAAGGGGCAGGCACACTTAAAGGGATGCTGTCAAGTAGTTTAGGTTGTGTATATGCGTGTATTCTGTTAAAAGTAACTTTAAAGGGAGATTTTAATATTCTTCTCTTCACCCTCCCTACTCATTATGTAACATTGTCAGGCACAAAAGTAGAAAATGAACAGGCTATTTTTAAAAAAGTCAATTTGATTAGACCTTTCTGGCTAGGCTGTCTCAGTTGAACAGTGTGCAAAAATTATTCAGAACGTGTGGTGAAAGTTAATTGCTGTTTAAAGCTCCTTTGCATTTTGAAAACCAGACATCATGATAGTACCACAGGTGAATTTTTTTAATAGACACAGTTTTTAACTACGTTCATTTAATCTATTGTTAGCCTTGGCTTTGTAAATTTAGTTAACAAGTTTACCTACTCATTTATTCATTTTAATTTCAGGATTACTTTGTTAGAACTGATAATGGCCAAAATAAGTGAGAAAAATTCAATGACCAGTGAGGAAATGGCAGTGCTCTTGAAAGATGCTGAATTTCTTGCAAGCCTTTTCCAGGAGAAATGTCATGATGTGCTCAAATTAACTTCTGCTGCAAATACAGAAGATGAGGTAAGACTTCAGGAACACTATGTTAGAATGTGAAGTTGCTAATTTGGGTTGGTTCATGTACATAAAATCACAATGATCTCTTGCCTATATACTCAAACTTCCTTTGGAGAGTAAAGCAGCTGAAGAGATCACAGGAATCTCTTGAAGCTTTTCGGTTTTCTTAAAATCTCAATTTGCTGCTGTACAGTGAGCATTGCCTCTACCAAGAAATGGGGTGGAATTCCTTAGAAGACCTTTCACTCCTACATGATGTTGACTAAGAATTCAGTGCTTGTAGAGGATAGCTCTGTACTTGACATCACAGGAGGTGGTGGTGGAAAACTTAGTTATTTTCGGTCATTTTTAGTTTGAGTTGGATGTCTTGACTTATTCTAGTTTTACCAAGGGCTATTCCTATTTATTTAATTTTTTAATTGTGAATTTTATTTTAGTTAAATAGTCATACTTCTGTAGGGACCTTGGAAGCCAAGTTAAATTTGCTGAACAAAAATAGCATTTCTGACTAGTTTTTCATTGGTTTGAAACAAAAATAGATGGAGCTGTAACCTTATCCTGTTTTTTGACAAAAATGGCTCAACTAGATAACAAATTACATATATTTAAGATATGTAAAGTATCAAATGCAGCCATTTAAAAACATCTTATAAGTAGTGAATTTTTAAAATGCAGTTGGCTAATTATAAATACGATCTCTTTCATATTGTGATTTAGAGTTTAGCTTTTGGGTGTCTTTTTTTATTTCCTCTTTGTGCTGAGGAGGGAGGAGTGTCCAAGAAGGTCTCTTCTGCCTTGTCATGCCCCATGGTGTATGCTAAGGAGGCCTTTGCCATCTTCAGGTAGACTACTCTCCTAATCTAGCTTTTCCTTCATTCGTTTCTGGAGGATTTCGCTTTCACCTTTCCATCCCATTGTATACAAGTATGATGGCACAGCTCTAATCCCGTCTCAAGAAGTACAGACAGCAATTACCCCCATGGCTGTAATACCCCCTGACAATCATAGGTAATTAATATAAAATGCACCTGTGACGGGTTGGATCACAGAAACCCCCTTGGGAGCTGCCACCCGATGTGCAAAGACTACCCCTGCTTCTGTTTTCCCTGCCAGCTCAGGACTCCAGCACCCTGTCTTGCTGAGCCAGACACTCCTGTTTGGCTCCAGACACAGATCCAGGGTCTGAATCACTTGTCCCAAAGCTGCAAGTTTACCTGAAAACAGCTCACAGTAGAGTGCTTGTCTTTAGCACTCAGATGCCCAACTCCCAGTGGGGTCTAAACCCAGATAAATCCGTTTTACCCTGCATAAAGCTTATGCAGGGCAAACTCATAAATTGTTCGCCCTCTATAACACTGATAGAGAGATATGCACAGTTGTTTGCTCCCTCAGGTATTAATACATACTCCGAGTAAATTACTAAATAAAAAGTGATTTTATTAAATACAGACAGTAAGATTTAAGTGGTTCAAAGTAATAACAGACAGAACAAAGTAAGTCACCAAGCAAAATAAAATAAAATGCGCAGATCTATGCCTAATCAAACTGAATACAGATAATTTCCTCACCAGTTCCAGAGTGCTCCCTTTTACAGGCTAAGCTCCTTTTAGCCTGGATCCAGCAATCACTCACACCCCCTGTAGTTACTGTCCTTTGTTTCAGTCTCCTTCACGTATCCTGGCGGGGGTGGAGAGGGTCCTTCTTTAGCCAGCTGAAGACAACCTGGAGGGGTCTCCCACAGGTTTAAGTAGACTCTCTCTTGTGGGTGGAGACCCCCCTCCTCCCTCCTATGCAAAGCCCAGCTCCAAGATGGAGTTTTGGAGTCACCTGGGCAAGTCACATGCCCCTGCATGACTCAGTCTTTGCAGGCCGACGCCATTGTCCATATGGCATCTTGCATGTCTCCAGGAAGACTTCTCATGTGGATTGGAGCATTCCAAGATGCATTGTTCCCTAAGTGTCTCCTGATCAGGTACTTAACCTGGCAAATTCCTTCCTAAAGAAGCTGACCAAATGCCTCACAAAGCTTACTTAGAAATCAGGCAAGCATACAGCCCATATTCTTAAGCTCGAGTAGAAAATGATATATGTGTACAAATAGGATGAACAGATATAGTAGACCATAACCCTTACGGAGATATGTTACATGGCACAGGCAGCACAAAACATATTCCAGTTATGTCATACATACATTTATAAGCACCCCCTCCCCATAAAGCCTTATGGGGTACACTATCACAGCACCTATCACAGGGAGAACCAATACCTCCTCTGTCTTACACTTTCTCACCCTATGTTGCTCATGGAATGTCAATTGGCATTGCCCTCAGATCTGGGTCTCTCTGACCTTCAGCTAGCTTTTAATGCTTTTTAATACAAACACCTGAAAAACACTTTACCTTGTGAAGTTTGGAAAAAATGTGTTTTCCAAGCCTACATTTAGCAAAACATTTTGTAACTACTGCTGCTTTCTTGAGTTCTCATGTATATGACATTCCATGATACAATTATCTTTAACTCACTGACTTCAGTTACTTCTACTCACAAAAGAGGAAAAAGCATGTTTAAAAAGACTTAAAAAAAGAAATTACGCACTTTTTTTTTTTACAAGTCATAACCAGTTTCTTTCCAGCAGGAGGAGCACCATACTATGTCAAAAATGTTGGTTTCCAATATAATAGTGTAGTTGGAAGAAAGAAATATCTTGTAATTAAAACAATGCTACTACAAACTAATTTATTTAAAAAAAAAAATCTTTAAGAACAAGCTTCTGTGATGAATCTATTTTGAAATGCAAATGAAAAAAATCATGTCTTTGTACATTACTATTAAACTGTATTGTAGCTGTCTGAAACTTGTGTTAGAATATTTACAAGTGTACAAGAACTCAAAATATACTAAGCATATTGTGTTATATGTGGGAAACCTGCTTTTATAATGCTCTCAGAAATCCCTCTGTGAGAAAGTGGTAGTTGAGTGGAAAGCAAAACTGGGAATGGGGAAGAAAGAGCCTACAGCCTATCCATGGAGAATAGTCTTTCTAGCCTATCCTAGGAGAATTTATGAAGTTAGACTAAAAAGGTCTTTTAGATAAGTGAAAGAACTTGACTACTACCAGAAAAGATGGCAACTTGAAATTAAATTAAAGGGAAGCATACTGAGGGATTTCCATCAACTTTTTATCCTATTCAGTAACTTTCCAAGTAGTCTGTGTTTTCAATTCTTAAAAAAATATGCTTGGTTTTTACAGTAAAAAGATCTCTGTTCAGCTTTAAGGTAAGCATTCTCAATGCTGTCATAGTAGGTTTCCCTATCTAGCACAAATTTAAGTCCTTCTTGGATGTAAACACAAAAGTCATTTTCAGTATTTTTTTAATCCCATTATCATTGATCATTTACTGCCCTGGAATTGGAGTTGCAAATAAGTGAATAAAAGAAGAGGATTGGCAAGAATAGCTGAAAAATAGTCTCTACACAGAAAGGAAAAATCCTGATAAATCCATGAATATTGTGCCTTGTTGTTTACTAAGAATAACCAATAGAAATTCAGTAGTCTCGGTATTTTTGTCAGTTCTCCAAATATTTCAATTTTTGCCTAAGGGTTGGATTATTTTACAAGTAATGGGATAGTGCCTGCAAAGAATCGAATTTAGTATTTTTCTTTAGACACTATCTTCTGCAGACAACGTACATTCTATCCCAAGCCAATCAGAAGTTGATATTATGCAGCTGCTTCATAGCGAACATTACAATTATTTTATTTTGTTTACAAGCCTGTTTTTTAGCATTTTCACACTTCCATCAGCTTGTATTCACCAGACGCGAAAAATTACCAATTTCCCTCAAATTTGCGTGCCTTATTTTGTTCCTGGCTAGAGAGGATTTTTTTCTGTGTTGGGAAGTTTATTCAAATTCAGAAAATAAGTTAATTTTTTTACCAATCTTTTCCTGTTTCAATTTTTTAAAATATTCCCAATTCATGTTGGCTAGTCAGATCTCCAAAATGAGTTGTACTACAAACTCAACGTTTTTGTTTTGTTTTGCTCTTATAGAGGAGTATCTAGGGTGTTTTTTGTTTTGTTTTTTTTGGGGGGGAGGGGTTACTAAGTTATATAAAGTGTTCTTTCTACATGTAAACAGAACAAAGATTAAAATATATCTTGTATAAAAATGACATGTTCCTCCTATCAGGCCTTGCTGTAGCAATTATTTGCCTGAGCCAGAGGATGAAATGGTGCATGGTAGGTGACATGCAGAGCTGCGGGATTCTGGGAAGAGAGATGTGGGAGACAATGATCCAGGAAAGATTTGTTTCAAAAGTGCTAATTTCCAAACACCTCTTACTGGTCTCGATAAGAACTGTTGGGAATTTGGCAGTTTTGAAGATCAGGCTACTTATTTTTGATACCTAAATAGGTTCCTAAATCCATAACAGTAGGTTCCTTTTTTTTTTTTTTTAATCTTTTACCCATCAAATAAACACCTCCTTCAGCCCCCAAAAAGGCAAAATGAAGATGTGGATGTGTGGTGTATAGTAGGTGGGGTAATAGGGAGACACCTGCCAACCACTGAAACCATCTGAAAAGTTTTGCTTTATGTATACTGATACACCAACAGCTCAGATGTCAGCCATACAAAACTGTACCAACAATCTTTGCCGACAAAATATGCCTGAAAAAAGTGGCTTAGAATAAGTGTTGTCACAGCTCTCACTAGAGTTGCTTGAGCAACACATTATGTATGTTTGTGTGTAATATAATATATTTGCACATACAATTATCTTTAAAAGTTCTGTGCCAATAATACTATTTACAGATATCTATAGATATTTGTTTGCCCTTCAGTACATAAGCTTTTATTATGACTACAATTTATACATACATTAGCTGAGAGTTTTTCAGTAAAACTGCCGTGTCTCAGTACAAAATGGGAATGTGGGATGAAAACGTTACAAATACTGTCTCTGTCATTGAAATACAGTTGTGACTGCATTTCACTAAACCACATAATTATTCAATGCGATTGGGTTTGTGCTGGTGAAAGCAATGTATAAAATAGTTTAGGGCTACATTGTGTCTTGGACTACATGCCAATGAAAGGAAGCAATGGGAAATAATTTCCCTTCCATTCCAGCGTGGGCTAACTAGATCGTGAATCTGGCAGGTAGACAAGCAGGTGCTATGTGCCTGTTGACCTGTTGAACAGGTGAGCAGGGAGGAGTGGGGAATGGACATAGACCTGGATCTGCCAGCACCATCAAGGTAGCATAGAAAGACCAGGTGGGGAAGGTAAAATGTTTTATTGGACCAACTTCTCTTTGTGAAAGAGACAAGCTTTTGAGCTTACACAGAGCTGTGTTAACTGGAAAGCTGCTCTCTCTCACCAGAAGTTGTTCCAATAAAAGATATTCCCTCACCCACCTGGTTTCTCTAATATCCTGGGACTAACACAACTTCGGCAACGCTGCAAGCAAGGTAGCATAGAGTCTGTCATAATTTGCTACTGGTATAGGCCAGCAGCAAATTACGGGATAAGAGGGAAGCAAGGAAGGAATTGTAACTCAGAGATGTCTCTGTCATAGTGTCTCCAAGCAGCTACTTCTGGAGTGTTTGTAGCTTATGCATTGTCCTTTACACAGGGCTATGTATAAAGTCACAGTTTTGTCCTTAGGCATTGCATGCCACACTGAATTTTTTTTTTGCTTTTCTGAGTGATGATTTTGTAATTCTGAGTGCCATACGATCCACCTAGCTAGTGAGAGTCTACACCAAGAAATAGTTTTCTGGTTGAATAAATAATATGCAAATAAGACTGTCTTTTCTACCTAACCAGAATACTGCATTTATAATCCCAAATGCCTGTTTACCCAAGAATAATGTAAATTTTCGCAGCCAAGTTCATTCAACCACAGAATTATGCAGGATTCTTGTGGATAACAAATTGATGTCTTGCAGGCAGTGTTTGTGTCTTCAAAGTGGGACACTCGCACTGGGTAAACTCAAAGAAAAAACATTTATACAGAAGTGATTTTCTCAACCTGTAATTTTCTGTATTTCTGCTGTTGGAAAATACTGTGTTTTTAATAAAAACTTTATCCCTTACGGCTCTATTTTGCTTTCTCTGTGACTTCATGGAAGTTGTAACACTGTGTTTGACAATAGTTTGTAAAGAGGAAATGATTATAATTTAATCTATTAATTATTATGGTTATTTGGAAGAAGCCCTTGTTTGTTCATATATATTTATAATGAAAATATAATCTTTAACAATTTTCAAGGGAAACAATGGAAAAGTAGTAAATGGACATGGTGCCATATGTTGCTGATAGCTCAGGCTTTTCAGTAGACCTTCTGATCTTATATTATTGTTCATAAACATGAATCTATTTTGTGTGTTCATGATTTCAGAAATGTTGCCTTTCTTCACAGGAAGCAATAGTTACAATTCGGCTTCTTGATGTTCTTTGTGAAATGACATCGAACAATGAACAACTGGAACATCTGCAAACTTGTCCTGGTTTGCTTGAGACAGCTGTGGGTGAGTTAATAAATACTACTGCTTTCCAACTACTGGTTCAAAACTGTATTCTGCACTGTATATGAAAATAAGTTTTTTTTCACAACGGGTGGTAATTATGATTGACCTTTTAATAAAATAAATAAATAAAAAGCAGTGAATTACTAATCTACATTTTCAAATGTTTGATTCGTCTCTGGAAGTTCTGTTGCTCTACTTGCTCAGAGTGCAGTTAGCTCTGTTTGCCCAGCAGAGCCTTTCTGTCTCTCAACAGTCCTATTTGTATGGGATGAGTTTGTGAAGGACGACGGCTTCATTTTCTTCCACTGTCTGATTGTGTGTTTTAAGAGTTCCTCCAAAAATAAAAATAGGACTTTCCCATCTGTCACTTATTGTATTCTTTATTTTGACTTCCAGGTACTGAATAAAAGTTCTCATTAATCAAATTGTTACTTCCAAGTTCAGTTTAAAACAAGCCTCCCAGATTTTTACACAATAAAAAGAAGCCAGGCCAGTGAGGAGAGACCCTCGCCTCAGGCAAAAGGGAGAAAGTGGTGTGCAAGTAATGACTTCTACCCCCAAAACTCTTCGCTTTAGCTGAGTCTGATGTTGCTGCACGCAGCCTTCAACACAGCTCGTAAAGGTCTGATGTCAGTTTAAGGAAATCGTTCATTCAGCGTATTAATTTGAACTTGTAGACTGATATTACTCAGCTTATATACACTGATATTCTAAATGTCCTTTGGGAAGAGGATTGCTAGTGTGCTCTGCTCCTACACTTACCTATAGCTAACCTTTCTGATTAAATTCAAATACATAATTTACTACTTCCATTAAGTAAGGGCACTTAAATGCACTTACATCTATGTATGTCTTGAAGAATCACAAAATATCCACTTATACTTCCTTAACAAATGCTTAACTATTTCAGCACAGAAGGAGAATTACAAGGAGTTGGAGATCAATATAGCACTTTCACCAGTTAATATGCCAATATTTGTTTCACTAGCAGCTTTGTCTGATTTTTCTGTGCAGTTATCTCCAGACTAATTAAACACAGCTGCAGACTAGAACATTGCAACCATGTGTGATCCGTTATAGTTCTCAGGCACTGCTAGCCAATAGGACTACCGCAATGGATTCTGTTCTCCAATTTGTTTCTTAGCCTAAGAATAACAATGTTAACTTGACAGTTAAGTGTTTTTTGTTAGCAGCAGTTTGAGGCAAAACCTCAATGTTCTAGAGAAGTCTCTGCTTTGAAAGAATTGAAAACCGAGCACTACAAAGGGATAGCATCAATAAGAGTGTCCGAATCATCAGCCACTAATGGATCTGATACCTGTGTGGAAAATTGGACTCATCCTTATGACTCTGTGTCTGAACTACAAAATCAAATAAGTGTGAGAAGCTTCAGGGCTGTCTTAACCTAACCCTAGCACAAAAATTAACAAACAAACAAACAAAATTGGCAAACTGATGTTCTTCCAACATTCTTGAAAAATCTAGAATTATATAGAAATGTTAAGTATCAGAGGGGTAGCCATGTTAGTCTGGATCAGTAAAAAGCAACAAAGTTCTGTGGCACCTTATAGACTAACAGCTGTATTGGAGCATAAGCTTTCGTGGGTGAATGCCCACTTCGTCAGATGCATGTAATGGAAATTTCCAGGGGCAGGTATAAATATGCTGGCAAGAATCAGTCTGGAGATAAGTGTTCTCCTACAGGTTTTTGTATATTGCTTCAAGTTTCTTCATGAGGTTGATAGATTTCCATTCCATACAGCTAAATGCAGTGTCTTGCATGGTGTCAAGTATCAGAGGGGTAGCCGTGTTAGTCTGGATCTGTAAAAAGCAGCAGAGTTCTGTGGCACCTTTGAGACTAACAGATGCATTGGAGCATAAGCTTTTATGAGGTTGAGGTTCTTCATGAGGTTGCTCCAATACATCTGTTAGTCTTAAAGGTGCCACAGAACTCTCTGTTGCTTTTTATAGAAATGTTAGTGTTTTGAAAATTGCTATCAAAAGCAGTGATGTTCCCAATATGGTAATGTATTAAAATGTCTGTTTGCTTCCTTATGTAGATACTTTGCGGCTAACTCACCTGGCTGGGAAACAGACTGCAAATATCTTCACTGCCACACATTCTATGACAGGAGAGGGAGAAATTTCGCATCCAGCTGTGGGTTTTAAATCACACCTCATTCGATTGATTGGAAATTTGTGTTACAAGAATAAGGAAAACCAAGACAAGGTAGGATTGTTTCCATGTAGTCTCTTGCATGATCAGTTACACTCACTTGTGTGATTTATGACTAAATAATATAGTTAATCTACAGTAGAGGTTAAAATCATAATTGGCTTTATTTTTTGTGTGTGTTTAACATGTTTTACTTCAATTTTATCCTCGTGCTTTCTGTCCATCTCTCTCTCTCTCTCTCTCTCTCTCTCTCTCTCTCTCTCAAAGCCAATGGTTAGTTCTTCCTGCCCCTTTCACATCTGACTACAGTTCTTAAAAAACTTCTGGAAGTTAAAACCCAGCTGATTTTTAAAAAACAACCAAAAATCCAGTTTAGTTGGCCTCTCTATTGCCTCTCTCTCTCTCTCTCTCTCTTCCCCCCCCCCCCCCTAAAACTTTCTTCCATTTTTGAGATGCAGGTAAGTCTACATACCTCCTCATATTGAATCCTATGACTCTGTTGAGGAGCCAGTCCCATATAGGGAAAATTAGCTTTTCTTTATAGAGTGAGAACAATGAAAAGAAAGTGAGGGGACAGCTGCCTACTTTTAGTCATTAAATCCTTTCCTGAGTGTTGCATAAGATGTGATTTTCATCCAGTTGTGAACCTGCTTTTCTTGCTGCAGGCAAGTAGGCCTTCTATGAAAAATATTGTAATGTTTAAACGCATTATGTTGTAAACCTTTCCAGAATTGGACAGATTGCACCATAAGGTAAATTAATCAAAGAGCTCCTAACACATAATAATCCTCCACAACACACGTTTCAAGATATCTGGGTCCTACACATGCCTATCGCAACACAGGAGATGTGGAGATGTGTTGAAAAGTGTGTTATGGGGAATACTGATCATCCTAACAGTGGAGATATGTCTGCAAGTTTTGCATGTATTATGGAAGGGGCTAGTGTTGCTTTAAGTTTGTGTGTTTTCGTTTATGGAGAGCTTGCTTCTGATGACACATCTTTTGATGACGAGGTTGGTATCATGGTAGCCTTCCCTCTGGCTCATGAGGGCTAGAGGTGACTGTTTCTTAGGGTCAGTCAGACAGTTTGTTTGAGCAAATTTAGGATTATTTCCTTTATTTCAATATTGTCTTAGATAAAGTTAAAGGGTTTAACAATTTCCAGAAAAGTAATAAATGGGATAGAAAATAAAAAGCATGGGATAATGGCTAGCTCAAAGGACTAGTAAAGAAATATAGAGCATTTTATGTCCATCTCAAATCAGGCCTATGTCAGCAGAGCCCATAACTATTATCTGACCACTTATGAGCGTTCCATGTGAGATGAGCTAATCTAATTCCACATTGCCAAGTAGAGTCTGTCTACTGTTACTTGGGCTGTTTGTATCTGGTCCTCCACTTCTTATTTTGTAGTCACAGCCTCAGGTTCTGCCACCTGTGGAGAAGGATTTCTTTTCCAGTATAGTTTTTTCATTGGAACAGTGTGTTGTAATGCTGTTTGGATGGAGGTAATATCAAGGCAACAGTACCCGGAACAACTAAATATCAAAGGCAGTTTCCTTGGGAATGCTTGTACTTCCATTGCCAGTTTGAGGAGACATACACGCACTAGCTCTCATTGGTAAATGGTAGTTTGTCTTAGCCATGTGTATGGCCAGTGCAGTTGCACTGCCCTAGGAACAAAGCTGAGTGGATTGTGACTCAAGTCAGAATCTACCTCCCCATTTCCTCTTGCTCTATGGGAGACATACCCTTCACCAGCACCTATACCTGGCACGGACTACATCTCCCAGTGTGCTGTTGCAGCTCTGCTGCCTGGTGCATTGGGGGCAGAGCTGAAGCAATGCCCATCTACACAGACTGAGAGGGAGGTGGGTAATGACTCTGCAGAAACTGCTTCCTTCACCCCTCCTCTCACCTGCTATGCAAGTAGCTAGGACAAGGGATTAAAGAGGTGATTTATATTGGCAATGGTGGAAAATTTGGGGACAATACTTCTGAGTGGAAAAATTAATTATTGCTGTTACTTTGATGCATCTGCATCTTGTATTAAACCTGTAATTTAGTTTTCAGAAAAATTATTTTTATCCCTCCATTGTGGAAAGAAGTATGGTGTTAGCCCTGTGGTATCGTTCTGATGGAAACCTTCTGGGGCTTGTTCTTAGGAATGTATTGTTTACATCTCTTAGTCTTCATAGGTTTTTTTTTGCTATTGTGATAAGTTCTTAAGACATAGAAAAAGCAGAGATTTAAGTTGTAAAATGAGATGTGATTATTAAAGCAGGTTGTTGGCAGGCTAGCCACCCTAATTATATTTTTTCTGAAGCTGCGTAGGTGAAGTGTTGTAAGAAAAAAGTCTCAGACCAAATTTGCAGTTCAGGTCACTAAAATATGGCTGTGCAGGATATCCCTGAATGTGAGTGTTGACTGATATAACATGTCTGATATAAATCCAAATGTTTTTACTCAGTGCTGGTAGAGCTTGAGCAGCAACAGACATATGCAAAGTTCAAACCTGTGCAAGGAGTGAAAACTCCTTTTTACCTAAATAGTATGGTGGGGCTCACCGCCCTCTTAGCCCCTGCTGCAGGTAGGGGAAGCAGTCAGAAACTGCTGCATCTAGGACACCAGGGGGCAGGCTGAGCCCTGTGGGCCACTTGTCTCCACCCCTGGGACAGGCATGGAACTTTCTCCGGAGGGGAACCTGCCAAGAGCCACGTTCAAACACCTTGGGTGTTTTTGTGGAAGGGGGGGAAGGGAGGAGTTGTGTTTTTTGCTTTGTCTCTCACAGAATGAGACTGAGTGTCCCTTACTTGGGAGGTTGTGAGGAAAGAAGGGGAGTGCTTGGGTAGAGCAAGGACTGTAAGCGATGTTTGACAGGCAGGTTGGACATGCGAGCGGCGAGTCTGTTCTGCAAAGAGAAAACTGAGTATAAATGATTTATTCTGTATCTGTTGGTTTTGTCTTTTTTTAAGATTATACAGTCTTTGGGGCAGCAGCTATCCTCTGTGATTATACAGTGCCTAACACAATGGAGCCCCCAGCCCTTCACCCCAACCGCCTGTTCAGTAGAAAGTTGGCTTTTTGTTTCACTCCAGCTGTCTGCATAGTAGCACAGAAGAGAACTGCCAAGTTCAGCTATTGCATATAGCTAGAAAATTCTGTGTGTCCTGAGTTGGAACTTTCTTGACAAAAGAATATGATGCTAAGGAATGTTACTCTCTAGAAACTAAAGTCTTCTGTTCAGCAAAGGAACAAGTACATCATGGATAGCAACTATTTATCTTCATCAACATTACCCTGTCCATTTTCAGGGACATCATCTAAAGAGTGTCACAGTAGTTCATTTTCCATCTCCCATTAATTCTTTCTTCTCTATTAAGAGTGCAGTTTTTTGTGGTGTGAATACCATTGTTTTCTCTTTTTCTTTGCTAAAATATATTCATTCTGAAAGGGGGAATCCGTATCTCAAATGGAGTTTTTGTTTGGGCATTCCAAAAAGCCGTTGACAATTAGTATAAGCAGTATGTCAGTATTGAAACAAGTCAAAAATGTTTCTCATTTTTCAGTAAAAATTTTCTGACCCGCTCTAATCATTATGCAGCTTTTAACTAATAAAACAAAACATTAATTACAAATGTGAATTTAAGAAGATGCCTTAGAAGTAGATGATAACATAACTTCCTTCCCTCTGCAGAGTACATGGCCAGTAGTCATTATTGCTGGGATTCTTATGCTTTTTGTAGACACATGGAAATAACCATAAGAATTGTATAAAAGGAGAGTGGTCAGTAAACTTCAGACCCTGACTATATTCTAGGTACTTGGCTCTACTGCGATGCAGGCAGGCAATGAGATTTCTTGGGCAGGAAAATGGTTTGACTCAAAGCAATTTTATTCTTTAGGCAAGGGAAAAAAAGTCTTGATTACCAAAAGCATTAGACATCAATGCCAGGCACATGCCTACCTGAATGGGATTGCTCTAATTTTGCAAATAACTCTCTCCATAGAAAGCAATCAATACTTTTTTTTTTTTTTTTCTTTCAGAGGAAAGATTACTTAAGGAATGTAGGTTCTGAGTTTTGAGATGCATATCACTTTACAGTTATAGCTGACAATAACACTTCCCTAAATTTAACTTCTCCATTGATTCAGAGTAGAGGAAGAGTCTTCTTGTGTGGATAGAAAATATACTTCAGGTGCATCTTTTGTAAGGTGTAAACTTAAAAACAAAATTTAAAAAAATAAAATGTCTGTTTTGTCTAATAAATTAGTTAATTTTTTTTATAACGTTGTTGGCTTTTGAGAAGTCTGGCTGATATGAAGGCTGCTCAACCTGAAAATATGAGCAAGATCTGACTTGTTTAGAATTCCTCTTTTTTGTAATGTAATCCCATTTTTTAAAATGTCAAAATTCATAAATCAAGCTGTCATCATTAGACTCCTTTACTTACTGTTCCTGTAACAGTCAAATAAATTAAATTCCTAAGTAGAAGATACATACCTGCTTGCTTAGTTTTTTAATTATAGGTTATAATTTTTTTTACTCTCAAGTATTCTGAGGTATTAGAAATAACTCTTAGTTGGGTTAACTGCATCTGTCTCTCAACAGTTTATATTATGTAAAAGAGGCAGTGTTTGCGTTCTGTATTGTGTGTTCAGTTCATTTAACTGACTACACACTTGGGCTAGGCCATCCAATTGTCTGTAAAGGAAGGTACAGAAGGTGTTAAAATGACATGGATTTAATTATATATGACATTATTTGAGAGAGAGAGAGAGAGAGAAATCAACATTATTTTATTGATGTTTCTGAAAGAAAAAATGATACTGCGATGGATATTGAAATCCCTGTTAAAATTACCCACATACCACTACACCATCACAGAATTGTTAGTGCTACTACTTTTTCACGTCGTGGTATTTCATTCTTATGGCCTGACTGTCGGAAGTGCAAAATTCTTACTGAAGTTGGACAAACCATTTACTTTGAGTAGATCTATTATTAAAGTAGCCTATTTTAAGCTTCTAATATAGTATGTATTATAGATACAGAGGGTTTCTAGTACCTTTTTTTAAACAAATTTGTTTAAATTCTTTCTCAGTATTGCTGCTTGCTGGTGGCAGGATCACCATATGTGGAAGAATGTGTGCCTTTTTTGATCACATACTCTCCACCAAAGATCTTAGCTTGTACTAGAAATTCTTTTTTACTGGTGTCAGATACCACTCACATACTGTTTTTGTATAGATTTTCTACTATTGCAACAGAGAGGATTTCATTATAGTTTTCCATATCGTTTTCCTTAGTTTTAACATCAGTATAAACTTTAGTTTCCTCTTCTTTTGCCCAATCAACATCCCAGGTACTATTTTCTTAAAGTTACACCAGACTTTACAATGAGCTGATCTTATAATGTTGTGCATTTTGCATAGAATCCTTTTGGAAATAGTTTTCTTTTCCTCTCCATTTACAGATGCTTAAATGTTTGTTATAGTTGCGTATGAGCTACAGCAGTGGTTCTCAACCAGGGGTATGTAGAGGTCTTCCAAGGGGTACCTCAACTCATCTAGATATTTGCCTAGTTTTACAATAAGCTAGCCAAGTCAGTACAAACTATAATTTCATACAGACAATGACTTGTTTATACTGTTCTATATACTATACACGGAAATGTAAGTACAAGATTTATATTCCAGTTGACCTATTTTATAATTATATGGTAAAAATGAGAAAGGAAGCAATTTTCCAGTAATAGTGTGCTGTGACACTTTTTTGTATTTTTATGTCTGCTTTTGTAAGCAAATAGTTTTAATGTGAGGTGAAACTTGGGGGCAGGCAAGACAAATCAGACTCCTGAAAGAGTTACAGAATTCGGGAAAGGTTAAAGGCCTCTGAGCTTACATTGTCAGTCACTTTTGTATCTCCGTTTTCTTGGCTTGGTATAGTAGTTTTGGCCCTCTTGAGTTATTAAAGTATCTAGGTTTGTATTTTATGAGGAACCTAAAGTAAAAATAATTGAGAATTTCTGTTTTATCAAATTTCAGGGCTTGACCACCACTTTTTGTGAATAAAATCCCAAAATAACGTTATTTAAGAACATGTTATGGAAAACAAGCCAAAATATTATTGAAACAATTTTGTTTGCAGAGTAATGCAACATGATCATATGTGGTGGATCCACTTTATTGTATTAACTGCGTGTTGTAGAGTGCACAGGTTCATTGTGAAGAGTAAGGGAAAGAGACCAGTTAGGATGGTAGTTTCTTGGGGAAAACATGTTCTTTATCATGCTACTGATCAACAAGTTTTAAATCACTGAACATATGCAATAAACACAGGTATTAATTGTAACAATCCCACCTCCCACTGGAATCTCTGAAAATTCCAGACTGCCTGAACATTGCTAAAGGAGTCTAAGGGAGTTAGCAGCCCAATTCTCATTTAATTTCAATGGGGTTAGAGTGTCTAACTCTGTCTGTATCCCTCCTCTATCCTTTCACTCCTCAAGTGCTCCAAAGCTCTAATTACTAGAGCAATGCTTCTCAAAGCTGGTCTGCCGCTTGTGCAGGGAAAGCCCCTGGCGGTCCGGGCTGGTTTGTTAACCTGACGCGTCCGCGGGTTCGGCCGATTGCGGCTCCCACTGGCCGTGGTTCGCTGCTCCAGGCCAATGGGGGCTGCTGAAAGCGGCGGCCAGCACATCCCTCAGCCCGCGCCGCTTCCCACAGCCCCCATTGGCCTGGAGTGGCGAACCGCGGCCAGTGGGAGCCGCGATTGGCCGAACCTGCGGATGTGGCCGGTAAACAAACCGGCCTGGACCGCCAGGGGCTTTTCCTGCACAAGCAGCAAACCGGCTTTGAGAAGCACTGTATTAGAGGGTCTTAACTTGAAATATCCTTTCCAAGGGGTAGTTTTAATGGACCCTTAAGTCTGTATCCATTTTTTTTAACCAATCCACTCTCCATGACTCTCTCCATCCTCTAAATAAATAAAATAAAATAAAAATTAGGAACCATATGTGAACCAAGACTTAGCCTGAAGGATGCAAGAGAATAAAACAGCATTTAGCAATCGAAAAGGAGGTGGCAGAGGAAAAGAAAATTTAAAGAAAAACTAAAGACATGTCTGGGAATTGCAGTTGCTTATTCAGATGGAATCAGCAGTACTTAATTTCTCCCATCAGAATTTATTATAACTTGTGAACACTCAGCACTGAACTGCTCTCAGTTCAATGTGGTACTGCCCAACTGCAAGATGGTGCTGTTTGTTTCTTTGGGACCTGCAGTAATCTGAGGTAATTTCATTTTAGAGGCTATTGCTCTTTAAGAATAAAAAGTGTTTTTACTTTTAGTTCTACTGCGTGTATAAGAATGGAGAAATGCTCTCTATTTTGTACACTGAAACTAGTTCCTCTTTCTCTGTGTCATTCTCATACTAGGGATTTGGAGAAGGATTTGGTAAAATGGGGTACTTTTCTAGGTTAATCAATTTCCTCCAGGCCTACTCTTCATCAGTCTCTCATTATCCCATCAGATTTTTTCCTTTCAGTATTTAATCAATGCTAAGTCTGTAACCGTGTAACAAAATGGACACCTCAGTCTTCACTCCTTTGGTTAAATAAGTAAGTGGAGATGCCTTTATTGCAGATCTTGGAAAATAATTTACCACCGCCTAGGGTTGCCAGATGTCTGGTTTTCGACCAGAAAGTCCAGGCACAAGGGAACCTGTATAGTGTCCGTTCAGATGTACTGACTGGACACGGTATTGTGGGTGTGTGTGGTGGAGAGGCGCCAGCCCCTGCTCAGCTGTCACTGCCTCCTGCCCGCATCTTGTGGGCAGTAAGACTCTGTATCCAGGGCTGTAGTTCCTGTCCCAGTCCCAGAGCAGTGTGAGGCCAGCTGGCGGCAGGAGGGAGGTGGAGAGGGTGGAGCAACGAGGAAGGAGGAGAGGGGAGAGCAGCAAGTGACAGGGGAGGGGTGAAGAGGAGCAAACAGGGTGGGGCCTCAGGGGAAGAGGTGGAGCAGGGGCAGGGCCTTGGAGGAAGAGGCAGAGGAGGGGGAGGTTTCGGCGCTCCTGCTTTAGTGTCTAGTTTTCAGAAATTAGAAAGTTGGCAACCCTAACACCACCCCACAAGCAAACAGTAATGGAGCCTGTCCATTACATGTGTGTCTCAAATAGTTTTGATCTTTTAGTATATTAGGTTTATTGCTTGCAGCGAAAAAAAAGTTACCATGCTACAAAAAGCAAACTTAAAAAAAAAAAAAAAAGCAATTAAACCGCTAATATGTGTATTTATGAAGTCATCTTGTGCTCTACTGAAATTTAATTTCAAATCATAAACCAAAGATTCCAGTAAAATGCATCACTTCAAGTAAATGAAAGGTTCCAGTGAGAGTTGAGGCAGTTTGAATCCAATGATTTTACAAATGTGTTGCAACACTTAGTTATTGATCTGCTCACTCATACAATGGCTTACTCATAAAATAATATAAAGAACAAAAAGTGACTTTCTGCAGCAGTGCACTACTTAAATTTAATGTGAATTCAAAAATGTTGGTTTTCAGTGACAGTGGTGCTTGAACAGGGGTCAAGGTTGGCAGTATAGATAGGCATAGTGGAGACGGTGAGTTGGGGGTAACATATAAGAAAATTTAGTGTAGATAAGTAAGGAGAAAGCAGTTATGCAGAGCCCAGAATGCTATTGCAAGATGCTTGGATATGAAGCTGCAGAAGCGGAGGGGAACCAGTGCAGGGATTCATGCTTGTGGTGTATGTTAGAATCATAGAATCATAGAATATCAGAGTTGGAAGGGACCTCAAGAGGTCATCTAGTCCAACCCCCTGCTTAAAGCAGGACCAATTCCCAGCTAAATCATCCCAGCCAGGGCTTTGTCAAGCCGGGCCTTAGAAACCTCCAAGGAAGGAGACTCCACCACCTCCCTAAGTAACGCATTCCAGTGTTTCACCACCCTCCTAGTGAAATAGTTTTTCCTGATATCCAACCTGGACCTCCCCCACTGCAACTTGAGACCATTGCTCCTTGTTCTGTCATCTGCCACCACTGAGAACAGCCGAGCTCCATCCTCTTTGGAACCCCCCTTCAGGTAATTGAAGGCTGCTATCAAATCCCCCCTCATTCTTCTCTTCTGGAGACTAAACAATCCCAGTTCTCTCAGCCTCTCCTCATAAGTCATGTGCTCCAGACCCCTAATCATTTTTTGTTGCCCTCCGCTGGACTCTTTCCAATTTTTCCACATCCTTCTTGTAGTGTGGGGCCCAAAACTGGACACAGTATTCCAGATGAGGCCTCACCAATGTCGAATAAAGGGGAACGATCACGTTCCTCGATCTGCTGGCAATGCCCCTACTTATACAGCCCAAAATGCCGTTAGCCTTCTTGGCAACAAGAGCACACTGTTGACTCATATCCAGCTTCTCGTCCACTGTGACCCCTAGGTCCTTTTCAGCAGAACTGCTACCTAGCCATTCGGTCCCTAGTCTGTAGCAGTGCATGGGATTCTTCCGTCCTAAGTACAGGACTCTGCACTTGTCCTTGTTGAACCTCATCAGGTTTTTTTCTGCCCAATCCTCTAATTTGTCTAGGTCCCTCTGTATCCGATCCCTACCCTCTAGTGTATCTACCACGCCTCCTAGTTTAGTGTCATCTGCAAACTTGCTGAGAGTGCAGTCCACACCATCCTCCAGATCATTAATAAAGATATTAAACAAAACCGGCCCCAGGACCGACCCTTGGGGCACTCCACTTGAAACCGGCTGCCAACTAGACATGGAGCCATTGATCACTACCCGTTGAGCCCGACGATCTAGCCAGCTTTCTATCCACCTTACAGTCCATTCATCCAGCCCATACTTCTTTAACTTGGTGGCAAGAATACTGTGGGAGACCGTATCAAAAGCTTTGCTAAAGTCAAGAAATAACACATCCACTGCTTTCCCCTCATCCACAGAGCCAGTTATCTCATCATAGAAGGCAATTAGGTTAGTCAGGCACGACTTCCCCTTCCCCTTGTTGACTGTATCAGACAAGAAAGATAATTTGGTTAGCTGTTTTCTGTAGACTGCAGAAGGGCTATGAAGGTGTCAGGGATGCCAGAGTAAGAGGTCACAATAGTCGAGATAATGAGGACCAAGATGAGTGCAGGACACTGGAAAACCAACTGATTTTGTAGATTATGTGCAATAAGCAGCTGCAGGATTTGAAGATGGTTTGGTTATGTGGGGGAAGGGAGAAGGCAAAGCAAGAAAAATGTGCTTGACAGCTTACTAGAGTTTTATTTAAGGATATTTACTCTGTAAATTGTGCCATGTGGTGACAGTTTGTGTTTTAATGGTTATAAAGCTTTAACTTTTTGAATGTGTCTACTGTCATTTCCATTTTCACAGTTGTGATTTAAATTTTCACAAATTATAGGAGGGTGGTCAGATAATTATTTAATCAAAAATCTAAAAATATGCTTAAAAGTAAACTTAAGTATTATCTATCAGATAATTATATTTTTATATTTATATTTTATAAAAAAAATAAAAAATGAATTCTGCCAAGCCTATTTATGGTATAGCTAGGAGGTTGTTTGGTCCTTAGTCATTGTATATAACATATATCAAAACTAAATTAAATTTTAAGATGAATATAATCCATCTCCTATATCAATTCAAATATCTGTGTGTGGGCACGTGTGTATAGTTAACCATTGGAAGAGGCATAGGAGAGAGCAATTGTTATCTTCTATATTATGCTCTTGATGTCACTGCCATACAGAATAAAAGTTTGTTTCTGTGACTTGTAAATGTGGCTTTTGTACCAACATGGTGTTTATGATCTTCTTAGTTCTGATTTAGGCATATCAGTCATCCTTTCTGAGGAGAAAGGAAAATCCTGATATGATTACTCTGTAGAAATTATACCTCAATCCTTTTTTGAGGCAATATGTCAAATCCCCAGTGGAGGCACTTGTGTACCACTGCTCAATTAAACATCTGATCAGACTGGAGCGCTTCTGTAGTCAGTGTATCAAAATGTAACTAACTGTGTGTGGGCTCTTGAGCAAGAAGATTGGAATTCAGGTTTTTTTTTTTCTGTTGTCATTTTCAATTGGAATTATTTGCATTGTTGTACATCTTAAATTACTAATCTTCCCACAAGCAGTATTTAGGTCATGTTACTCATATACATTGTAAAGAGATTCTATAATGCAAGATAAATTAATCTCTGGGTAAGATTCACAACCACTTATATGATCCATTTCTCTGCAAATGTTTCATTGCCAAATTGGGGCCGTGGGAGGGGAAATCTAGAATAAATTCTTTTTGTGTCACTAATGGACTCAGTTCACGTATGTGGAGAAAATAACCTCATTTGGATGATAACTGTCTAAACATATGAAACGCAGTTGGAAATCTTTTTGTAAAAGTGGAAAATTATATTAAATTATCCAAAGCTAAAAACTTCTGGAAAGAGAATCTGTTGTTGTTGTAGCTTGAAACTTAAATGCCAAAATTACTCAAGACTGTTTGTTTTACTGTTCAATTTAATTATAAAAATAACTATGGAAACAAGTACTCATATAGATCACTTTTTACTCAAATAAATACCTTTTTGTAAATAGTCTAATTGAAATGTGAATGAATATACTTTACGATATTGATTTTTTTAAAAAACATTTGAGTGTATAGAATTTGTTGAACTCTGCTTGTGTAAATCTAATTTTCCGGCTTTATCTTTTATTCATTGCCATGGTGTCTTTTAAATGTTTAGATTATTGGCTTTCCCTGAAATTATATTTTCAGAGTATATGTTTCACTTTACTCAAGAAGTTTTTCAAGATTTGTACAAGAATTTTAGTTTATTCACTATTTTTATATTCAAATCTAATTAATACATTTCAAGTAAAATTGTTGAAATTGCAGGTGGTATAAATTTGAAGGTCAATTTACCGAAGTCAAATTAAATGTAATTTTCACAAATTAAGATAAATATATTGTTGCTTGCTAATCCAGGTTACTTATAACTTTGGGCCAAAATCTTGTTTTAGATGATTAATCCCATTTGTATGGGAGTGGGCAGCAGTTGGACATTTGTCTACAAACTAGAATGGTCTACACACCTACACCCACGCCGTAACGTGCTCTCACTGAAGTCCATTGCAAAATTTCAGTTGACTTCAATAGAAGTTGGCTGTGTCCTCTGGCATGGACAAAATCATGTCCATGTTTTGTGCATGGCTCTCCCCCTGACTTTTTGGAAGGGTGAGATGTTAGTTGTAGAACTGATCAAAACTCAGAATTTCAGTTCTGTGGGAAATTCCAACATTTTCAAATTTTTCATTTCTTCCTGTTTGGACAAAATGTTGAATTTTTAAAATGTCCTAAAAATTTTTTCAGAATTTTTATTTTATATTGAAAATATTGAAGCTACCTTATCAAAGAGCTTCATTTTGATATATTATAAATAATATTACAAAGATAATATAATCAAAATGATAGTTGAAATGAATCACTTCAACCTTATCGAAATGAAGCGCTTTGATAATTTTTCAGTTGAAAATTTTGATAATATTGATACACGCTAAATGCTTACATTTCATTGAATGAGCATAGTCTGAGAGAAAACAACTTTCAACCAGTTCTAGTTAGCTGCCTAAATTACAGAAGTTCTCCTAGTTCCATTCATGGGAAGGTTGTGGACTGGGGAAGAAGCTCAGTGTTGCCAGCTCTACCAGTTTTATTGCTAGTTTCACGTGTACGTGTGTGTGTGTGTGTGTGTGAGAGAGAGAGAGAGTATCTTAAAACCTCAGTTCCGGGAGTCATGTGATTACATGAGAATCTCACTTCCATTTTTAAAAGAGTTTCTAGCCCTTGTCGCTGTGGGGAGAAGTGTCGAAACGCAAACTGTCCCTTTCTGTGTTTCAGGGACAATAGTGGGCAGAAAAGTCTCTGTCAAAAAGGGAGCTTAGGAAATCTGGGTGTAGAGCTCCAGATCCAGTGTGGAAGGCCTGAGGGCTTGTGCATAAGATGGTCCTTTAGTCCTTGCCCCCAAAAGATCCTAGGGCATATTCAGGTTTTGGGCATCCCTTCCCTGACAGAACAATCTCAGGGAAACTGTTCAAGGTTCCCTTCATGGAGTTTTCTGTCTTCTGTCTCCTCTCTCTCTGACCCCACTCACTGTCCGCCTGCTTCTGCAGGTTTTTCAGTGTGAAGGGTCCACCTGGCCCTTTGAAAATCAACTTCAAAGAAAACTACTTATTTATACTTGCTGATAGGAATTTCTTACTGTTGCTGAGATCTATAATTCACTATTTTTTCTTCAGTTGAAAGTTGCTTTTTTAAGAAACTAGGAAGAGAATAGTTTTGTGCCAAATATATTTGATAGTAAAAAAAAAAAAAAAGTGTGTTTCAGAAAGGTAGCAAGGACAACATAATATGGAATGGCAATGAAAACTGTCTATATTTGTCTCTTATTGGTACAATCTCCCATCCGGGTACCCTCAGCATTGGTCCTATGGAAACAAATCTTTCGAATTATTTTTAAATCCCGTTTACCCAGTCAAAGATATTGCCTCTGAAAGGTGTGCAATAACATGTGATACATCATAAAGAGTTACTGCATTTGTGTAGCAACCACTTCATCAAGTTGTGATATCTCATTTGTTGTTGTTGTTTTTTTTTTTCCCAAGTGATTAAACTGTTATGAAACAAGCACACTTCATATTTCACTTGTGGCAACCTGAAGTTGCTTTTGAATTGTACACATCCGGACCTGTATCAAATTGGTGAAATGTTGGAAGAGGTGAAAAGGAATATAGTGTAAACAAGACTAAACTGAATTTTTCAAACTCTGTAAATGATTGACTCCCTCCCTACCTGAGGAAAGATATCCCAAGTATCAGACAGTTAGTAACAAATTTTTATATGCTAATTGTGGCCATTTGAGAGGGATTCATTATGGAATAGCTGAAACGATCTGAACTATACATTTGCAAATTCATATATAAAATATACTGCTCCATTCTTTGTAGAGATGTGAATTTAGCTAGTTGATGGGTTCTTTACATTCACAGTTGCATACGTTTGCTTGTTGCTAGGTTGCCAAGCATTTGAAAAAACAAACACTCAACAAAACCCTTGTTGTAATTTAAAGTCAATTAAGAAACTAATATGTAATCTCCTCATGTGCAGCTTCATGTATCATCTCGTCCATAAAAGCCTGAGGCATCAGTAGTCTTCACAGCATAAAATTTAGTGCTACAGCATGCCTGGCTTATTGTATATCATAGTATATATGGCTTTTATAGACACATAAATCACAACAGCAAGATTCTTGCACATACAAATATAAAAGTGATTTTTAATCTCAACAAGGCTGTCTAAAATGTAATCTAATAAATGAAATTGATTCTTTGCAGGGAAAATATTTATTTTATCACTAAAATATAGCAATCATAATATGTTCAGATCTTTAGATTAATGTAGAGAAAAATTACTAAACCCTTTTAAAAAGGCTAGATTGTTTGTACTGCAGTGGGTGTCACTGGAGGGCTGGCCTACTGTGTAACCAGAAGCTATGTTGTAGGAGTAGAGCAGTGAGTCTGGTCAGTCAGTTCAAATGGCTACCTTTTGTCTTCAGCCTTCACCTCAGTCTCACTCACCTAACATGAGGGTTGGCATACTTCTGTCTCTGTTAAAATAATTATCATTATGGCTTTTTGTATTGGATTAGTGCAAAGAGACACTGATCAGAGAGAGGGCCTTATTGTTTTCAACATTGTATAGACTTGCAGCGAAAAGACATTCCCTACCCCCAAAGAGTTCAGAGACTAGATGCACCTGTGGCAATAATTTGCTTGTTCATGTGCAGATTTCTTAGGAATTATAGGATGTGGTTGTGAAACAACTGTTTGCTGTTATCTCATGTTAATCTCCTTTTGCATTGTAGTTTTTAAATTTTTTGTAGTTTGCTTTATTTTCATTATTTTGTTGAAATTCACTTTTAGCCCTTGCTCACTTGAGATGAGTGATAGTAAATATTGTGTGGGGTCAGCTATTGGAACCTTGTTTGTGCTAGGGAAGTGTGGATTTCTCAGACCTTTCAAACGAAGTCCAGCACTGCTCTATCTGGTATGGGAAAAAAGGGGCTTCTCCCACTGTGCTTGGCCCTTTTGAACTCACTAGCCCTTCTGAGCCCTGGGGATGAGCCAGCGTGTCAACACACTCATTCACTCCCCCTTTTGCAGCAGCTCCTGAGCCTTGTTCCCCCTGCTGGCCATAAAGCGCTACTCCCTCTTCCTCTGCAAACCAGACGAGTCTTTCACCCCTCCTATCCCTGGCTTAAAGGTTTCAACCTTCAGTGGGGCTTAGAGTAAGAAATATATAAGAGGATCAAGCTTTGCATTCACAGTTCTGTCCTGCTTATGTATGTTACTGTGTTTGTATAAAAGTTACACGTAACAAATCTTCTACATTGGGACAAATTCTGATTTGTTACACTGATATAACTTAGAGTACAGTTTAGCCTAGAGGTTATCAAACTTCATTGCACCACAACCCCCTTCTGACAACAAAAATTACTACATGACCCCGGGAGGAGTGACCGAAGCTTGAGCCCACCCAAGCCCCACCACTCTGGGTGAGGGAGCCATAGTCAACGCCCAAAGGCTTCAGCCCCAGGCAGGAGGCCAGTAACTTAAGCCCCACTGCCAGGGCTGAAGTCCTTGGGCTTTGGCTTCATCCCAAGGCAGTGGGGCTTGAGCCTCTGCTTCAACCCCGGGCCCCAAAAAGTCTTAGTCAGCCCTGGTGACCCCATTAAAATGGGGTCATGACCCACAGTTTGAGAACCGCTGAGTTAGCCTATTTTCTGTATCCTTTTGTGTTGCGCCAGTGGTGAATTGAGATTTTCCTAAACTACAGTGGGAAAGTTATAGAGAGTTTTATCAGACAAAAATGTAACTTCATAATGATCAGATGAGTTTAAAAAAAGTCTCAAGTAGTTAAAAATAACAACAATTGAATTGCCAGGAAAAGGTTACAAGGAATCTGAGCAGTAAAACGTTGTTAAAGCATTAAGTGTCAGATTTATTTTTCAGCAAAAAGTAACTCGGGTATTAAGGATTATGGAGGATTTTCATCTTCAAAAAAAAAAAAGCATTAATTTTTCAATTAATAGTCTACACTACTGAATCCCTAGTGGTCCAGTGTTGGGCTTGAGTCTGTGCTCCTTATTCAGACACAATCCTATTCAAGCCAATGGGAATTTGCATGAATACTGTGCAGAATTACTTTTATCTCATGTTTGTTAGTGATTAACTTTCCTCTTTTCCAGTTAGTTGTAATTTAAATGGCTAAAAAATAGCCTACATGTATTTAGCCTGATTTATTTTTTTGGTTTATACAATGCATCCTTTAGCAAGACGCTGCTTTGAAACATACTTCTATGAAGCATATAAATCCTATTGACTTTGTTTAGATTGTCTGGCCTAAACTTTTCCCTAGTACAGATGCAGATGAAGGATTCAGATATTCTAAAACCAGAAGGGACCATTGTGATCAGCTAGTCTGATCTCTTGTATAATACAGCCCTAGAACTTCCCCAAAATAATTCCTAGAGCAGATCTTTCAGAAAAACATTGTCTTGATTTAAAAATGGTCAGTAATAGAGAATCCACCATGACCTTTTCTAAATTGTACCAGTAATTAATTACTCACACTGTTTAAAAAAATGTATGCCTAATTTCCAGTATGAATTCGTTTAGCTTCAACTTCTGGCCATTAGATTGTGTTTCTATGTTTCTCTGTTAAATTGACATGCCCGTTATAAAATATTTGTTTCCCATGTAGGTTCTTATAGACTGGAATCAACTCACCCCTTAACCTTCCATTTGTTAAACTAAACAGATTGAGATCTTGAGTCTGTCACTAGATGGCATTTTTTTCTAATCATTTAGTAGTTCTCATGGCTCTTCTGTGAACCACCTCTAGTTTATCCACATCCTTCTTCAGTTGTGGACACCAAAACTGTACACTGTATTCCAGCAGCAGTCACACAAGTGCCAATTACAGAGGTAAAAAATAATCTCTCTACTCGTACTCAAGATCACTCTGTTTATGCAACCCTGGATCAGATTAGCTCTTTTGGCCACAGCAACACACCGAGAGCGCATGTTCGCCTGATTATCCCCACGACCCCCAAATCTTTTTCAGAGTCACTCTTTTTCCAGATAGAGTCCATCGTCCTGAAAGTATGGCCTACATTTTTTGATCTTAGATGTATACATTGACATTTAATCATATTAAAATGCACATTGTTTGCTTATGCCCAGTTTACCAAGTGATCTAGAATCTAGATTGTTCTGAATCGGTGATCTGTCCATTCCATTCCTCCAATTTTGTGTCATTTGCAGATTTTATCAGTGATGATTTTATATTTTCTTCTGGGTCACTGATAAAAATATTAAATAGCACAGGGCCAAGAATTGACCTTAGTTGAATCCCACTGGAAATAGATCCATTTGATGATGATTGCCCATTTATGGTTACATTTTGAGACCTATCAGTTAGCCAGTTTTTAACCCATTTAATATGTGCCATGTTAATTTTATATTCAAGTTTTTTAATCAAAATGCCATGTAGTACCAAGTCAAATGCCTGTCATCATTATTACCTTTATCAACCAAATCTGTAATCTAATAAAAAAAATAAATCTGGTTAATTTGACAGGATTTGTTTTCCATAAACCTGTGGTGATTTGCATTAAGTAGATTACCCTGTTTATTTTTTTTATTAATAGAATCACATATTAGCTGCTCCATTATCTTGCCTGGGATAGATGTCAGGCTGGTAGGCCTATAATTACCCAGGTCATACTGTTTATCCTTTTTAAAAAATGGTGCATTAGCTTTCTTCCAGTCTTCTGGAACTTCCCCAGTGTTCCAAGACTTATTGAAAACCAACATCCTCAATATCAATTAATAATCCAGCTGTTTAAAAACTCTTAGATGCGAGTTACGTAGATCTGCTGATTTAAAAATGTTTGACTTTAGTAGCTTCTGTTTATCATCCTCCACGAATATTAGTGGGATGGAAAGAGTGTTATCACCTTATGATGAAACTATATCATCTGGTTGTTCTCCAAATACAGGACAGAAATATTTATTGAACTTTTGCTTTTTCTGCATTATTATTGATAATTCTGCCATGGACCAATACTATTGTCAAGATTCTTTTTGTTCCCAATATATTTCAAAAACTCCTTATTGTCCTTTACTGGCCATAGATTTCTCTTTGTGTCTCCTTACCAATTTTCTACAATTCCTTAACTTCTGATTTATATTTCTTACTATCAACTTCCCCTTTCTTCCATCCCTCTCTCTCTCTCTCTCTTTCTATTTATATATATATTAACAGCTGCCTTCGCTTCCCTTCTAAACCAGGTCATTTTTTAACCAGTGCAGCCTCCTTCCTCAAGTGTGGCTTTTTGGCATCTAGTAAGGTATTCTTAAATGGTTCCCAATTCATTCACATCTTTCTATTTTAATTTCTTCCTCCCAGCTTATTTGTCTCATAATTGTTTTCAGCTTTGTGAAATTGGCCCTGTTAAAGCACCAATATAAATATATTACTTGCACATTATAAATATGTTCAAGTCATGATCACTTGTACTGAAGCTACCATTAATTATTAGTTTTGTGATCAATTCCCCTTTCTCTGTTAGGATGAGCTCTAATATAGAATTCCCCTGTGTTGGCTGGAACACTTGCTGAGTTAGCAAATTGTCATCTATTATGTTTAGAAATTCCAAAGATGTTTTAGTATTGACAGCATGAGACCTCCAGCATATGTCAGTCAAACCAAAGTCTCCCATGACCAGACAGCTTTTTTTCCTACACATTGTAGATAGGTGCATAAGGAATTGGTCATCCTGTTCCCTAGTGTGATTTGGTGGTCTGTAGCAGACACGAACTAGTACCCTATCTGCATATTTTATCTGTTAAGAGATTGATCCTTAAGCATTCAATATTATTTTTTTTCTGAGATATCAGTGACTCAAACAGGTAATGCCATTTTTGACATAGAATGCCAGCCCTCCCCCACTTTTGTCCACACAGTCCTTCCCATTGATTTTAACATTCCAGTTCTGTGACTCATCCCTCAAGTTTCAGTAATGCAAACCAGATAGAATTTATGCTCATAAATGAGCATGTCCAATTCCTCTTGTTTGTTACCCAGACTCCTAGCATTGGTATATGGGCATTTAAAGAATTTCTTCTCTTCATGTCCTTTGGTTCCTTGATTAATTTTGTTTTCAACATCTCAATTTTGTGATGAGTGGTCATATCTTTCCTCTTTTTACAGACCCCTTTTGCTATTAGTTTAACTCTTTCCTGACTACTTTACCCAGCCTGTCCCCAAGGAAATTGGTCTCCCTTCTATTGAGGTGGAGGCTTTCCAAACTATAAAGACCCCTCTCTCTAGAGAAGGTGGGCTAATGCTCCACAAAACCAAAACCCTCCACCACTTAATTAGACAGCAATTCACTTCCAGAACCTTCTGTCTTCCTTAGCTTGTGGCACAGAGAGGCTCTCAGAGAGGGTAGCTTGGCTGTTGCTGTTCTTCAGCAGGGTTTCGAGTTCCCTGAAGTCATCTGCTATCTGTGAGATATCTCATGACAGTGTCATTAATGCTGCTATGAACTATCACCAAAGGATCCTTGCCTGCTGACTCTCTCTCCGTCACTGGGCTCATTCAGTGAATCCGTTTAAGCCCCAGAATGTTTATGCAATTCTACCTGTCATTGTTGCGCCATATGACCATGAGCACTTATGTGACCCCATTCATGAGACTTTACCTCAGATGTGTACAAGCCTGGTTGCGAAATGTCTACACTCAATGTAAGCATAGTCTTGACCTGCTAATCATGGTTCCCCAAAGAATCTTAGCCTTCCTTCATTGGTGGGAGGATAGAAGGAAAGTATATGTGGGGGTGCTGCTCAAGTCCCCACTTCCTACAAAGACTGTAGACACAGAAACACCCCTCTTAGATTAGATTGGGCAGCACACATGGATGGATAGGTTGCTCGCGGGACATGTTCCTTTGAGAAGTCTGTGCTTCACATCAGTAGGGTGTAGTTAAGCCGTTAGATTAGCCTACAAACAATTCCTCCTTTCAGAGACACACCCAGTCTGTCTAGGTGTTATTGGACAACATGACGGTTGTCTATTACATCAGCAAACAGGGAGAAGCACACTCCTCACAGCTTTGTGTGGAAGCTATCACCCTTTAGAACAGCACCCTGACTGCTGTTCACCTGCCTGGGAGCCATGTACCATGGAGGATTCTCTAAGCAGACATTTCTCCACAGAACACAAGTGGGAGCTGCATGACACAACTCATGGGGAGGTGTTTTGGGTATGGGCTCTTCCTTTCACGGATCTCTGTGTCCCTTGAGAACAAGGGCAAGGAGTTCTGCTCAAGAAGGGATTGCAGCCCAAACTCTCTGGGTTACGTGTTTCTCATACAATGGACAGGAACCCCATAGTACACATTCCTCCCAATTCTCTTACCTTGAGTGTTGTGGAAAATCAGACAAGACCAGGCACAAGTCATCCTCATAGTGCCGAGTTGGGCCTGAGAGTTTGGTGCCCTGTGCTTTTGCAACTGTCCATCCAACCTCCTCTTCGCCTTCCCCCAATATACCAAACGCTAACCCAGGACAAAGAATGGACTTGCTACCCCAGTCCAGTCATTGATCACCTGAGGGCATGGTATATGAATGGATGTCAAATTTAGAGAAGGCCTGTTTGTTTCATGTCCAGGCCATCCTGAGCAGCAGTAGAAAGGACTTTACCAGGAAATGTTACAAATCAAAGTAGAAGAGATTTACGCTTTGGTGTAACCAATAGGGAATTCTCCCTTTACAAACTAAGGACTGGTCTACACTGAAAACTTACATGGGCATAGCTACGTCCCTCAGGGGCATGAAAACGCCACATCCCTGAAATATATAGTAATGCCGACCTAACCCCTGGTGTGTACAGTGCTAGGTTGACAGAAGAATTCTTCATTGACCAAGCTATCACCTCCTGGGGAGGTGGATTAACTAAAGTGACAGAAGAAGCCGTCTTGTTGCTGTAGTGAGTGTCTACATGGAAACACTATAAACACTGTAGCAGTTTAAGTGTAGACATACCCTAAGATTCCAGATATACTGAACTATCTTGTGTCCTTAAAATCCTTGTGGCTGTTTTAGTTCTCTCAGGGTACATGTGTGGCCATCAGCACATATCATCCAACAGTAGACACTTACTCTATGTTCCCCCACCCAGTCACTGCCTGCTTCCTCAATGATATGATTCAAGATTTCCCTCCAGTGGCAAAACCAGTCCCAACTGAGAACTTGAACCTTGTTTTAACAACCCTCTGTAAGTGACTGGTGAAGCCCCTGGTATCTGCTTTTTAACTACATCTTTCTATGAAAGTAGCATTCCTGGCTGCTATCCTGCTGTCCAGAAGAGTTGAGGAGCCAGGGCGTTCATGACTGACCCAGTTTTTCACAAGGACAAGGAATCCATGAGACTACATCCTACATTTGTCCCTAAGGTGGTACCAGCTTTCACAACAACCAGAGTATCCATCTATCTTTTTGTTTTTTACCGTAAGCCCCATTTCATCAGGGACATGCACAGGGCTTTTGCTTTTTACCTGCAAAGAACAAAATTGTTTTGAAAGTCAACTAGAGTTTGTTTTTTTTCATGGAAGGTGTGAAATGAGATGCTGTTTCCTCCCAGAGGCTATTGAAATGGATTTCAGAGAGCATCCTTTCCTGCTGCAAGATGAATAGGGGCAACGTGAGAACTCAGTCGACTAGAACTCAGGCAGCATTAGTAGCTTCCTTAGACATGTTCCTATTACTGACATCTGCAGAGCAACAACTTGGGAATTCCAGACACACAGTTTCAGTAAACACTATGCAGTGTTGCAAGGAACTGCTTCTGTTGCCTCTCTAGGCAGGCAGTTCTTCTTCAAGTGATTGCTCATGTGTATTCCACCATAGGTGTGTGTGCTCGCCACGTGCACCGGTGCCGGCAGTGTTTCCTCTAGCAGTACCCGTAGGGGGGGAGCGCTCCCCGTGACCCCTGGAGTGGCGCCTGCCTGGCGCAGTATAAGGGGAGCTGCGCGCTCCTCCCATCCTCAGTTTCTTCTTGCTGCCAGTGATGGTGCGTCAGAACTGCTCAGCTCCAGCTTTGCTGCAGCTTGTCCCCAGAACTGTTAATTCGTTCATTAGTACCTGTAGTCAGTTAGCTTTTTCAGTTAGTTAATTAGTGAGCCCGGGCCAGGGCACGCCCCGCGCCCCGGGATTTAAGTCGTTTGGCTCTTGTAGGCGTTTTATGCCAAGGAGTGACCCGCACGCGAACTGTCTGTGCTGCTTGGGAGAAACCCATATCAGTGAAAGATGCAAGATCTGCAAGTCATTTAAGCCCCGGACCAAAAAATAAAGGAACATTACGCTCCAGGCCACCCTGATGGAGTCGGCGCTAGCCCCGACCCTGGCACACCGCTCCGAACCGGTACCCGGCACCGTGGTGTCGGTACACGGAGATCATTTTAGGCCCTAATTCAGCAAAGCACACTAAGCATGTGCTTTACTTTTCAGTATTCGAATAGTCCTATTGAAGACCATATGGATTACTCTGATATTTAACTTTAAGCACACGCTTAAGTGTTGTGCTGAATTGGGGCAATAAAAGAGTGGGGTGAGAGGTTTGTCCTTGGAAGATTTTAGACTGGAAAGGACACCTTGTGCTGGCTTATAAAAATGTCAAGGAAACAATGTAAAGGAAACAGAATTTCTGAGGACCAGAAGGGAAGCATGATTATTCTATTTTTGGTGGATGAGATAACAGGCTGCCTGCTGAATTTTGGATAGATTGTAGTTAGAGAACATGAACTTACAGATACCATGAAGGAAGAAATTACAGTAATAAAGAAAACATTAATAAGAGGCTTAACAGAAGAGTGGGTATCAAAAGCTACTATCTACCTGGCTTTGGTCTAGGTTGCACCTGGGTTGGCCTAATTGAAAAATGAACCGTAGGTTAAACTTTTTTCCCCCACAGGGGCTTAAGATCAGATCTATTAGACCTCTACTGTAAGAACATAAGAACGGCCGTACCGGGTCAGACCAAAGGTTCATCTAGCCCAGTATCCTGTCTACCGACAGTGGCCAATGCCAGGTGCCCCAGAGGGAGTGAACCTAACAGGTAATGATCAAGTGATCTCTCTCATGCTATCCATCTTCATCCTCTGACAAACAGAGGCTGGGAACATCATTCCTTACCCATCCTGGCTAATAGCCGTTAATGGACTTAACCACCATGAATTTATCCAGTTCTCTTTTAAATGCTTTTATAGTCCTAGCCTTCACAACCTCCTCAGGTAAGGAGTTCCACAGGTTGACTGTGTGCTGTGTGAAGAAGAACTTCCTTGTATTTGTTTTAAACCTGCTGCCTATTAATTTCATTTGGTGACCCCTAGTTTTTGTATTATGGGAATAAGTAAATAACTTTTCCTTATCCACTTTCTCCACATCAATCATGATTTTATATACCTCTATCATATCCCCCCTTAGTCTCCTCTTTTCCAAGCTGAAGAATCCTAGCCTCTTTAGTCTCTCCTTATATGGGACCCATTCCAAATCCCTAATCATTTTAGTTGCCCTTTTCTGAACCTTTTCTAGTGCCAGTATATCTTTTCTGAGATGAGGAGATCACATCTGTACACAGTATTCGAGATGTGGGCATACCATCGTTTATATAAGGGCAATAATATATTCTCCGTCTTTTTCTCTATCCCCTTTTTAATGATTCCTAACATCCTGTTTGCTTTTTTGACCGCTTCTGCACACTGCGTGGACATCTTCAGAGAACTATCAACGATGACTCCAAGATCTTTTTTCTGACTTGTTGTAGCTAAATTAGCCCCCATCATATTGTATGTATAGTTGGGGTTATTTTTTCCAATGTGCATTACTTTACATTTATCCACATTCAATTTAATTTGTCATTTTGTTGCCCAATCACTTCAAGATCTTACAAAACGAAGTTCTTCACAGTCTGCTTTGGTCTTAACTATCCTGAGCAGTTTAGTATCATCTGCAAACTTTGCCACCTCACTGTTTACCCCTTTCTCCAGATCATTTATGAATAAGTTGAATAGGATTGGTCCGAGGACTGACCCTTGGGGAACACCACTAGTTACCCGTCTCCATTCTGAGAATTTACCATTAATTCCTACCCTTTGTTCCCTGGCTTTTAACCAGTTCTCAATCCATGAAAGGACCTTCCCTTTTATCCCATGACAACCTAATTTACCTAAGAGCCTTTGGTGAGGGACCTTGCCAAAGGCTTTCTGGAAATCTAAGTACACAATGTCCACTGGATTCCCCCTTGTCCACATGTTTGTTGACCCCTTCAAAGAACCCTAATAGATTAGTAAGACACGATTTCCCTTTACAGAAACCATGTTGACTTTTGCCCAACAATTTATGTTCTTCTACGTGTCTGACAATTTTATTCTTTACTATTGTTTCGACCAATTTGCCCGGTACCGACGTTAGACTTACCGGTCTGTAATTGTCGGGATCACCTCTAGAGCCCTTTTTAAATATTGATGTTACATTAGCTGTCTTCCAGTCGTTGGGTACAGAAACTGATTTAAAGGACAGGTTACAAACCCTAGTTAATAGTTCCGCAATTTCACATTTGAGTTCTTTCAGAACTCTTGGGTGAATGCCATCTGGTCCCGGTGACTTGTTAATGTTAAGTTTATCAATTAATTCCAAAACCTCCTCTAGTGACACTTCAATCTGTGACATTTCCTCAGATTTGTCACCTACAAAAGCCGGCCCAGGTTTAGGAATCTCCCTAACATTCTCAGCCGTGAAGACTGAAGCAAAGAATCCATTTAGTTTCTCCTCAATGACTTTATCGTCTTTAAGCGCTCCTTTTGTATCTCGATCATCAAGGGGCCCCACTGGTTGTTGAGCAGGCTTCCTGCTTCTGATGTACTTAAAAAAAAATTTATTACCTTTGGAGTTTTTGGCTAGCCGTTCTTCAAACTCCTCTTTGGCTTTTCTTATTACATTTTTACACTTAATTTGGCAGTGTTTATGCTCCTTTCTATTTGCCTCACTAGAGTTTGACTTCCACTTTTTAAAGGAAGTCTTTATCTCTCACTACTTCTTTTACACAGTTGTTAAGCCACAGTGGCTCTTTTTTAGTTCTTTTACTGTGTTTCTTAATTTGGGGTATACTTTGAAGTTGGGCCTCTATTATGGTGTCTTTAAAAAGTGCCCATGCAGCTTGCAGGGATTTCACTTTAGTCACTGTACTTTTTAACTTCTGTTTAAATAACCCCCTCATTTTTGCATAGTTCCCCCTTTTGAAATTAAATGCCAGAGTGTTGGGCTGTTGAGATGTTCTTCCCACCACAGGGATGTTGAATGCTATTGTATTATGGTCACTATTTCCAAGTGGTCCTGTTATAGTTACCTCTTGGACCAGCTCCTGCGCTCCACTCAGGACTAAATCTAGAGTTGCCTCTCCCCTTGTGGGTTCCCGTACCAGCTGTTCCATGAAGCAGTCATTTAAAGTATCAAGAAATTTTATCTTTGCATTTCGTCCTGAAGTGAAATGTTCCCAGTCAATATGGGGATAATTGAAATCCCCCACTATTATTGAGTTCTTAATTTTGATAGCCTCTCTAATTTCCCTTAGCATTTCATCATAGTGATATCAAAGTAATAGAAGAATTACCCAAATCACAATTCTATTATTTTCTGTTTTCTGCTAAATGTTACAGTTCTTCTCATGTGGAAATTAAAGTTGGCACTGCTAAATAAGAAATAACGTTCGCTACAATAACAGAGGGAGAATTCTGTGGCTCGCTGCAGACTTCTAATGGCTTCCCTGACTGGTGTGATTTCAAACACAAGCAGCAAGGACTGTTAAACTACCGTCAAGCTTTAGCAGTCCATTGTGTCCTGAAGTCAGTCTTTTTATATTTGGAGTTTCTCCAGAGTTCTAGTGGGTGACAGACTACTGCACAATCTCTTTCCTGAAAAACTTCTCCCTCGTCTATATTATCCTAAGGTAATGGTAAGATATTATTCTTATCAAAAATAGTTTTTAACATGTTATATAGTGTTTCTTAACCAAAGCCCTTAACAGATAAAGTGGCAAATTAATTACTTATCCTCCACCCTTCACTAAAATCTTTTGAGAATCCTGCCTACCATGTGTGTATATATAGGAACGTGGAGAAAGAAAATAGCAGAAACCATTGATAATGTCTTTCTACTATTTTCATTTTTCGAGTCTACAAGGAACTTTCTCCTCCCAGTTTTTTTCTTGGCTGTAGAATTACGGATGATATAAATATGCTCAATAAATTATTCTTTATTACAGTTATTTAAAACATATTAGCACTATTGAAGTCAATTCATAATTGTAATAGGAAACTCATGGGTGTGTCATTCTGGGAAATTGCCACCACTTGGGTGGTTGTGGTATTTTGCCTTCTGCTTCAAGCCTAGTGATGCACCTCCAGCATTGCAATCTCAGCATGATGTGCCATTGTATCGTACTGCTTAAGAAGAAATAAGAAATACAGCAGTCATCAGTATTAACTACGATGTGCTTTAAAATCATCGTGTCTTTTTTCCTGCTTTTGAAGTTTTGAGGACTGTGTGTAGAAACCGTTGCCACAAATCAACTTTTATTTTTGATAATTAAAATTCTTTTTCTCTTAACACTTTTAACTGGTGATTTAAACTGAAGTAAAAGGAAAACTGAATACAACAGTGAACATCGTTTTTACAATAAGTGGTACATCTCATCTTTCCAGAGTGATTGATAGGTATTTTTGTTTGTTGTTTAACCAAACACAAACATGTGCCTAGGCATCTCCCAAAATTGAGGAATTTACAGACTTATATTAGACATAATCCAATGAAAGGGTAACAGAGATGGTTGGGGTGTGGGGGGAGAAAGCGAAGACATGATTGCATGGTTACTACTCAAGTACTATTGTAATAATGCTAGGGTGACCAGATAGCAACTGTGAAAAAATGGGATGGGGGTGGGGGGGTAATAGGCACTTATATAAGAAAAAGTCCCAAAAAACGGGACTGTTCCTATAAAAATGGGACATCTGGTCACCCTAAATAATGCAAGCATGTTGAAGTTGTGTTCTTCCTCCTCAACCCTTCCCCCACCAATCCCACCCCTGCACTCACATAGTAAGTGGATATCTGTCGTAGCTGACATCGACTAGGTGTTGAGGAGTACTGGATTTCAAGGGGGGTGGGGGGTTGAATGAGATTAAGACTGGTTGCTTTACAAATCAGTTCTGGAGGGATGTAGGGGCACAGCTGGAAGAAAATGATCAAGCTGTGGTGGGAGAATGGACAAACATATTGAAGCTGGCGTTGGCAGAGAGGAGGAAGTGGGAATGTGAAATAAACTGGTACTGCTGCAGAGTTAAGATTTCATCTTAACAAGCACTAATAATCAAAGGACAACTAGAATCTATTCTTTAGCGTATGTGCATTTTTTTTATAAATGTTGTATACTGGTTATATCATCAAATATTTGTGCAGTTTCAACTGATCTAAGTCACATGGGCCTGATCCTGCAAGGTACTGAATGCCCTCAAAGCCCCACTGAAGCAACATGACTGCTGCTAATGGACCCTTGGTTATGCCCCCCGTTCTCTGGCTCATTGACTCTGTGCCAGCAGAGCTAGATACATTGGCTCTACCACCAGAATCCACAGGGAGGAGTTGCAAAGAGGCTGCAACTTAGTGAAGAATGCGGCCCTCTGACTGTTGCATTATGCAACCTTTACTGGGAAGGGTTTAAAGTTCTAGCATATTTACATAATTGGCAGGTAAAAGCTGACTCACTTTAAAAAGCATTCTGTTAAAAGTATACTACCATCTTTCGCAGGGGCTTATTATCCTAAATCCTCAAGCGTACTACAGAACCACCACAGGATCAAGTTGTAACCCAAGAACCCCTTTATGCCCACTGGTGAGGGGGTTACAGGAATGTCCTGTTTCTAATATGCACATTCTGGGTCATCAAAGAATGTCATGTGTGGTTTTAAATGAAAGCCAGGGTCACACTGGTCATGAATATCATTATGCAATGTATGTATAGATACTATGTAACAAGTTACATATGCTGTAAATATGTTTTAAAATCTGTATTGTGGCAGAGTTGACACACAGATTTTCTGTCAGACAAGAGCTGTTTATTCACCCGTGTCTCAATCGGATGTAAATTTCCTTGTAAGCTTAACACAGTGTGGAGAGGTGTGAAATCAAAAGGAAAGCAGTACACAGGAAAAATAAGCCACAGGTGGTACAGACAATGAATTTTGCGGGATATAAGTAGAAGGCAAAGAAATCACTTTCACCCTGCACCTAGGAAATAAATGGACACCATTAGCCTTGGCTGAAACATTGCAGATAACATTGGGGGTGAGAAACATCTTTAGACAGGAAATTAACCTGTCTATTATATCAGCAAACAGGGAGAAGCACACTCCTCACAGCTTTGTGTGGAAGCTATCACACTTTAGAACAGCACCCTGACTACTGTTCACCTGCCTGGGAGCCATGTGCCATGGAGGATTCTCTAAGCAGACATTTCTCCTCAGAAAACAAGTGGGAGCTGCATGATCTAGCTCACGGGGAGGTGTTTTGGGTATGGGCTCTTCCTTCCACAGATCTCTTTGTTAATTTAACCTGTTAAATTTAGTCTCTAGAAAGTGTTTGATTTTGTTTATTATGGAACAATTTGTTTCCAATAGCCTTATTCACTATCACTTGAATCTTTATATACTTGTTTTAACTATAAATAGAACTCTTTGCTGTGATGTTAAGCAAAGTGTTGATCTTGAGTTGAATCATACAAACTGGCATGTACACTATTTTCTTTGGGGATAGCAGACCTGGTATTTCTGTGTGTGTTCAGTAGATAAAGGGCTGGACACTACAGAGGAACACTTCAGTTAGAGTTGAACCTACAAAGCAAAGAAAGGGCTGGCATAGCCAAGAGAAGAGGGCTTGGTTGGTGAAGCACCAAGTGCTGGTGGTGTCAGGGAGCTGATACCCAGTTAAGTACAAAGAAGAACAGGAGTACTTGTGGCACCTTAGAGACTAACAAATTTATTAGAGCATAAGCTTCTTTTTGCGGATACAGACTAACACAGCTGCTACTCTGAAATCAGTTAAGTACAATCACGCCTCCTTCACACTGGAGGCAGGCAGGTAACAAGGTGACTCGCAGTTCTCACTATCCTGAGAACCATCACGCAAGTCCATCTGGGAACTTGCTTATATTTTTCGCTAATGAAAAATTTCACTAGCAACTAGGATGTCTTGTTAGCCTCATCCCTTAGCCAGGCAAGCTTTTCAGTGCCTACTTGTTTTGACTAAGTCCTTAGTCCTACCTGCACAGTAGATCCACATTTTCCTGTGTATTCTCACAATGGGGCCAAAACCTTCAACTTCTGGGGAAGAAATTAAAGTTTGCAGATTTCACGGCACCTCTGAGCTGGTGGTCTGTCTGCTCACTTCCAAAAGAGAGTTCCACTGTTGGATCCCAGGATGTCCACTGTAGTCCTTGAGGTAAATCTAAAAAATAGCCTCTTGGCACCATTTTGGTGGGCAAAATCTCCTTTTAATAACTCCATGGCAATAAAAAACTTATGGTGGATCTTTCTGCAGAGTGCTTAGTGGTAGTACTGAGCCTAGTTTTTTAATTAGCCATTAATTTTTGAAAAAATTCCTAATATGCAGATTTTTGTTATATTATTTAAATGAAAGGAAACACACTTTGATTATTTTTTTATTCAACACATTGTTCATTAGTAAGCAAAAAGGAGCATGTTAATTTCATATTAATTTCAAATCTAAAATGACAAAATATATAATTAAATCATTCCCATAATCTAAATACTACATCATGTAATAGAATTGTCTCTCTCCATGTTTCTTGTAGCTTTTTTCAGTGCCACTGATGATGTACATTCTGCCATAACTACATTGATACATCAAGCCCACAATAATATAAAATGGGTAACCCACTAACAATCCGGTATACAGCGTCTGACTGGAATGTCATCTCCGTTTGTATCATCTTCCTCATCTGACCTATCCTCGATACTGTCACATCATGCTCATCTTCATTCATGCTTTCACATGTTTGCATCCTATGATGTTCTGGAGAGCATTTGAATCCATTTGCAAGGCACTGGCAATCAAGTAGTTTTCATTCTTTGATGCTTATACAAGTTGTCAGCTTCAAGACTATCTCAGGAGCAGGTGGGCCATTCATCCATTCTTTTGTCAACTCACCCTCCTCCATGACCCTGCTAGGCCCTGGTTCAGGGCTGGGTATGACAGCATACTTCTCCGGGCTCCTATGCCAGATAGCAGCCTGATCAATGGCACACTGAGCATGCAAGTAGAGGTAGTCTTTGCATGGAGACAGCTGGCCATATTCAACATCTCCCTTCTTAGTTTGGAACAGCTCGCATCTTAGCACATTCACCTCTGTTATATTTGATTGAGCTGATGTATTCTACAGGTGAATTCCTGAAGAAGAAAGAGGTCTGCAGACAAGACCCAGTGTTGCCGTTGCTCCACCAGTGCTCTCGGAAGAGCCTCTTTTCTAGTGATCAACTTTAAGCCAGTCACTTTCCCACATCCTGCAAATGCACTAACAGAATCACAACCATTCCTAATAGGGCTCTGCACACTTCCTTTCCTATTGATATGCCAAGTTTGCTTATTGTGACACCCTGGCACCCCAATATTCATCACTGTCATGTAATTAGGATATGTTTTGTACAAAGTATGCCCTATGAGGTATCATCATTCTAAAAGTCTTGATCTGCTAGACATTAATATCTCGTTGGATTGTATGTGCTGTTGTCGTATGTGACATTATGAAGTTTGGCTATGTATGTGTTACTGAAACATATTGTGAGGTTGAAAACACCCACAAGCAGACTTTCAGGTACAACAGTACAAAGGCCAAACAATGTTAATGGCTTATTGAGGAAATGCACACAAGCACAAGGATTACCCCAGGAACTGAGTACAATAGAAACCACTCAGAGATAGCACTACACAATGGGAACTGTTTGACCCTGGTCACAGCAAAAGAGCTTTCCAGCAAGTGGGAAGAAGATATAAAAGGGGGAAATATCATGATGGGACCTCACTCACTACACCACCACTCCTGAAAAGGCCTAAGGGGCAAGGATTGAACTGTGGGAAGTGATGGTCCCAGGCTAGAGGGATTTTTAGCCGGAAACCTGGGAAAGCCAAGGCATCTTGTGCCTTAAGAATCTGCCAGCCTGTATATCACTCAGGGTGAGAATTTGTTAATTCATATCCTACTTATCTAGTGTGTTAAGATCAGCTTGCATTTTTGTTTATTTACTAAGGTAATCTGCTTTGATCCGTTTGCTATCACTTCTAATCACTTATTAACTACAAAAGATAGATTTTAAACTTGTTTTTGTTTTTGTCTAAAATCAGTGTGTTAAAAATAACTTGGGGCAGAAAGCTGTTGTATATCTCTCTCCACATTGAGGGAGGGGCGAATTTTATGATTTTACGCTGTACAGTTCCCTGTGCAGCGCAAGACAGTATAGTTTTGGGTTTACACTCCAGAGGGGCGTGCGTGCCTTAGCAACTGGGAGGTTGAGCTGAGCCTTCCCATGCAGAGCTGATCTCAGCATGTGTGTGTGTGAAGCTGTAGCTGGGTGTGTCCCTATCTGTGTGTATGCTGGTGAAAGAGCAAGCTTGGAGAGTTTAGCAACTTATCACAGCACCACAGTGTGAAAGGGAGCCCAGGCTGGTGGGTCAGGCAGACTCAGAGGTACCCCAGTTCCAAGTGGCACCCTGGGGGAAACAGCCACACATACAGCTATATAACTCATTTGATTTTTGGTGCCAAATCTTACATTTTGCTGATGTCCCTGAAGAAATCAAGGATAAGAATTAGCACATCAGTGTCCTCAGATACAGTAATAACTGATTCATGGTTAAGAACATAAGAACGGCCATACTGGGTCAGACCAAAGGTCCATCCAGTCCAGTATCCTGTCTACCGACAGTGGCCAATGCCAGGTGCCCCCAACAGGTAATGATCAAGTGATCTCTCTCCTGCCTTCCATCTCCACCCTCTGACAAACAGAGGCTAGGGACACCATTCCTTACCCATCGTGGTTATTACCCATTAATGGACTTAACCTCCATGAATTTATCCAGTTCTCTTTTAAACTCTGTTATTGTCCTAGCCTTCACAACCTCCTCAGGCAAGGAGTTCCACAAGTTGACTGTGCGCTGTGTGAAGAACTTCCTTTTATTTGTTTTAAACCTGCTGCCCATTAATTTCAGTTGGTGGTCCCTAGTTCTTATATTATGGGAACAAGTAAATAATTTTTCCTTATTCACTTTCTGCACACCACTTATGATTTTATATACCTCTAGCATATCCCCCCTTAGTCTCCTCTTTTCCAAACTGAAAAGTCCTAGCCTCTCTAATCTCTCCTAATATGGAACCCGTTCCAAACCCCTAATCATTTTAGTTGCCCTTTTCTGAACTTTTTCTAATGCCAGTATATCTTTTTTGAGATGAGGAGACCACATCCGTATGCAGTATTGAAGATGTGGGCGTACCATGGATTTATAAGATTCTTTGATGTATGCTAGGGCTTGTAGGCTAGGACTTTTCAGTTTGGAAAAGAGGAGAGTAAGGGTCAGATCAGATGAGAAACATTCACATAAAGAATCGGACACATCAGAAAAGGGCAGACAAATAAACAGTGACAAGCTTTTTAAAGTGCTTGTACACAAATGCTAGAAGTCTAAATAATAAGATGGGTGAATTAGAGTGCCTCATGATAAAGGAGGATATTGATATAATAGGTATCACAGAAACCTGGTGGACTGAGGACAATCAATGGGACACAATCATTCTGGGGTACAAAGTATATCGGAAGGACAGAAGAGGTTGTGCGGGGGGGGTGGAGGGGAGTGGCACTATATGTGAAAGAAAATGTAGAATCAATTGAAGTAAAAATCTTAAGTGAATCCACATGTTCCATAGAATCTCTGTGGATAGGAATTCCATGTTCTAATAAGAATATAACATTAGGGATCTATTATCGACCACCTGACCAGGACCATGATAGTGATGATGAAATGCTATCAAAATTAAAAACTCAATAATAGTGGGGGATTTCAATTATCCCCATATTGACTGGGAACATGTCTCTGCATTTCGTCCTGAGGTGACAAAATTTCTCGATACTTTAAATGACTGCTTCTTGGAGCAGCTGGTATGGGAACCCACAAGGGGAGAAGCAACTCTAGATTTAGTCCTGAGTGGAGCGCACGAGCTGGTCCAAGAGGTAACTATAACAGGACCACTTGGAAATAGTGACTATAATATAACAACATTTAACATCCCTATGGTGGGAAGAACATCTCAACAGTCCAGCACTGTGGCATTTAATTTCAAAAAGGGGAACTACGCAAAAATGAGGGGGTTAGTTAAACAGAAATTAAAAGGTACAGTGACTAAAGTGAAATCACTGCAAGCTGCATGGGCGCTTTTTAAAGACACCATAATAGAGGCCCAACTTCAGTGTATACCCCAAATTAAGAAACACAGTAAAAGAACTAAAAAAGAGCCACTGTGGCTTAACAACCATGTAAAAGAAGCAGTGAGAGATAAAAAGACTTCCTTTAAAAAGTGAAAGTCAAATCCTAGTGAGGTAAATAGAAAGCATAAAGACTGCCAAATTAAGTGTAAAAATGTAATAAGAAAAGCCAAAGAGGAGTTTGAAGAACGGCTAGCCAAAAACTCCAAAGGTAATAACAAAATGTTTAAGTACATCAGAAACAGGAAGCCTGCTAAACAACCAGTGGGGCCCCTTGATGATTGAGATACAAAAGGAGCGCTTAAAGACGATAGTCATTGAGGAGAAACTACATGGATTCTTTGCTTCAGTCTTCACGGCTGAGGATGTTAGGGAGATTCCCAAACCTGAACGGGCTTTTGTAGGTGACAAAACTGAGGAACTGTCACAGATTGAAGTGTCACTAGAGGAGGTTTTGAAATTAATTGATAAACTTAACATTAACAAGTCACCGGGACCAGATGGCATTCACCCAAGAGTTCTGAAAGAACTCAAATGTGAAATTGCGGAACTATTAACTAGGGTTTGTAACCTGTCCTTTAAATCGGTTTCTGTACCCAACGACTGGAAGATAGCAAATGTAACGCCAATATTTAAAAAGGGATCTAGAGTTGATCCTGGCAATTACAGACCGGTAAGTCTAACGTCGGTACCGGGCAAATTGGTCAAAACAATAGTAAAGAATAAAATTGTCAGACACGTAGAAGAACATAAATTGTTGGGCAAAAGTCAACATGGTTTCTGTAAAGGGAAATCGTGTCTTACTAATCTATTAGGGTTCTTTGAAGGGGTCAACAAACGTGGACAAGGGGGATCCAGTGGACATAGTGTACTTAGATTTCCAGAAAGCCTTTGACAAGGTCCCTCACCAAAGGCTCTTAGGTAAATTAGGTTGTCATGGGATAAAAGGGAAAGTCCTTTCATGGATTGAGAACTGGTTAAAAGCCAGGGAACAAAGGGTAGGAATTAATGGTAAATTCTCAGAATGGAGACGGGTAACTAGTGGTGTTCCCCAAGGGTCAGTCCTCGGACCAATCCTATTCAACTTATTCATAAATGATCTGGAGAAAGGGGTAAACAGTGAGGTGGCAAAGTTTGCAGATGATACTAAACTGCTCAAGAAAGTTAAAACCAAAGCAGACTGTGAAGAACTTCAACAAGATCTCACAAAACGAAGTGATTGGGCAACAAAATGGCAAATGAAATTTAATGTGGATAAATGTAAAGTAATGCACATTAGAAAAAATAACCCCAACTATACATACAATATGATGGGGGCTAATTTAGCTACAACAAATCAGGAAAAAGATCTTGGGGACATCATGGATAGTTCTCTGAAGATGTCCAGACAGTGTGCAGAGGCGGTCAAAAAAGCAAACAGGATGTTAGGAATCATTAAAAAGGGGATAGAGAATAAGATGGAGAATATATTATTACCCTTATATAAATCTATTGTACGCCCACATCTCGAATACTGCGTAGAGATGTGGTCTCCTCATCTCAAAAAAGATATACTGGCACTAGAAAAGGTTCAGAGAAGGGCAACTAAAATGATTAGGGTTTTGGACAGGGTCCCATATGAAGAGAGATTAAAGAGGCTAGGACTTTTCAGTTTGGAAAAGAGGAGACTAAGGGGGTATATGATAGAGGTATATAAAATGATGAGTGATGTGGACAAAGTAGATAAGGAAAAGTTATTTACTTATTCCCATAATACAAGAACTAGGGGTCATCAAACGAAATTAACAGGTAGACAGGATTCTTGGTCTGACCCAGTACAGCCATTCTTATGCTTAGCATGTCACATCTGAGTGTCTGCCCTTTCTTGTGAAGAGGACTACTAAAGAAAGTTTGATGCCCCTTCTCTGACGAGCTTGTTACAGTGTTCCTGGCATGTCACATACATTGTTTTCTCACCTATTTTCTCCAGGAAATAGGGCTTTTTCCATTCATCGTATAAGAATCTGATGAGAGCGGTCTTGCTGGTAGAACATCCAGGAACTCAGTCAGCTGACCAGGACGAGGCTGGTCTAGCCTCATGATCGGAGAGAGCGTTAGGCCTCGTGGTCGGAGTCTGAATTAGTAGTCGGAAGCTGGAGCCGAGGGTCAAGCTGGAGTCCATAGTCAGGAGCCAAAGCCAAGGGTCAAACTGGAGAGAACAGGGTAGCAGATGAAGAGGGTTCAAGGCAGGGGCAGGACACAGGCAAGGCTGGACGCAAATCAGGAGTAGGAGGAACGAGGTAACGCAGGATCTGGCACAGTGGTGGGCCAGAACATTGAGCAGCCAGCGAGAAGCTGCTGCTGCTGGCTTAAGAGCAGCGGCCTGCTTGCCCTTGTAGCCAATCAGGCAGCTATACTGACTAGGCCGCCTGGAGATTAGCTCTGCTGCAGGCCCTGATTCCCGATGTATGGGCTGCCATTGTTGGCTCTTGTGGCGAGATACAATGTTGGTCAACGGCACTTCAGGGCCTGACCTTCTGTTTTCCCGCTACGTTTTTAATGATGTCATTGAACACATTTATCCTGTCACTGTCCATTCCAGTCTTCAAAGCTGACATAGATGTTCTCTGATCAATTACCATACATTTTGTTCTCAACATTTATTTTGTGTACAAAAGCCATTCCATCTCCAGTGCAGTCAGGACGACTAGGGATTGTGTCCACTGCTGTTACTATTTTCTTAAGACTCTTTGCCAGGGCTGCTGCATTCGTCGTCTTCACACTGCCAACAAAGTTGACGAGACCCCAAGGCACAGGGGTCCTCAGAGGTGCAGCAACACTTCCCTCATGTCCAAATTCCAACTTGCTGCTTCCAAAAGCATTTGGCCAAAAACCTTGTGATCCATCTTTAATATAATCTTCTTGTTTGAGGCTTTCATTTCCCTGGATTTCTTTGTCACTGAATGTCTACAGTTTTTGCTTTGGCAGCCTATCATAGAAGTTTTGGTTTGGCTGCTCTGTCTCTAGCCTGTTACGTCGGAAAGCTATGTATGCACCTTCTCCTTCTCTTCTTTGTATATAATAGATCCTCTCGAACATCTTCTGGAGCTACAGAACCAAGGGGGAGTGAGGGTTTTTGTTTTTTGTTTTTTTTGGACAGGTGAGAAAAAGATTCATTATGGCAAAGGTCAAGCAAGTGTTTTTTATTTTTGGGTTTTTTGTTTTGTTGCAATGGCTGGTAAATTTTTGTGGTTCAGTCTTCCGTGCTATGTGAGGATCTTGCCATTATTTGTTCCCTGCGGTATCTGAAGGCATTTTCTAAAACTAGTCCAGCAGATGAAGTCCAAATTCTGTTTGATCTTCTCCAGCAGCGTAATTTATTTGGTACAAATGATGGATTCGAAAGGAAGGTGACACAAGAGCTCTTTTAGATTTCCTTTCACTGAAGGTACCATTTCTGCTTGCAGCTACATCAACCAGAAGGGTAGAAGAAATCCCAACATTTTCTATAAAATGTCCATTCATTACGTATCATCCTGACAAAATTGTTCCTGAGAAATATATTTCCATCTTCAGAGAAAAATTCCAGTTTCCATATTAATCAAGAGAGATTCCTTCTGCCCCAGTCCAACATGAGAAAAGGAAAATAACTTTCACTTTTTATGGAGTCTTTAGTCCTTAAATTTTACCTGTATTGGGATCAACTGTATTTGTCCTTTTTGGAGAGTCACAAAAGTATCAGTCTGGACAAAAAGTAGCTAAATGAATCCATTGGTATCTCTAACAAGGGGTCTCTTTTGTCTCTTCAATAAAAGTCCATCAGGCCAAAAGTCAGACTAATTCTTGGACAGAAAAGAGGGAGCCTTTGTGAAAAAGGTTTGCAAAGTGACCACCTTTAAATCCATTCACTCCTTTTGTTATAGGATCAATGCTAATACCTCAGATAACAGTTCTTAGGGACCATGTTCTAAAGACCATGGAGTAAAAATAGTCAATAGGTTTATTTTCCATATCCCTAATATGGCTATTTGGTATTTCTCTTTACGGCCCAATTGTGCAAATTACTGAAGCTAATCTCTGCAGAAAGGGGAATTTTGCCCCTATCCCTGAAGTGGGTTTCTGTGAGAGTCAGTAGCTGCAGTTGTTGGTTTTTCCTACACCATTGGTTGTTGGTGATTACAAGATGTGTGTGTCAGTTTTCGAGACGTGTCTCTTCTAGTTCTTGTTTACTAGCAGCAGCCCCTTGTGGTCAGAAATTTTTCTTTCAATTTGTTCCTCTGCCTGTCTGTTTGTTGCCGGCAGTGAGAGTAGGGGCCTTTTAGCATAGATTACTAGAGCTATTCACATAATCTCATTTTGCTTGCAGGGAAAATGTTCCCTTTTTTTGTGCCATAGCTGCAACACATGCTATGTCTGTGAAATATGTATTGTCTCTGTAGCTGAAATAATGATGCAAGAGATAGAACTGAGAAACAAAACCAGTCACATATGTTCCAGTGGAAGAGCCATTTCTGTTGAAGCATATCTTGTCTAAAGACATGTAGAAGTTCTTATTACAGCACATTCAATTTTTTGCCAACAAGACAATTGCTTAGGGATTTTTAATCTTGCCATGCTTTTATGCTTAACACAGTCTAGTTCTTTAGCACCTATTTAACCATAAATGTGCCTGGTTGTTTTGGAGAGAATACAGGTATTTGTTGTTTTATTTATTTGTATTGGGGTACCATTAGGAACTCCAGCTCCATTGTACTAGAGGCTGTATGTAACTCTCTCTCTCTCTCACACACTCACACACTCTCACACACTCTCTCACACACACACACACACCCACCTTACATTCTGAGTAATGGGGCCAACTTTAGAGGTGTCTGAATTTAACTCTAGCAGTATTCTAAATTACTGTTACTTATGCTTTCTTTGGGCCTTGTGAATGTTCATGTTAAACTAGTAATAATCAGTAATAACAACTTCCATGCACTTTATAAGAAAATACTGCATTCTGGTATAATATGAGGGATGGCAGTCTTGCCTTTTTGCCTCCTCCTCCTACAGCCAACAGAGAAAGAGGATTTGTTGTATCCCTAGCAGAGCCTAAGGGCCTCTTATTTTTTCCCTACTCTTCACCACTGTCGCAACTAAAACTCCCAGACACAACCATTATCCTTCTGGCTACAGGTGACTAAATAATGCTCTTTTCCGAGCCCATCCATGCAACTTCCTAACTGGATATAATCATACTTCCTCGGTGCACTACAGGGGTGCTAAACCCCTCCTATATCCCACATGCAGTCACAGAGCATTTTTCTGGGCCCTCGACACAAAGCTGAATTTCATCCTTAGACAAAATAAACACCTGAGATATGATATACTCCTGGTGTGAGCAAATAAATCTCCATTAATGCCAATGAAATTGCGCATCTGCCAGCAGCAGCGAATTTGACCTCTGCTGTGCAACTTTTGGACTGCATAATTTCAGTGTTCAGTCTGATTTAGCAATTACTACTTCTCAGAACTGACATGTCCTAACATATCTAAATAATACTCAATACATACTTATATTTCTTTCTGTCTTTCTTTCTAGGACTCAGTTGGCATTTTTTGTTGAGGGAAGGCCAATTTGTAAATTGGTCTATAACACTGGTCTACAATTTTTGAGGAGTCATCTGCTTCAGAGATAAAATGTGCTATTTATTATGTATCTTGATGTGCTGAGTTCAAATATGACAATTAAAACAACTGATTGGCTACTGGTTTCTAAGATATTTAAGTTTTTACATTTTATGTCTATGTATATTGTGTAAATAGTAGAGTTTTAATAATAAATTATAAACCTAGGTCTTTTCATATGTTTATGGTTGCTTTACATGATATTTCACCTGTCCTGTTTATGTAACACTTTAAAAATCAGCAAAAGGGTTATATAAAATTTATTATGAACAAAAGGCAAAAAACTATTATGAACATAGTTTAGTCCTATTCAGTGTCTACTCAGCACTTCTTGGCTTGTCTCTTGTATTCATTAAATGGAGCATCTCTTGTCACTGTCCAGCAATAGTCTGCAAGCATTGATGGGCTCCATTTGCACTGATAGCATTTCTCCATTGTTGCAATGTCCTGGTGAAATCGCTCGCCGTGCTCGTCGCTCACTGCTCCGCAGTTCGGTGGAAAAAAATCTAGATGAGAGTGCAAAAAATACATCTTTAGTGACATGTTGCAACCAAGGCTTTTGTATGCCTTGAGGAGATTTTCCACCAACAACCTGTAGTTGTCTGCCTTGTTGTTTCTGAGAAAATTTATTGCCACTAGCTGGACGGCTTTCCATGCCGTCTTTTCCTTGCCACGCAGTGCATGGTCAAATGCATCATCTCGAAGAAGTTCACGAATCTGAGGACCAACAAAGACACCTTCCTTTATCTTAGCTTCACTTAACCTTGGAAACTTTCCATGGAGGTACTTGAAAGCAGCTTGTGTTTTGTCAATGGCCTTGACAAAGTTCTTCATCAGACCCAGCTTGATGTGTAAGGATGGTAACAAAATCTTCCTTGATTCAACAAGTGGTGGATGCTGAACACTTTTCCTCCTGGGCTCCAATGACTGTCGGAGTGGCCAATCTTTCTTGATGTAGTGGGAATCTCTTGCACGACTGTCCCATTCACAGAGAAAACAGCAGTACTTTGTGTATCCAGTGTGCAGACCAAGCAAGAGAGCAACAACCTTCAAATCGCCACAAAGCTGCCACTGATGTTGGTCATAATTTATGCACCTCAAAAGTTGTTTCATGTTGTCATAGGTTTCCTTCATATGGACTGCCTGACCAACTGGAATTGATGGCAAAACATTGCCATTATGCAGTAAAACAGGTTTAAGACTCGTCTTCGATGAATCAATGAACAGTCTCCACTCATCTGGATTGTGAATGATGTTGAGGGCTGCCATCACACCTTCGATGTTGTTGCACGGTACAAGATCACCTTCCATGAAGAAGAATGGGACAAGATCCTTTTGATGGTCACGAACATGGAAACCCTAACATCACCTGCCAGGAGATTCCACTGCTGTAGTCTGGAGCCCAATAGTTCTGCCTTACTCTTGGGTAGTTCCAAATCCCTGACAAGGTCATTCAGTTCACCTTGTGTTATGAGGTGTGGTTCAGAGGAGGAGGATGGGAGAAAATGTGGGTCCTATGACATTGATGGTTCAGGACCAGAAGTTTCATCCTCTTTCTCTTCCTCGTCTGACTCAAGTGAGAATGATTCTGGTGCATCAGGAACCGGCAGTCCTTCTCCGTGGGATATTTGGCGTATAGCTGATGGAATGTTTGGATAATGCACAGTCCACTTTTTCTTCTTTGACACACCTTTCCCAACTGGAGGCACCATGTAGAAGTAACAATTGCTGGTATGATCTGTTGGCTCTCTCCAAATCATTGGCAGTGCAAAAGGCATAGATTTCCTTTTCCTGTTCAACCACTGGCGAAGATTTTGTTGCACAAGTGTTGCAGCATATGTGTGGGGCCCACCTCTTGTCCCGATCGCCAATTTTGCAGCCAAAATAAAGGTGATAGGCTTTCTTAACCATAGTGGTTATACTGCGCTTTTGTGATGCAAAAGTCATTTCACCACAAACATAGCAGAAGTTATCTGCACTGTTCACACAAGTACGAGGCATCGCTGCTTACTATGACTAAACAGAAATGTGTCCCTTTGCAAAATCAAACACTGACAAATAAGAGAGCACGACACTGTATGATTTCTAGAGCTGATATAGGGCAATTTGTTCCGCAGAGTGATGTAAGCTTCGTTATGATTGCATCATCCATGACTTCTAGGAATAACATGATGCAATTCATATCATGTATGACGCAATACCAGCTTCAGATTGCATCATTCATTGTTTTGCCTAAAAAGCAAGTACTGTCCAAACCCAGTCATAGATTTATTCATAGCTCCAGTCAAAGATGTATTTTAGTCATTTCTGGTTTAAATTGAGATCCCTTCCCTTTATAACTCACTTATCCTCCGCCATTCCCAAGTCAAGGGTCGTATATACTGACCCAATAGCATATCTTGAAAACTAGAGCCAATCAACACTTTTAAGCATAATTTCCGTTCTCAGTGACCCAGAATTAGTAAAGTTTGACTACATTTATTTCAGAAGCATTTTGACTGTAGAGCAGTGTAATTATTGCTTTTCAGTATTGTAGATTTGGGGAGATTGTTTTGATTAGTGACTTCTACACATTGAAATAAATAGCTTGTGAAAGTCCCGCTTAAAAAAGGGAAAAATAACTGACAATGTCTCTTTTTTTTTTTAAGTCCCTTTGTGAATGGGAGGCCTTTTTCATAAGTGTGATACATTTGGACTCTCCATTTTGTTCACCATTTTGATATTGTCCTAAGAAACATAATTACAGACTATTGTTCACATTATAGAATGGTACTATGGAGCAGTGTTTTAAAAGATAATTGTTTAGTTACACTATTTTTAAAGTGTTGCTTCAGTTTAATTCAGTATTTATCGAGAGTCTAGTGTTTAGTTACCTGATTAGGTTTATATAATCGTCTAATCTTCGTTAATTTTCTTAATTGATAGTAACTGACATTTACTGTCAAATGTGGCATTCTTTCTAGAAAGCAGTACAAGAAATTGTGATGCAATATTATCTTTTCAAGATTTCAAGTACTTATTGATGTGAAAATCGCAGGTGGTGTAAGGATGAAATTATGACCCATTAATGTCATTGATAAAATTCCCATTGATTTCAGTGTGGCCAAGATTTCAGCCTAAATGTAGACTGCAGTTTTATTTAATTGCTTAAACCAGCATAACTGTTCCTGTAGAACATAACAGCCCTTCAGATAATTACCTGGCATTATGCTAATCCAGTGCAGTACCTAATTGTTCACCAATAGGCACCACTACGTAAGTAGAGGCTACTTTTTTTGCCGCCTTCTTCTAATCCAGGTCAATGGGCATAAGTGCCGGCAAAAAGTTACTTGTATCTTTGCAGGGCTGGGGGCAACAACCATTAACTTCTTCCCTGTGTGTGTGTCTGTGTGTGATATTTGTGTAGATTTGTCCCTTCTCAAACAAAATTGATCAGTCCCCAACTGCCCTCCCCCACATCTCCATCCTGTACACTCTTCCCAGGACACTACATACTACCTTGATGGTAAGGTTGCTGAGGTTCACATATTGTCCCCTCCACCCCCATCTCTGTAGAAATCCATAGAAAAGGTGTCACACCTTATATTCATTACTTAGAGGTACTTCTGTGCCTAAGAACTGCTCTTTAAAGAAGAAAATTAAGGATTACCACCAGTTGGTCAATCATGCTAGTGTGGCTTTGTTGAAACTGTGCTGCCCAGGAGTAAGGCGGGAAAGCTGGGGGGCGGCTCATGATCTGAGAGTTTAGGGATATGACCACTGCCCATTTTGTAGACAAATTGTACCAAGTTGGTGCAAGATTTAAAAGATACTCTTTGAGATTTTTTTTTTCCAGCCCCGATGGATATTTTTGAGGGAGAGCCATTGTAATTTAAAAACTTATAGTCAACTCAACCATATAATGAACATTAGTAAACAAAGATTGCCTTGAAGAATGTTTCAGAGGAAGCATTACCAAAGTAATCTTTCATTTGCGCACACAGTAGGGTTCCTTTCTGCCTTACTTCATCACACCTACTCTGCTGTAACTCATGGTGTACCTACAGAAGTAAGTGAATTGGACATAGCCTTCCTAGACGCAAAAAATGGAACCCAGTTGTTTTAATTATCTGTATATTTTCTCATTTTATGCTGTTCAAGCTAATATAAATGGTGGTTCATGAGTTTTGTAATTAGCATTTCTTGTTTACTGCATGAATATGGACAGGTTGATGCTTGTGCTGTAGTTTGCTGCTCATGTTCCCATCGATTGAAGGAAACTCATCAGCACCTCAGTAACTATTGAGCACTTGAGACTTTTAATTAAATTTTACTTGTACAGAGTATTTTTTTAATATGCCACTTGAGTGTCTGATTTTAATCAGACCTGAACAAACTGCCTGACTTATTTCAGTTGACAGCACTTGATGTAGATTAATGTTACTGTTCAACATTTCATTGATGGAAAATAGAAGGTAATGTTCTGGGTGGATCAGAGTTTGGCCACAGAGTGTAAAAAATTGCTTGCAAATGCAGATGACAATTGGATTATTAAAAGGTCACTGTTTGTTCAAGCTTTGAAGTGTAATATCATATGTGATGTCCTGTGGAAATCACAAGAAATAGCCTGGATGGAATGCATATTTTAAAACCTGTTTTACAAATTCAATTTCTTCTAGATATAGTTATGTACGTTAGTATAGATGTGCTAAAATAGCTTTTAAGAGCTATCAGAGCTTCTTTGGGGGGGGTTTCTGATAAGCTATGTCAGTTACAGTCTCTGTCTATTTCTGCTGTTGTTACTTGCTCATGTAATCATTGAAATTCTATACTAATATTGTATGGAGTGGGTTCATAAAAGTGGTATTTTGTTAAATTAATCTCTTAATTTGGTTATTGTTTGCTGTTATGCTGTTGAGATTCACATTTCAGCCTTTTCTCTCCCCACTTCCCTTTTTTTTTTTTTTTTTCTTCAGTTAGTGATCAGTTACAATTGAAAAGGGTATCCATGGTGCAGTGTAAATTTGTGACTTTTTTGTTTTACAATGATGCAGATGAAAGATCTGCCCCAAACAGCAAATATGTTTAGAAAAGTATAAACCTGTCTCTGGGCTGTGAATCTAAAAGATGGTTGCACTCTCTTTGATCTGCTTGCCTCACCAATCTCCGTTTGAAATCAAGTTTTCCAGAATTAAAACCAAGCTTAGAGTTTTCACACCAGTAGTATGTAAATATACATAATGTAAATGTACTTGTTTGTGGGGTTTTTAATCTATTCAGAAGCATAGGTTTTCAATTTAGTGTGTGAGGCATGAGCTATACAAGGACATATCTCATTAAGACAAATATTAGAAGTAGGAGGCATGTAAAATTAATGTACATTTGTGTGAATATTTTATTATATTTATGTTTAAAGAACTTTTTTTCTTTATAATTTGGCTTAACATATATCACATACTTTTAGTTAAACTAATGTGCAGGTGCCCTGGGTCTGTTGTATCTTTGCAGTCTCTATTTGTTATTTCTTTCATTCTTTGCCGCCAACAGTATTGAGAATTGTATTAAATTAAGAAAATTTGTTTTAATTCAGGTTTATCGATTAGATGGAATTCCACTGATCCTGGACAACTGCAGTATTGATGACAACAACCCTTGTATCCTTTAAGTGAAGTGGTAACAGACTAAATAATGTATATTCTCCTATAACATAATTGAGGGGACATTGTATGCATATAAACCTCTACCCCGATATAACGCGACCCGATATAACACAAATTCGGATATAACGCAGTAAACCAGTGCTCCGGGGTGGCGGGGCTGTACGCTCCAGTGGATCAAACCAAGTTCGATATAACACGGTTTCACCTATAACGCAGTAAGATATTTTTTTTTTGGCTCCTGAGGACAGCGTTATATCGAGGTAGAGGTGTATATATGTGTTGGCATACCTCTGATAATCTTCGGAGTTGAGCGTTGTATCCAATGTCACTGAACAGGTGTTTTCTCCTGGATTTACATTAAGGTCTCAGATTTAATCATTGACTGTGGTCATCTTGAGTATAACCTGTTCTTAAACTGTAGCTCAGGGGTCGGCAACCTTTCAGAAGTGGTGTGCCGAGTCTTCATTTATTCACTCTAATTTAAGGTTTCGAGTGTTAGTAATACATTTTAACATTTTTAGAAGGGTCTCTTTCTATAAGTCTATAATATATAACTAAACTATTGTTGTATGTAAAGTAAATAAGGTTTTTTAAATGTTTAAGAAGCTTCATTTAAAATTAAATTAAAATGCAGAGCCCCCAGACCGGTGGCCAGGACCCAGGCAGCGTGAGTGCCATTGAAAATCAGCTTGCTTGCTGCCTTTGGCACATGTGCCATAGGTTGCCTACCCCTGCGGTAGCTCCTACTAATCTGTATAATGCAAATACTCCAGGCTACTGTACAAGGCATTACAAATCACCCTGCCAAAGAGTTGATTTCATATTAGGACATGAAAGTGAAAGAGTTGATTTAAAAAAAAAGTCCTAGTTAGGGTAATACCTGAACATCCTTAGAAATTTCTATTTTTCATTACTGAGTCTTTGACCTTGTTCGTAAAATTGAAGATGCCCTTTTGATCATTTGATGTTTTGTGCTGGTGTTGTTTCTGAATACTATATGAACTGAGAAATACATACATGTACAACATAACATCAAAAATGCAATTTGAACTTTTTTTTTTAATCAATAGCTTAAGAGAATAAGACCCTTCCTCACTCTCAGCTGAACAACGTCCAGAGAGAGGCTTGGGTAGCGTTATTTTTAAAGCGTTCAAGACAAATTCCTGGGAATGTTTTGTCTTGGCCTGTGCGTAAAATAGAGTCAGATAATGCTCTAGGGAGATTATGGATTAAATCCTACCCCATTGAAGTCAATTTGAGTTTTGCCATTGACATCAGTGGGACTAGGATTGTCACCCTGTGGATGGTTTGTGACTCTCAGGGTGTCACTGTACTGCAATAAATCTCCAGCACCCAGTTTCAGAGCCGGTGTGAATTGACTCAGGCTTTTGGGTGACTCAGGCTGCTGTGCTGAAAAAGGCAATGTAGTCATTTGGGCTCAAGCTCAGGCTTTGAAATCCATCCCCCCTTGTGGAGTTCCAGACCCCAGCTTCTAACCCAGGCCCAAATGTCTACATCGTTATTTTTAGCCACCCCTGCCCGAGCCATAGTCAGCTGACCTAGGGGCTGTGGATGTTTTATTGCAATGTAGACATACTCTAAGGCCCTGATCCAGGAAAGCATCCCTGTTCAGGAAAGCACTTAAAGACATGCTTACATTTATGCCATAGAAGTCAGTGAGACGTAACATGCTTCAAGTTAAGCATGTCCTTAAGTGCTTTCCTGAATTGGAGTGAACTTGGAGTGTTTCTTGAATCGGTACCTATGTCTTGTTTTTTAACATCCTCAATATCCCTTGTTCACTGTTAGAGCTCTGGATTGGGATTCATAATAGAAATCTGAATTAAGACCATACTTGGTCATTGTAACTGACCTCAGAGCTTTTGCGTCAATTGACACTTGTCCAGTGAACTGAAATAAGTAGATAGAATAGTAAGCAGTCCATCAATTTTACACACGTATTAAATCTGACTAGTGGAAAAATAGTTCTCAACTTAGAGACTTATGTGGCAATTTATGTGAGGGGGAAAAAATAGTTAAGTCAATTAATGACGCAGGTTATTGGACTGGTATGATATGAACAGTGCAAATGATGCATTATAGGGGCTTTTTTGTGGCTTAAAAACAGTAGCATCCCTAAAGAGCAGCAACTGCAAAACTCAGGAGGATTATAACTTGAAGGAAACTACTTTAAAAATGTCCAAGAGATTTTTATCATGGCAATTTTATTGTCAGAGCAACATTTAGGTACCCACTAATTGTCGCAATCAGTTGTGAGGTGGTAAGTCATCTCTAGACAGCAAATTAGGATAACTACCAACATTTGATCAAGTGACTACAGCCAACGTGATTACCGACATGTGATGTGCAGATCCTGAACAGACTGACAATACAGTCTGTTTACCATCCTCCGAGGTCATTTTTAGAGTCCAGTCAAACCTGACCACAACTTCTAGACTACAGTTAGGTTTTGTTTTTTATTTTTTATATTTTTTAAAAAGTTAATTCAGATTAACAAATTAACTTCGGAGTAAAAATCCACCTGCAGCAAATATGGTAAAACAAAGAACAAAACTGTGAAAAGGATTCTAATTTTCATCATAATTTCATTGCATAACTATGGTTAACCTATCATTTAAATCAGCTTTGGTACCAATTAACTAGAGGGTAGCTAATGCGATGCCGATCTTAAAAAAAAAAAAAAAAAAAAAAAAAAAAAAGCTCCAGAGGAGATCCTGGAAATTACACGCCAGTAAACCTAACTTCAGTACCAGGCAAATTGGTTGAAACTAGTAAAGAACAGAATTATCAGAAACACAGATGAACATGCTTCGTTGGGGAAGAGTTAACACGGCTTTTGTAGAGGAAAATCATGCCTTGCAAATCTCTTAGAATTCTTTGATGGGGTCAACAAACATGTAGACAAGGGTGATCCAGTGGGTGTAGTGTACTTGGATTTTTAGAAAGCCTTTCACAAGGTTCCTCACCAAGGGCTCTTAAGCAAAGTCATGGGTTAAGAGGGAAGGTCCTCTCATGGATCAGTAACTGGTTAAAATATAGGAAACAAAGAATAAGTGGTCACTTTTCACAATGGAGAGAGGTAAATAGTGGGTTCCCCCAAGAATCTGTAGTGGGACGACTGCTGTTCAACATATTCATAGATGATCTGGGAAAAGGGGTAAACAGTGCAGTGGCAAAATTTGCTGATGGTGCAAAAATAAACTAGATTGTTAAGTCCAAAGCAGATTCCAAAGAGTTATAAAGGGATCTCACAAAACTGGGTGACTGGGCAACAAAATGGCAGATGAAATTCAGTGTTGATAAATGCAAAGTAATGCACATTGGAAGGTCTAAACTCAGCTATGCATAGAAAATGATGGGGTCTAAATTAACTGTTACCACTCAAGAAAGAGATCTTGGAGTCATTATGGATAGTTCTCTGAAAACAATCACTCAATGCGCAGTGGAAGTCTAAAACACTAAAAGAATGTTAGGAACCATTAGGAAAAGTATGGATAAGAAGACAGTAAATATCATATAAATCCATGGTATCCTCACACTTTGAATACTTCATGCAGTTCTGGTCGCCTCATCTCAAAAAAAGACTTATTAGAATTGGAAAAGGTACAGAGAGAGGCAACAAACATAATTGGGTTATGGAAAATTTAAAAAGACTGGGACTGTTCAGGTTAGAAAAGAGATAACAAAGGGTGGACAAAATGGAAGTCTATAAAATCATGAATGGTGTGGAGAAAGTGAATAAGGAAGTGTTATTTACCCCTTTACATAACACATGAACCAGGGATTAACTGATGAAATTAATAGGCAGCATGTTTAAAACGAATAAAAATAAGTACTTCCCAAAACGCACAGTAAACCTGTCAAACTTGTTGTCAGGTATATTGTGAAGGCCAAAAATATAACTCTGTGTGCAAAACAGAATTTTGTAAGTTTATGGAGGATAGGTCCATCAGTGGCTATTAGCAAAGATGCTCAGGGACGCAACCCCATGTCTCTGACCGGCAGATGCTGGGACTCCACAACAGGGGATGGATCACTTGACAATGGCCCAGTTCTGTTTATTCCCTTTGAAGCATCTGTCATTGTCCACTGTTGGAAGACAGGATACTGGACTAATTGCACCGTTGGTCTGACCCATTATAGCCATTTTTATGTTCTTAACAAAGCTCAGTTATTTATAAAATTTTAACTAATGTAATATTTTTCCATACATTTTGATATAATTGACTTTTTATGAGTGCAATTATAGACATTGTAACACTTTGGAGCGAGGATGAAATGCCACTTGCTTGAATTTAAAGATTTATCTAATGTAGTAACACCTTTTAATATGAGCTTTCATCACAGACTTGTTATGCATACACACAAGGGGGCAGTGTTCAGATTGCAGTGGGTACATTAACCCTGAATTTTCTCACTCTTGTGGAGTTGTCATTGGGATATTAATGTTGCATTAACCTTTTCTTTCATGTTAGTTAGCACTTGGTTCTGTTTTGCCTTCTTATTGCTTAAATGCATTCTTATAAACATACAAAATTCAACAACTTTTTTTTAAATGGTGGGTGGGTAGTAAGGTCCTGCTTTGCTGTGACAAACTTTTCTGAAATGGTCAAAATTATTATTTTGATTCTCTATTTTTGGCTACTGCCTTCAGGACTTTCTCAGCCTCAAATATCTGACCATATTTAGTCACAGTTTCTCTCCCTACCATCATATTCTCACACATGAGTGATGAATCCATTTCAAATAAGAGATTGGAAGCTGCCTGGCTTATGAAATTAAGTACCTGAACCTGCCCTTTCATAATGATGTACTCCACCCTCCCTTTCACTTGTGTACAGACCTCAGGAGACCACCTTTATCCTTAAGGTCAAGTGCTCCTTTAATGCTGTTATGCAGCATGAATTTGACTTCCCTCTCCTCTTCTAAGCATTCCATGTGTGATACATTCCCAGCGTGTCTCATTGGGGGAGCAAGAGGAAGAGTTCAGAATTAGTTTCTGGTCTCCTGCTTTGTAGTATATTCTGCTACCTCTGGGCACTAAGGCTAGATCATGTTTGTTGATCAAATTCTTGAGTGTAAAACAGATTAGTGCATCTTTAAATTATAATAATCTAGGGAGATTTTATTTTCAACCTCAATTTGGAACACATTTTATCTACCCTGTCTGTAAGCAAAAAATCCACCTTTACTGAGATTAGACAGCCAGCCCACTTCCACTTTAAAAAAAAAAAATTTTTTTTGCCAAAATTGCAACTCTGATCCAAAGACACTTGGTCTGTCTTCTCTTTCTTTTTATTTCTTTTTTTAATTGCAAGTACTTGGGTGGCTGTTCTGATAGATTTTTAGACTGACAAGAAAGCTCATTATACATGATCACTTGTAATTGTGTTGCCATTTTCCTTGATGTCATAATACATTTTGAAGGCAGTCTCACCAGAACCATTCGCCTAAGTTCCTTTCAACTCTTTGCTGTATATGGAAAGGACACATAACCATCTCCAACTGAATTAAACATTTGACAGAATCTAATCACTCTTATAAATGTACAATGCCTAGGAGAAGCCAGAGTTAAAAATCATTTTAAAAAGTCTTTAGAATATGAAAACCCTAAGGATTTCAGGCTTCATCTTACTAAATTGTTATCTCTGCATGTTTTTCATTTTGTCCACAAGAGTAGAAAGTTTGAGTTTCATTTAAACACCTATGATTTCTTTCCGTGATTTAAAAAAAATCAGGTCTGTAATGTCGTGTAAATATATAGTCCATTTTTTAATTTAAAAAGCATTTTGTGTAAAATCACTTCATGAGAAAAACAAACAATGAAATCATATAAATGCATGATAAGATACAATTATAGAGCCACTCCTAGCTATAGCTCTAACTGCACTCTTCAGCAGTCGGGTGAGGATTTAGGGCTAGATTGTGTAAATTAAAGAATGCCCTCAACACTCAGGCCTTGGCTACGCTTACCCGCTAGTTCGACGGCTGGAAATCGAACTTCTGGGTTCGACTTATCGCGTCTAGTCTGGACGCGATAAGTCGAACCCGGAAGTGCTCGCCGTCGACTGCGGTACTCCAGCTCGCCGAGAGGAGTACCGCGGAGTCGACGGGGGAGCCTGCCTGCCGCGTGTGGACCAAGGTAAGTTCGAACTAATTCGAACTAAGGTACTTCGAACTTCAGCTACGTTATTCACGTAGCTGAAGTTGCGTACCTTAGTTCGAATTAGGGGGGTAGTGTAGACCAAGCCTCATTGACTTCACTGAGAGCCGAGTTCTTGTCACCTTGCAAGAGTTGTTCAGCTGTTCACAATATTATTCCTTCAGGGGTTTACAGAAACACCTGAGAACTTTATATAGAGGGCATTTCCCAAAATTCACTTTTACAGTCCCAATGCCTATTTTTGTGATTTAACTTTAATACTTGGCTGCATTTCTCAGATTTCTCTTGGGTTGAGCCTTTCCTAGTAGGTTATACTCAGATTCCTTTTTTATAGGAAAACCGCTTAGATTTCCTACTAAACATTGCATAGATATCTATTTTTATTTTTGATATTTATTATGAAGGCATCTGTAACGATTCTGTAGTTAAGGCTGCATTTTGATTTCCACTTAAAGCAGGCCTAACCTATGTTCTATATTTCACTAATTGAATTCAATCTCCAAATTTGACACACAAAATCATCAAAAGAGAATTGCATTTTCTATGTAATTCTTGTGGTAAAAGATTCCATAATTTTTGCAGAGAAAACCTCTACAAATGCTTTTTTTCCCCCTGTAAAGCACACAATTTCCGAGGAGATGCTAGACTGCCATTTTAGAAGTTGAAAGAGCTGTTTGTAATTATTTAGAGAGGACAAAATACTTTCATAAGTCCCTTTATTGGTATCTGATGGAAATAAATCCAAAAGGGAAGAAGTCTCTGCTATGACATTTTCAAAATGAATTACTGTCTATGCAGACCAGTTACAGACCCCTAAGATTATATTCCATTAAATCTAGAACAGCTTCTATGGTGTACCTAAGAAATATCTCCATCTTGATGACTTGTAAACCTACTTGTTGGAGTTCAATTAAGATGTCCAGGCAGCCTTAGCCTCTTGATGTTGCACTCAGATTGGATGCCCAGTTTCAGAGAGCTGTCAAGCAGTCTGTCTAGTTGTCAGATCTGACCCACATCTTTAAGAATTGGATGATGGGTTAGTTTTCCCTAGCAGGGTATCTAAACAGGCAGTTTTCAAAAGTAAAAGAAAAATAATCAAAGATGATTGTGCATATAGATTTACTTCCAACCCATCTACACAGCTTCTTTGAGTTAGATCCTCAACTGGTCTAAGTTTACATAGTTCCATTTAAGTCAGTGGAGCAGTGTTGATAAACATTAGCTGACGATTTGGCCTCTGTGCGACTTGGAAAGAGGGAAAAGAAATTGGAGTGGAACAGGGACTATGGCTCTTTATATGGCATCTGAAGATTCAGACCCCCAAAGGAAAGATGCTCATGGCTGTATTGTTTCTGCTCCCCTGAAGTTTTCTTGCTCAGCACCAGTGGCACATGCCTATGTTATAAAAATGGATCTATACAAGAAACCAAGTAAAACTGCAGTTAATGGCAAATAAGCTTGCTTGCTTGCTTGCTTGCTTTCTTCCCTCACATTAAAAGAAAAAGAAGCTATAAGTGCATACCTGACGTACGTCCAGTTAGAAACTATTTTCTTCTTCTTAAGGAAATGTAATCCTTTCCTACTTAATTACCAAAGGGATTCTTTGGGCTCAGTGTTTTGGTCAAAAAGGTCTATTTTAGGGTAAACTTGAAAGTAGCAAATATTTACTGGAGTCGCCTAACTCAAAGTTGCCTTGACAAAGGTCACTCTAAGCAGAATTTTGCTGTGCCATAACTTCCCATGAATACCTTTGTAATGACTTTTATTTAGGGTGGCAAGCATGTTTTTGAGGACTTTTCAGTACATTTTTAATTAGCAATAGAGTGCCCTGTGGCTTGCTCTCCATTTGTTTTGTGCTCTGTTTCTGGCATTTAGGAGTACCAGAAGCATACTGCACATGTTCAGAGAGACCGTGGTTGTCTGTGGAAAAAGTCAACAGATTTTTTCCCTATACTTATTAGTAGGATTAACTGTCAAAGTTATTGCAGTTTGATAACAATTGGTAAGTTCTGCCATTTAAAGTTAACGCACCTCTGTAATTGTCTTGAATTTTATTTCTGCATTACAGAATTCTGTTGAATAAGCCACTACTTCCAAAACTCTGTTTACAAACTAAGAAGTGAAATACAGGTCTGAATATATAGTGTTTTTCAAAATGTGTTCAGATTTTGTATGGATGTATTGGAATGAAGATTTTTACCATTCTGCTGTTTTACATCTGGCTGAATACAACAGAAAGTCTCTTTAACTTGAATGACCTGTACAGTAAGTGTCTGTGTTATATGAACTCCAGTCTGGCAAAATTTTCTGTAATCAAAAGTGCAGTAATACTTGAAGGAAAAACAGGGACTGCCTTTTTTTTTAATAATCGCACAGCTGGGCACTGATGAGAAGCAAGAATTGGCAGCATTATTGAAAGGGAAACCTGTGGTTACTTTAGGCTTTCTTATTCCAGTGGTTGCTGTGAATCCACACACACACAGAGCCCTTAGTTTGGATAATGGATAAAAATATAGAAAATATAAATAAAAGCTAATTTTCAGATGCTCCCTTTTAAACTTCTACCATTATATTCAGTCTGAAAGTTATCTGAGAGGTAGATTCAAAATATTTTTGACTTCATGGCAGCAGCTAGTATAATTGTGGTTCATGAAACCTCTGGCTAAAGATAGAAGAAATCAAGTTGCTATGCTCTACAACAATGGCAGTTTGTTTTTGTAAAATGCCAGGAAAGACTTTTGGGGGAATTGACAGACATTTTATTTCAGAGTTAGAGTGCAACCTAAAACAGGCCACATACTGTGAAAAAGCCTCATTGCTGAATAGAAGCCAGTAGAAAGCAAAAATAGAAGGGTTATTAAATTTTTAGAGTGCGCCATCATATAGTTAGCCACATTTATGTGAAAAAGCCTATCTCTAGTACGTTGCCTTTCTTTGAAAAGCTTGCCACAGACTCTCTCAATGCGTTCAACAATCTTTAGGTGCATTACTCAATTCTGTATTTTCATAGACATAGGACAATAGTATTTCACCTAACATGGTGCGTGCACAGGGAGAAAACAGTACCAGTACTCTCCCAATCACTGTCTACAAACCAAGATCTTCCCATTTGAAACACACTATCCTTACCCTGCTTCCTGTAGACCAGTGGTTCTCAACCTACAAGTAAGGCTCAAATCTCCTGGTCTTAGTAGGTATGTCTCCCCTTGGGGGCAGCTCTGGGTTATTGCCCCTGTACGGTGTGTGCTATTTCATGCTGTGTTGCTGCTGCTCTCATTCTTGAGCACATAGAATTATTAATACTGTGTTGTTTATAAACCAGTACTGATTGGCATCATACTCCTTGAGGGTTTGAAAGCAGTAATTTGTTGGTGACTCAGCCAGGAGGTAAAGGCTGTTGATGGAAACCTGGTGGGCTCGAAAGAGGCAGGATCTGGAAGGAGAAGAGAGGACCCTGAATGTGGTGGATTAGATCAGGGGTTGGCGCCTCTGGCCAGTAGTGCCAATGGCAAAACAAGATGGCAGCTGAGTGGGTTAGACTAGGAAGAAAATAAAAAGGGTGACCGCCAAAAAGGAAAGCACTATCTTGCCAAGCCTGCCAAATTCCACTCCCCTTTGTGAGATTTTTAAAAACCCAGAAATTCTGAAAGGTTTTTGGTTACGGTGGCTACGCAGACTTTAATATAAATCCTTCTGCATGTGTCTTGCATTTATGCATAGCTGAACTGATTATCCAGGAGCTGGAATTGGTACAAAATTACACCCATTCCTTGAACAGGAACCTGAACACTTTTTGAGCATCAGGGCTGATTCCTTTCCCTTCCTTTAATAGGCAGAATCTCGGCTTGCTGCTACACTTTCTCTGTGGTTTCCATATAAGTGCTAATCCATAGTGAGCAGCTCAAATGTAAAACCCTCAATCTTCCATGCTACAGGGCTTCCTGAGAGATGTGGTTGCACTATGCCATCTTTCCTGCGGAAACACCAGCATGCCGGATCCCATCAGACCTCAGCAGTGTTGTTTGTTGCTATGCTGATAGGTGAAACCATTGCTACCCACAAAGACTCCTTTCAGTGAGGAAGGTGACTTGTCCACTCCCCAAACACTCCTGCCACTAAGGGGCCAGAGGGTGTGAAGATTCTTGCAGATAAAATGTAAGGCTTCCAGTCTTCAGAGAGGAAAGATGATTTTGTAGTAAAGGCAATGGCCTCTGACTCAGGGTGTCCAGACTCCATTCCCAGCTGTACTGCGCCACCAACTTCTTATGTGACATTGGGCAAGTCACTTAGAGTGGGTTTATCAAAAGCACCTAAGGGAATTAGATGCCCAGTTCCTATTCAAAGTGATTGAGAACTGGGCACCCAGCACTTTTGGGCAGCTTTGAAAATCCCATCCCCAAACTCCCTTTGCATCTATTTTTCATATGTAAAATAGGCTGGTGATACTTCCTTTCACCAACATTTTAACTTGTCTCCTGAGATTGTAAACTATCTGTGGCAGGAGTGTCTTTGCACAGTGCCTTGTATAGTGAGGCCATAGCCTTATTTGGGTCTTCTAGGTGCTAACATCATTCTGCGGTTAGCTTGGGTTTTTTATTTTCTTTTACAGGATTTTTTTTTTTTTTTGAGAAAGAGAGAGAATACAGAATGTCCTTTCTCTACCAGCTGCACAAATAAATCTTACCTGTCCTGTCACTGTGACAAATGAGTGCACTCTCCCCTTTAAATTCAAGATCCTTCCAAATATGAAAAAACTAAACCGCAAGGGGAGAAGTGTGATTGGCAGGGGTTCAGGGAAGAGATTCTGTAGATGAAAAATACCTTGTTTTTATAACTATTTTTTCCTCTGCAGTCTAATGATTAGGTCATCATGTTGGGAGTAAAGATTCCTGAGTTCTGTGCCCAAATGCCATTGACTGGCAGTGTGAAGCTGGTCAGGCCTCTTAACCTTCTGTACTTCAGTTTACTCCTCTATAAAATGGAGTTGATACTCATCTACTTCTTGGACTGTTGTGAGGTATAATTTGTTAACGATTGCCAAGCATTTTGAGGTCTTTGGATGAAAGGTGATACATATGTGTGTGTATATAGTTATTTCTTAGAGGTATTTTATCCCGGTACTGACCCAACCACAAGGTTCTATATTTTATAACATCTAGAGAGGGTATAATTTGTGATGGTATTCCTCCGGGTTAGTGATGCTGGCAATCATATTTTGTTTTTGCTCTTATTAATGTCCTTGGAGATTAGATTAATTGGATTAAAACATAAAACCTAGATCTCCTGGAAGCATTGCAGTTCACTGTGCTTCCTGTAGTTTGTTCATCCCAGGATGCATTTATACTATGAATCTTCCATACCAAAAAAGGTTTTGAGCTGTGCTTACCCTGAGTAAATAAATAAGTAAATAAAGTTCAAGCCTTCTTTAGAACATATAAACCTGCCATGTTACACCCAGGAAGAGATGTATATTTGGAAGTCTGTGTGGTTGGAAATCCCTCACCCTTTTTCATAATTCCTACCAGTACCAACTATGACCATTAGCACAGTACACAGGTACTACTTGTGCTGCTCCGGACCAAGTAATGCCAGTATATTATAACATTTGTGAGGACCTTCTTGCACACATTATAATTTTGTAAGTCCCTTCAGAAGAATAATCTCCGAAAACGCCAACTCGTGCATGTAAAAGTAAGGCATTAAAGTTAATAACTCTCTATTTCTAAACCAAATTTTGTCATATTTGACCTCTGACCTAATCCTCTTTCGATGACTTAAATCCACAACAAGCCTGAATTCCTGAAAGAAAGTGGATTTTGAGTTACTACAGAGCACCAAAAGATAAAACGGAGAAAATATATTTCACTGCCTTATTACTCAAATAGCTTGCTTGATTTTCCTTCGGCCCTCTTTATAAATAAATGAATAAATAAATAAATCCCCTTCTCTGGGCTGAGACTAAGCATGAGAAATTTGAGACCCAAAAATTCTTTTTTAAAGGAGTGGTCCAAAAATAGTTTTAAGAATGGAATGCCTTCTGCAACAACCTTCCATATTTCAACCTGTCTTTTTGACATCTCTTCTTGCATGTCTCTCCAGAAATGTCAGACTTAACATAGGCAAAGCTGAACTCTGCATCTTTTCTCCCCAGTCCTTCCAGCCTTATCCTATTTTCAGCCACTGTTGACAACAATGCCATTTTCCCTGTTGTTTAGGCCAGTAAACTGAGGGCTGTCTTTGACTCTTTTCTGACGCTTGCTCCACACATCTAGACCATGTTCAAATCTTGCTACTTCTTTCTCCATAATATTTCCAAAATCCTTTCTTTCTCCATCACTAAAGCTCTCTTACAGGCCCGCGACATCTTCTGTCTTGATTACTGCAATTAGAGTTGGATGGTTTTTTTTTTGATGAATAGTAAATTCACACAAAAAAATTGCTTTTTTGAGGGGGCACCAAAACTATTTGCAGGATATAAATAAAGTTAGGTCATTTGAAAATTAATTTTTTTGACTTTTCATTTCAAAATATTTGGTTTGAAATTCAGCTATATTTATTTTAAGAAATAAATAGTGTAAAACACCCAAAAATGAAACAAAAATTAAACTGAAAAAAATCTGTAGAGATTTATGTTTTAGGTTATATCATCATGAAATTCCCTTGAAGCACAATTTGAAGCTGGCCTGATTTGAACTAATGGCAGCCATGTTACATAAACCTAAGAGGAAAAACTTCACAAAATATATTTCCTCTGATGCGTCAAAATTTTTTCCTCACACTGATGGACATCACCTGGTGTACATGATGACACTGTTGAAAGTATTTTCATTCACTTCAGTTGTTTTCATTATTTGTGTGTCACAGCGCATTAGAAAATCCTAAGTAACAGCAGAGAGAGAAAATACGCCACAAATGTTACCCAAAGACTCTGAATCAATTAAAGCACTTAAGCACGTTTATGTCCCTTTGAAGTAAATAAGACTTAAGCACATGCTAAAAGATAAGCATGTGTTTAGGTACTTTGCTGACTTGCATACTCTAAAGAAGAATATTTTAAAGATCTAAAAAAGAGAGCTCTTTGTCCTGAATGTGAGTCAGCTTCCTTTGCACTCTACTGGAGGCTTATGAATAGTAAGTTACAGGTTATATGAACACATCTCAGGTATAAGTTAGCTAGTCCATGAGATCTGGTGCCAAAAGTTTACCAGCTAGAAGGGTAATAATAAAGAAGTGGTAGCATCCTCTCCTAGCCAGCTGTATATTTAGCACACCAAAGATATAAAAATGTACAGATGGAAAGATGTATAAAATCAGTCTTGTACTATTCTACTTGGGAGTATAAAATATTCTTGTTTTCATTATCACTCATCATAAAAAATGAAGGATGGGTTGAGTGGATTTTGTGCCTAGATTGGTAGATTTTCATGCCAGGCTTTGAAAAGCTACTGAAGTAGTATACATGTTTCTGTCTTTATACACACGTGGCACATGCTCAGACACACACAAAGCCCTTACGTTTCCCTGGCAAGTTAACAGAAAAACTAAATTTAAAGTTACTACAGTAGTTGAATCTCTGTCCAATACTTAATCAACTTGTTAACAGTGCCTTTTTCCCTATTGCTTCAACTCTCCACCTTGCTGGTTGGTTTTAATAACAATTTGATAGAATTAGTGCCACGTGTTAGAATTTCTCTGAAGAATTTTGTTTTTCTATCAAGGAAAAAGATATAAATTGGGAAGTTTTGAATGATTAAATAACAGTAACTAAAGGTAATTGTAAATGTAACAACCCGCTGAATCTTTGATAGTTGTAAGATAATTGTAATATTTCAGTAGAGTTGTCAGGAATATTAGGAGGGATTATGGTGATAGAGAGAACTTTAAGAACTGAACCTCATAACTGTGGAGCATTCAACTTCAAATTGATCAAGAGTGTGACTTTTCTTTCTCATCTGAAACCCAAAGATTTATAGTTACTCATAAATTATGGGTTTCTATTAAAAATGTAAGTCATAATTTTAAAAAAATTGGCAGCCTGAGCAGCAAAAATGAATGTGTCATATATATGGTTTTAAGCTAGTGTTACAGATTTGAGTATAGGAAAAAGTAAAACAAACTAGAGGTTATGGCTTAATTTTTTAAAGTTTTGTAATCTTTGGCATATGAGACATCGTTACAAAAATAGCCTGCTATCCCTAAATGTTTGCTGTAGCTCAGTAGCTCTAGAATCCTTGACTAGACAAAATTTCCATATTAAAATTGGTCCTTTCATTATTTTAATTCTTTGTAATGCTGCTAGATGAGTGAACCTTGTACTTCACTCACATAAAGAGAGAGAACGTGAGAATACATATTAAATGGGTTAAAAACTGGTTAACTGATAGATATCAAAAAGTAATTGCACATTGGGAGTCATTACCCAATGGGCACATTTCTAGTGGGATCCTGCAGGAATCTGTTGTCAGCCCAGTGCTATTCAATGTGTTTATCAAAGATCTGGATCTCACCTTAGTCAAATTATATGCTCCCAGTCAAGGGCAACCACCCTTTTTGATCAGTTTTTTAGAGATTTAGGAAGTTTTAGGGAAGGGCATATTATTCATGGGGACGGATTTTAATGAGATGTTTAATTCTACTTTAGATTGATCGAATGTACACACAGGGCATTTGGAAGGAGCAAGTGCAAATTTCTTTTGGTGAATGTCTGGCAGAAGATGAATCTAGATGTCAGGCACTATACATATTATTCTGCTACTCATGGATCTTATTCCAGGATTGATATGATTTTTGTTAGTATGACCTTGGCTAATTTAGTCAAAAAACTAATCTGGGAGTTATCATTTGGACTGATCATGCCCCCCCATATATTACATTAGAAGTTTGAGACTCAGTAGAAAAACAAAGGGCCTGGCAGTTGAAGAGACCTCTCCCCCCACCTTAGAATTAAAGAGCTGGAAGAAGATTTTCAGAAATATATACAAGGAAATAAGGAAGGGATCAATAAAAATTCCTTTGTGATGCTGGAAAGGTGGTAATGAGGGAAATCTTTATAAACAAAGCATCATACCTCAAAAAGATGAGCGCTCCTGAAGAAGAGAGTTTGGTTAAAGAACTTCGTTTTGGAAGATAGTTATAAATCTACAGGACCTGAAAAGCATGTATAAGAAAATAAATGAGATTAACAGGCAAGACTGAGCAAACACTTATATTATGAAAAGGGCAATAAAACTGGTAGGCTTTTAGCCATAAAGTTAAAATTAAGCAAGATAAATCAACCATCCCTCTGATTAGACATGAAAAGGGAGATTTAGTAACTGGCATCAAACAGATCCCTGAAACCTAGCTTTTTCCATACTTTGTATGCTTCAGAACATCCAAATCCTGAACTTATAAGTAGATATCTGAGACTGCAGCTCTTGATAGGCAGATTGCTGCAAATGAATTTGAAGTTACAATTCTTAAGTATTTATAATCAAATAAAGCTCCAGGTGCCGATGGGTTTTCTGTGAAGTATTATAAAGCAAGTTCTGGTCCCTATTTTAACTGAATTGTTTATATTGGAGAGGGGAAAGATTCCAGATTCATGGAAGAAGGCAAAAATTAAGGTCATTCATATAAAAAGAAAAGATCTTACCAATTGCTCATTATACAGACCTATTTCTTTAATTAGTGTGGATGCTAACATTTATGCTGAGTTGCTAGCCAAAAGATTGCGTGTAATTTTGCCCAAATATTTTCACCATGACCAGTCTGGATTCATTGCTGGCAGGCATCTATTTGATAATATCAGAACAACTCTGAATTTGATCTATGATGATAATTCTAGCAATTCTTCCGGTCTGCTGTTTTCTTTTGATTCTGAGAAAGCCTTCGACTGATTGGAGTAGGAGTATATAAGTCAGATTTTGGTAAGGTTTGGTTTTGGAAATCAGTTTTATAGGGGCATGTTGGCCCTATATACATATCCTGGAGCATCAGCTGTGGTCAATGGTCATCAATACTCTTTTTTAAATCTGTCTAGATGTATGAGACAGGATTGGCTGTTATCTTCACCCCCTCTCCCGTTATTTGCTTTGGCAGTGGAGCTATTTGCAATAAATGTGAGAATTTGTCCATTGGTAAAGGCATCAAAACACTTTCTGGATTAGAATACAAAATAGTTTTATATGCTGCTGATGTCTTGTTATTTTTCAGGATCAAGAAGCTTCCTTAAACATTATAGAACAATTGACTTTGGAATATAGGCATATGTTAGGCTTTAAAATAAACAAAGGTCAATCTGAAATTTTAGGAATTGATATTCTTGAAATGATCAAAATAAACTGTTGTCAACTACCTAAATTTAAATGGGTAAAAGAATCTTTAAAATATTTATGAATAAATGGTTTCCAGGTGCATGGGTGGGGGAGGAGTCACAGTACAGGGAGCTGCTTCCCCTATCTGCCCAACCCAGACCCCCCTGCACCCAACCTGGTCCCCTCTCCCCCACTGAGCCTCACCCGCCTGCACCCAGACCCCCCACCCCACTGAGCCTCATTCCCCCACACACCCAGACCCACTCCCATGAAATCCTTCCCTCCCCCTGTGGTGCAGACCTTCCTGCAGCTCAGGGGAATTTTCTGGGGGTTGATCTGACTGAGCCCTGGCAGCTCTGTGCAGGGAAGGGGGAGAGGAAACTCCCATCTCTGTCCTCCTCCCCCACCCCTCCCGCCCACCTGGGACTAATGTCTCTGGGTGCCCCCGGCATCCCCAGACCCCTTTCCCCCAGCTGCTGAAACAGAGTGTCTGAGCTGCTGGGAAGAATGAGTGAACACAGAAACCATTTTCTGCAAGGAAGCAGAGAGAATCTGCAGAGGGAGGGAAGGTATTTTTCTTCTGTGCCCCAGTGGCATAGATTTTCCCCAGGAGTAAAATAAGACACACTTTTTTTAACAGTGAGAATAATTAACCACTGGAACAAGTTACCTAGTGACATAGTGAATTCTCCATAATTTGAAGTCTTTCAATCAAGATTGTACGTCTTTCTAAAAGATAGCCAGTAACTCAATAGGAAGATTTGATGCATGAATTACTGAGTGAGCGTCTGTAGCCTGGGTTATGCTGGCGGTCAGATTAGAATGATCATAATGGTCCCTTCTGGCCTTCAGATCTACCAATTTATTAAAAGTGCCTTCCTTGAAGAACTTGCATTTTAATTTAGACATACGTAATAACAAAAATAGGGCCCAAATTAGAAGCCATATATCTTGGAGAGGAGATCTACATTGGAATGTCAGAGGAAGAAATGGGTCAGAAGATGGAGATCATTTGCTACATGGGATTAGGAAAGGTTCTAAGCATAGGGATAACATGAAAAAGCTGTAAATTCAATAGTAAGAGAAGGAGGCCAAGTGAATTAAGGGGTGAATTAGGGATGGGAGTGTAGGAAGAAATGTGCAGAGTTATTGGAGTAGAAAAATATTTAAGTTCATCTCTTTTCTGTCACTGTAATTATTACAAATTATTTAAACTGTTGTAGGAACAGTGAAATAGGGCTGCTATAAATCAGGCAGAGCTGACATTTTTAATTTATAAACTATTAATGGTATGGTTTAAAATCTTGGTCAATACAAACTGTATTGTTCTAAAAATTGGCGTACAGCATGAGCAGCCCAGACTCAACTTCGTTTTACCAGTAAATGTTTTGTGGGCACAAATATGTAAATTGGATCCATTCAAAGGGCTACATGCTTGTCATCCCTTTTCCAGTCCTGCAGAGATCAGAATGCTAGGAATAAGTGCCTGCGATCGAAGCCTTGATAATGCATATCCCAGGAGGCTTTGCTGCCAAGCAGTAGGGGAGATTGCATAAAATAGCTAGTTTGGAGAGGCCCTAACCTCCTGCTAATCTCTCAGAATAGTTTGGAGTCGGGAGAGGTCTTGGTTCCCTGCCTGTTGCACAGGGTTAAAAACCCCACCTCTGGAGTACGATCAGGGACAAATCCCTGTCAGAATCCCCTGAAATGTCCCTACCATTAGGCCCCTCATGGATTTTCCTGCAGGAACCAGGGATCGAGTTCATTGGTAACCATTCTGCTGCAGAAATTCCCCTGCAGTTCATACTGGAAATGCATGTTAATACAGTGGTTGCTTGTCTTCCCCGCTTCCCCCCACCCCATGTGACATTGGCTCTTAAACCAGTCTGTTCCACTGTAGATGGGAAATACTTCTGCCAACATAAATATTCGCATTTTCAGTTCTAATAGTTGTAGAATCAATTATCAAGTGTCTTTGCAGATAAGTAAAGCGACTGTGGGGCTTATTCGGATTTTTTCCTGGATAAGGACTAAGTAACGTTCCTCTTTGAACTGTGTGTGTAAATAATAGGTTTTCTGTAATTTTTTAATCTGGCTGTCTCTCTTCTCTGTATTGAATTTGTTTATATTGTATGGTTTTCATCACTCCCAGTTAGGTTTTAATACATGTCAATTATGTATGCAGATTATAGGGAGCAGAGATTGAATGGTTTTGGTATGTATACTTACAGCACTAGTTTATAAATAGTAACACTAGTTGAAATTTATTGACCTTCCTTATTTATTTCAGTTTTTTACAATTATGCCTGATGAGTGCTCAAAGTGCATTACAAGAATTTAAGATACAACACCTAAAACCTAATTCATAGATAGGTACATACATACATATGTACATGAACATAGCTATGTATAGCACTCAGGTGTGTGTGCAACCAGCACGTTGGAGCTGGAAAAGTTTTTCACAGTAGTACCTGTTGGAGCGGCACACGTGCCCGGTGTGCATCTCCTCATGGCCCCTCTTAAGACCATATAAGGACAGCAGCACCCTGACCCCCCTCAGTTCCTTCATACCACTTGCACCACTCCGTGTGGTTTTCCTTACGTTTTTTTTCTGTGTAGTTAGCTATTAGGTTCATTGATTTTGTAAGTAGTTAGTACTCTTTAGGTTTTCTTCACTGTTTTCAGTTTTTATTCTAGTTTATTTGCAACTGTAATTAGTAGGTGTTGCTGAGCACCTGGACATGCAGTGTTCTCTGGGTTTCAAGCAATGCCTTTTGTGTGGGAACTCTATTTCTAATAGAGACCCCCACACACTTTGGTTGCTGTCTCGGTGAAGGACATGTCAAGGAGAGGTGTAGCATCTGCCACTCCTTCAAGAAACATACTCAGAGTTCTAGGGATCTGTGCCTGGAGCAGCACTTCCTGGAACACGCCATGAGGCCTACCTCTGCACTGGCACCAGATTGCTTTGTCTGTGCACAGTCAACCACTACTATGATAGACTTTGAACAGACTCTTGAACTTGGATTCCTCTTGAAGGAGAGATCAGTCTTCCTCTCCGTGGGTTCCACGCAAAGGGACCTGTAAGACTTACAGGAGCCACTTGAGCTCAATGAGTGGCTTGTCTTCCACTTCAGAGACTGGATTGGAGCAACACTTAGATTCATCAGGTATCCAAAGTAGAGCTGGACTATCAGCCTATGTCTCCCTGGCAATGAAGCGAGAGACTCTTGGTAACATACTATCAACTCTGGATCCGACATGACAGAGGCTGTCAAGTGTGGTACCAGTGGATGCTGTTTCAGCGGTACCCATTTCAGTACCTACCACCACACAGGCACATAGACCAGGTCCTTCACTTCCTAATCTGTCTGTCCCTGGTTCACTGTTGATGTAGGAGTTGGTGGAGTTGCTGTCATTTCTGGCTCATCCCGGGCCTTCAACTTCTTTGGCATCAGAGACAGAATGTTGCCAACACTAGCATCAATATCAGTTAAGGGACAATCTAAGCTTGTCTATGCCATCTGGTGCTCGGGTGCACACTTCATTGGGGCTGAGACATTCTTCAAAGTCAGCACTAACCACACCCTCAACTTTGCCTCTGGTACTAGGTCTTTCCTTGGCATGGGTGTTGAAGCCAGACTGTGCTCCTACATAGCCTGCTGTGGTACTAAACTTAGCAGCTAGACCTTCTGTGAACTGCAGTGCCACCACTTGTTCTGACCTGACCTTACCTTACCTTTTCCACTGGAAATTGGCCAGTAGCCTTGCCTGGTTGGGTGTCTCCTGTGCTGACTTCTTATTCAGAGGGTGCCTTTAGATATGGGTCAGACTTATCGCTATCCCTACCGAGGCAAGAAAAGTCCAGTAAATCAGCCAGACCACCTCAAAAGGGAGACCTTCGACCATGATGGGTATTGGTCACATAGTAAGGAAAGGCCAGCATGGACTGAAACATTTTGGCCTCTGATGCCCTACTGGCTTATGGGGAACTCTTAAGAGGCTCCTAGGTCCTCAGATCTTGATCTCTACCCAGTTCCAGGAGAAGGTCCTGGAGCTGTCCACATCAGAGCCTAGTCTACTGGAAGAGCAACCAGAAGCTCTCCCTACTTAACAACCAGCTCGACAAAACTACTGGGCAAACAAGATCTATCTCAGGAGGCTACTTTGGCTCCGGGCAATTCATTCTCACCTTCCCCTGAGGTCTCGGGAGCCCCAGGCTCATCCTCACCACTTCTGGAAGATTTTAAATCATATCAGGAATTGCTTAAAAGAATGGTACAAAAGACTGCAAGAAATGCCATCAGTTTTGGCCTCATCCCTGGCTCATTGATTGATGCTTTTCTGTTGAAACGGGGACCAGGCCTACTTTATGCGTTTACTCCGATTCCATTGATCTTGAAAGTCCTCCTCAAATTGAAGCAGGATCACACCAAGATGATTCTAATCACCCCAACCTGATCAAGACAATGCTTATTTACAGATCTTTGCAGCCTCTCAGTGGAACTTCCACAACCTGTGTTTCCTCTTCCAGATCTGGTCTCGCATCATCATGAGTAGGTCTTACATCCAGATCCCAACAGCTTGCAACTGATGGCTTGGCTTCTCAATATCTAGATCAGGAAGAGATGAGCTGCCTGCAGCAGTCCAAGAGATTTTACTTAACAGTAAGAAACAATCAATTAAATCCACCTATTAAGCGAAGACTTTGGTCTTCTGCTCAAGTGATTCAGCCTGTGAGGGCGAGTATCCAGGACATTATGGAATACTTACTGCATTTGAAGTCTTTTGGCCTTTTCTTAAGCTCCCTGAAGGCTCACCTGGCAGCCATTTCTGCCATTCACCCACGTGGTCAGGGGAGAACAGTATTTTACAACCCTATGGCTACTAGGTTTCTCAAGGGAATTACTCGCTTGTGTCCACCTGTAAAAGCATCAGATCCTCTATGGGACCTTAACACAGTGTAAGCCGCTCTCATGGGACCTCTGTTTGAAACTGGCTACTTGTTCCTGGGCACATTTGTCCTAGAAGATGGTCCTCCTTATTGCTATCACATTTGCAAGGAAAGTAGGTGAGCTGTAAGCATTAACAGCAGGCCCTCCATATTCTTGGATTTTTTTTAAGGGCAAGGTGTCTGAGACCTCATCCAAAGTTTTTATTAAATTAGTGTTGGCCTTCTGCCCTAAACAGATGATATACCTATCTGTGTTCTTTCCGAAACCTGATGATGATCCGGAAGGAGACCATTTACATACTTTGGATGCAAGAATGGCATTGGCCTTTTATGTAGACAGAGTTAGGTCATTTAGACAGTCTCGTCAACTTTTTGTTTCTTATGCCGCTAGGGTGAAGGTCCAAGCGGTCTTGGCCCAGATAACCTCTAGATGGATCACGTTCTGTATTACCACTGCTTACAGTATGACCAATACATCTTCTTCTCTCCAATGTGTCTCTGCCCACTTGACAAGAGCTCAAGCAACGTCCATAGCTTTTCTGAATGATGTATCTATCCTGGACAGTTGCAGGGCTGTGACCTCGTACTCCATACATATATACATTCATTCATCATTATGCCAACAGCTTCAAGGGAGACTGTGATCTTTGGCCAGGTCATACTTCAGACACTGTTTAAAAAGACTCCAAGCGCCGTGGCTTATGATACTACATGTGAATCGTCTGAGTAGAATACAAATCTGTATCCACTGGAAGAAGAAAGAACAGTTACTTACCTATATTGTTACGGTTCTTCAAGTTGTGGATGAAGCTGTTTATTCCATGACCCACAGTATGTCCCCGCTGCATCAGACTCTTAGGCTACTCTCCAGTGCGAAGGAGCTGGGAGGGCAGTGCTGCCCTTATAGCTTTGGGAGGGGCCACGAGGAGCCACAGAGCACGTGCGCCACACTGACGGATACTGCTGTGGAAAACTTTTCTGGCTGCGGCACACAGGGTGCGCACACCCCTGAGTGGAATACATGTTTGCATCCTCATCTTGAAGAACAAGAGTTACAATCCAGGTAAAAAACCATTCTTTCCAGGTTGAGACTGTATTGCCACTAGCTCCCTTCTGTTAAATGCAAAAGATAATAACTTAATTTCCTAAGCCAATCGCCACTTCTGTGATATCTCTTAACCAAAAAAAAAAAAAAATACAGTAGCCCAAACTCTTCAGGGCTAATATATAACTTTAGAATGGTGCAATATTTAAATTGCTAATATGCCAAGACTGTTACATGCTGAGCGGTTTTAAATTGTACGAGTTTTAATTCCTAAGAATATCTAATGTTGAAGATGTAATGTCAGTAATGTGTAGAATCAGAAACATTTGTAACAACACGAAAGCTTTAAAAAAAAATGGACAGTGTCTTACTGTTATAATCTACTCACAGGAAGAATTAAATAACTTGTAGTTCTTTGTAAAAGAATTGGCTTACAGTGAAGGACTAAAAGTCTGAGTGTCTGCTACATGTGGTCAATCACAGCTTGTTGATCCAAACTGTGACTAATTGTGCCAGTAGCTGACTAGAAAACCTCTATAGTGGCAAAAAGAATTATCTTTCAAGTGACTGTGATACAAAATGCCTGAAAGGACTGGAAGACTTACGGGGAAAAGTGTTTATTTCTTTTCTTTATGGTCCAATCACTTCTGTAAACGGAAGCGAGTCTTTTAATGTGACATTTCGTATTTTGTTCTTGGCCATAGAACACCTAGAGACTTGGATTATGAGCTGCAACTTGGCAGACACAGTTTAGCAAGTATTATATTTAAACTTTTCTAGTTTCTAGCCATATAGACCTGTTTCAAACAAGTTCTTTAAGAAGTTGAACTGCTTACATTTTTTGTTCTTTATATTTTGATTTTCTTGGTGCTTCTTTTTATGTTTTAAGTCAGTGGCTCTCGACCTTTCTGGACTACTGTACCCCTTTGAGGAGTCTGATTTGTCTTGTGTACCCCCAAATTTCACCTCATATAAAAAAACTTGCTTACAAAATCAGACATAAAAATACAAACGTTTCACAGGACACTATTACTGAACAGTTGCTTCCTTTCTCATGTTTACCATATAATTATAAAATAAATCAATTTGAATATAAATATTGTACTTACATTTCAGTTTATAGAATATAGAGCAGTATAAAACAAGTCATTGTAAGAAATTTTCAAGTTTTTATTGACTTTGCCAGTGCTTTTCATATAGCCTTTTGTAAAAGTAGGCAACTGTCTAGATGAATTGATGTACCACCTGTACAGACCTCTGCATACCCCCAGGAGTACATGTACCCCTGCTTAGAACCACTGTTTTAAGTCATGAAGGGAATATAAAGCATTTTGGATTATAAATCTTTAAATGTTTTATGTAGCTTCCTGATAAGGCATTTCTGTGTCTGTTCCTACTGTGCAGTTCATATTACTTAAATTATATAGCTGCTTCCGATTTCAACGATATAATGGAACTAATATACAAAAGATGACATCTTTTTTTGCTCATTAGGCAAAAGGAGATGTAAAAAGTAGAACTCCATCAATAACCATTATATGTCGAAAAACATCTTCAGTATAGTTTTGGGTTAAATTTATCATTTATTTATTGTCTCCACACTTTATTTGGAAAATATGGTGCAAAGAATATTCCTGCTATGAAAGTGGGGAGTGAATTATGACACTGCATTGAGAGAGTAATCAAGGACTTCTCTCTTCCCCGCCACGTTTCTGCTGCAAAGTGTAAAGCGTAGAGGTAAAATCCTGGCCACACTGAAGTCACTGGGAATCTTGTTAGGATTTCACCCTAAGTGTACAAAGGTAGAACTCTCCCTTGCCCTTTTTCCCTCCACCCCACCCCCATCCTGACTACCTAGAGAGTATGGTACTATGCAGAGCTTTTTGCTGAGGACAGTTTTCTATAGCATGCTAGGAATTTGTCAATGAAGAAAACTTTATATACTGAATGTCATTTTAATGCCATCCATATTTTGACTTCGAAGGCTCCTTATTCCTTTAAAAAAAAAAATTAAGAAACCGCCATACAATATATTTTAACCGAAGTGAAACATCTAAGAATTAAAAAGTATGAAAAGGACTTAAGAGAATTTATATAAATATTTCGTTACTCCTTATTCATTATCTTATCATTATTCAGTTCTGTACATTAGCGAATGACAATATTAACCTGTAAAAATTCACTATGTACATTTTGGAAGCCACCTCAACTCTGATCCACAAGATCCACTTACATACTTTCAATAAAGATATTCATCATAAATGATTTACTCTACCTATTCAGAAACATACAAGTGATGTATATAATAATAATAATAATAATACCTAGTTACTATATAACACTCTTTGTCCATATTGCTCAAAGTGTTTTACAAAACAGTTCATAAGTATGTCTTGTGGGTAGGAGTGGATTTGCCCCTATGTTGTTAGAGAGCGAGAGGTAAACTGCTCTCTTCAATAATGTTGCTGATCTTTCACTCCAAACACATTGAAATAATTCATTAGCAAGGTGGTGATTGCTTTCATAATGCATTTGTGTTTCCAGGCCACACTACTACTTCAAACAAGAATTTAACAATGTACCCTAGCAGAAGTTTAGTGGGTAAAATAAAAAAACAGAGCGGAATTTTGTCCCCCCCCAAGTCAATGGCAAAAATCCCCTTGAATTCAGTAAGGTCAAGATTTCACCCACATCATTTATAATATTAATTCAAGATAGCGCAAATCTCATGGCACAGTGCAAGCTCATCTTTTTTCCCAGGTAATTGGAATTGTGGGTTGGCAAATTATTCAAGGGTGATTTGCAGTGGGTTATCTTAAACAGCTACTTAAATTGCTGTATTTAGAATGAATGTATTCGTTATGTTGAGGAAGCCTAGAGCATTTCTATAAATCAAACTAAATATTGGGGCCTGTGTATTAAATAGCTTCAGTTCAGAAAAGTTATATAAATATTTGCAAACTAGACATATCTTGAGTATACCTTGTATATTTTCATTTGCTAAGAAGTGAAATTCTCACAAAAGGAACAAGGATTTACTCTTTCCACTTCTCCCTTCTTTATATAGAAGCTCCAGTGTGATAAAGATACTGTAAACTTCAATTCCTTGCCTAACATTCATTAATTTGACACTTCAAAATGTACTGTTTTAAAGTCTAGACAACCCTACCAAATCAGATCTACCATGCTTGCTGCATTTTTTTCTTTTGTCGTTTCACAACAAACAGGCTCATGCTCTTATTTGTAGTAACTATGGAAACCTCAGAAGCTCTCTTTCTAAAGCTGAGTATACAATAAAGTGCTTAAAGTGTTGGAAGGATTAGAGACTTTAGAATATGTTTAATTTTCTCTCTATCTATCTGTCTTTGGAGAGGAACAAGAGGGTAATGTGCATATTAGCTAGGGACTCACTTTAATCTCTGCTGACACTTAAGTCTGTCTAGGTTTGCACACAGCCATCCAGGGGTCTCTCTCTCTCTCAGCATGCTAACAAGGAGAGTTATACATATTCATGGCTCTGAATTGTACAATGGAAAACCTGGGTAAGGAAAGGAGAAAGTTATGAACAAGTGAAAATATTATTGAAACCACTTTGCAGCTTTAAGTACAGTGGTCACTAATGGCAAATCATGTGATGATGATGGGTTTCATCACATAATTTTTATTGAGAGTGTACAAGAAATTACATTGTCACAAATTAATTTGACATGGGGACAATAGGAATAGATCAATAGGAATTGTTGTAGAGTTAGCACACATTTTCAGGAAGTATAATAAGGAATTCATCTTATTACCATCTTCATGTCCTGTACTGGCAACGCAAAGATTAATACAAATTTTAATTGTTTAAAAATACTATAAATCTCATATTTTAAAACAAACTATAGTTTGGGTCAGAAACATTACTACTTAAAAAATTCACCACCTTTCTGAGAGGATCTGCTCCCTATGGATGATATATTCAGAGCCATATCTCAGATGGAACTCAGTGGGTGAAATTCTGCTTCTATGCCATAGGCAGAAACAGTGTGAGTGATGTCTTGCTTCACACAGTCCACTGGGGGAACATCATGCTACCTTCTGGCCCTCATTAAATGCCCTGAAATAGGGCTAGGGAAGTACTGCTGGACTGTGATCCTGATTCTCCTCCTCATCCACAGCATTCATTAGTTTGCGTGCTTCACCAATCGATTTTGTTAACTATTGTCATTAGAGCTGATGACTGAGATTCTACTTTACATTTGGTTTAGTTTCCTTGGTATTTGGTAAACTTATTTTATATACTCATCTAACTGCGAAAATTGGTAACCCACAGTGAGAGATGACCAGTTAATATATCTTTCTATAACCATCATAGTTTGTACATTCATTTAACTGCAATAATGACATGCTCACAAGAGAGGAACAGTGGATATTCTTCATTATTGAATTCCCATTTCAAGACCTTTGTTCTCCCTTATGGTTCTTCACCTACCTGCTCCCAAGCCTCACCCAGGTCTTGATTTCCCAATCCCTTTCTGGCCCCATACAAATCCATCCACTGGCCAGAAATTCGAAAATGAAAGAGGAAGGTGTTGGTAAAAATCTTCTTCTGACTCTTTTAGGGAAAGGCCCTAAAAACTGGCATTTGTTGGACTTTTCAGTCTCTGTTCTCACAGTGCATTAATGTAATAATAATAATACACCGTTGAAAGATAAAGGGCAGCTTTATTGATGCAACACTAATTAAAATACAGGTATCAATCATTGCTGCTAGCCAAAAGATGTATAATTCTATGCCCTTGCTGGAGATTTCTCCTACTCCAGTTTTAGGGATGCTATATACAGTCAATCATATGTGACAAACGTGCTATCACCTGATAAGTGTTTGTCTAGAATCCTTTGATTTATGTGACATCAGTCTAGCTGCCTCTTCAGTCTGCCTTATCTAGCTGGGTACCCAGGTAGGGAGCAGAGCCAATGCTGCTATTATTATTGTTAATCATGTTTATTATGGCAGTGCCTAAAGACCAACCAATAATGGGCCCCATCGTACTGGGCACCCCCTTGTGAGTCCAGAGCCATCACTTGTTACCAGAAACCCTCTGACGTCATGAATTACTCATAACCTCTTAGTTTAGATCTGAAACACAGTGCCTGTCCAGAAGAGCTTACTATCTAAGAATAAGGCAAGACACACTAATTGGAGACAAAAAACCGAGGGAACAAAAGAAACAGTGAGAATAATAAGAAAATGCATGTTTGTACAGTGCCTAGCATAACGGGGCTGGATACTCTAGGTCAGTGATACTCAGACTGAGGCTCGGAAGCCATAAGTGGCTCTTTGCACGATATTAAAACACTCTGTGATTTAATTATTAACTAATCAGAATGTTTTTACTATGTTATTAATCAATTATGGTTGATATGATACTTGGTCAGTCATTTTGCTATAAGAATAATATATATTCTATAAATTATTATATAGTATTCTCTCTTTGTGTGTGTGTGTGTGTGTGTGTGTGTGTGTGTGTGTGTTTGTGTGTGTGTATAAAAATGCATTTTCTTATAATTCTCATTGTTTCCTTTGTTCCCTCTGGTAATGAAACAATTCACACTACTGTGGCTCTTTTGGGTAATGTTGATCGCTAATTTGGCTCCTGAACCACTGAGGTCTGAGTATTTCTGCTCTAGGTTCTACCACAACAGAAATAATTAATAATTAATTGGACTTCCTTTCATCTTGTGTTGTGGTTTTGGCTGGGGTTCCTACCCTCCCCATACTGTTCCTGTCCTACTGCCACAGGCAAATGCCCATAGAAACGTATTATGTCTCTGTACTTAGATCCTGTCCGGCCCAAAAGACATCAAGGAGATGAGTAAATTACGTGCATCCTTCTATTATGTGTGAAGGTATGTGTTGCAAATAACTGGTGCCCTACAGGCACATCCTTCTACATGTGAAGCTTAAATGAAATTATTCAGAATTGTTTGTCTCCCATGTGGATGTCTTGGAAAAGATACCATAACATAGCATTTCAACTACAGAATTGGGACTAACATCTGACATTTCATAAAAATGAATATTTTAGTTCTTTTGGAAGATGCCAGATTGATATTGCTGGAAATTTAATTCCTCTGACATGCCTCAATCCTAGCCGGAAGGGACTCGCTTTAGAGTCAAATGAGTTGTTGCTTGTGTCCATTCAAACATTAGCATCTCTGCAGGAACTACCTACCAGTGGTCCTCTGAGTGTCAGTGGGTTTTATGCTAGAGACCCAAGCACTAGGAACGGAACTTGTATAATTTAATCTAAAACATTGTGTTTCTTAAAAATAAGTCTCCTATGTTACGAACACCACCATTTATCATTTGCATGAATAATTTTAATACAGATGTAATTGACTGTTTCCTTTTTTGAATTTGTAAATGAAAATAGCCAATCAGCTTCATTGTGTCTTGTTTAGAGCTAATTTCATTTTGAGGTTCTTGAGTGCACAATGCTGCAAAAACTTCAGTGGGATTTTTTTTTAGCTTTGTGTTAGAAATGTTCCCATGAGTTTCAATTAGATTTGTCTTTTTTTAAATTGTTTTTACGGAATTTTTGTGTCAAAGGAAGAAGGGCGGATCCAAGAGTGCCCCCCCTCCCTTTTTTTTTTTTTTGGTAGGTTAATTGCCTTTTTTTTTTTTTTTTAATTCAAGATAAAACTTGGTTAACTTGACTAAAGTCAGTGGGACCTCATATGAGCTATATTACTCGTGTACAAGTGTTCGCAGGGTCAGGATCATACTTTAAGTATCTTTCTCTACTAAACTGCATTTTAGAAATCTGTGTGTCTGGGGGGGGGGGTCATTCCAGAATTAAAATGAGCATTCTGTTTTGTCTGTAAAATGAGAAATTCCTTAATTCTCTCCTATAGTTGTGAATCAGTGGGCCGTGTATGCCATCCGAAATCTCACTGAGCAAAACGAAAGAAACCAAGAGGTTATTGCACAGATGGAGCAGCAGGGACTGGCAGACAATTCCATCCTCAAGAACATGGGTTTGGAGATTGAGAAACGAGATGAGAAGCTAATATTGAAATCTGTTAGAAAGAACCCAACTTCATGAGCAGTCCCATGTAAACTTTTTGAGGATTGTCACCAAGTAAAAAGAAGGCTATTTCCCAAATAATACAGTATGAAGGCCCTGTTAGGATTTCCATTTTTTTTTTTCCAGTTTAAGTTCCAATCTGCTGGAAGCGTTATTACCTTTTCCAGAGAAATTGTCAAACAATAATGGTCATTCACCACTGTGACACATGAACACCACAATTGCAAAAACCTTTTCAAATCTGGAGATTTGCAGTAATTTCATTAATTCTTTGGTTTGCTAGTGGAAAAGTGTCATGAAGCCAGGAAACTGATTAATGGTTACTTATCTCATTTGTTATACCTGAAGATAATGATGGTTAAAAAATCACTATGAGATATCACTTCTGTGATACGTTAAAAGCAGCAGCGCTGAATCAGTAAACGGTACTTCAAAAAATAAATAAGAATGTTTAAATATTTGTATTTATATAATGCAATGACAGTGAAAGATTGGATAAATACTTTCTGAATTAAACACATACAATGCTGCCTTCTGTGTATTTAAATTATTCGTAAGTTATTTTTTCTACCTTGTTACTTTCAGTCATTAGGCTGAGTATGTTAAAAACAAAGTTGAAGCTGTTGTGGCAACAGATACTGCATTCCTCTGCTCTGGGGCATGTCTATATTTTGGAGACTTGGATGTTTATTTGAATTTTATTTGTTCCTTTGGATGGTAACTCAGCCCTCTCTCCTTTTATTTTGCACTTCTCATGGGTTTTCTGAACTCTGGCAGACGGCTGAAGAGGTAGTTTCTCACTGTGATTAATTCTAGCAGTTTCTTTTCACCCCTCTGCCTTTCCAAAACATTGACAAAACTCATTTCCAGTTAATTAATTCAAGAGAGGCAGAAGAATGGAAGGCCCTGCCTCTTCATTTTAGGTACCCTCCTATATTGTTGTTGGACCCGGCCACTGTGGAATGTGGCATGAATGAGATGGGTGGAAGAAAAAGTGCATGATTAACTCTTCTTGTTCTGAACTGTTGCTTTAGAAATTAGGGAACATGGCTCTTGATGAATTAAGCAGAACAAAAGTTATTATCTAATGGTAATTTTATTAACTCTGTATATACTACTGCTATGAATGAATTCTGTTCTGTCCCACAAAAGGGTCTTATTAAATTAAATTGCTCATGTTCAACTATCACTTCACTCATCACTTTATTTGGAATAATAAACTTCTGTCAATATAAATGCATGAGAGTTTAAACAACCATATTCAAAGGGAAAATGAATGTAGTTTTTTAAACATTAAGACATTTATATTTATGCTTATCTGTATCCTAAATTATTGGGGGAAGCTGAAATCCTTCCATTTAAACACATGATCTAGGCATTTATAGTGTTCACCTGACGTGTCGATAGAGCTGACTTGATGAGATTATTGCCCAGCAGTAGTGCACTCATTTTAGGCAATGTTTGGCTTTAGGCTGGGGGCTATCGGGCTGCAGCCCCTTTTAGTTCTTTAGCCATCTTATGTAGTCAAGTGTCGAAAAACACAAAGATGATCACATGCACGAAGGTAGGACTACCACTTCTCCTTTCTAATATAAATATCAAAGAGAGCATATCAAAGCATAAGCTTATGCTCCCAATACTTTTGTTAGTCTTAAAGGTGCCACAGGACCCTCTGTTGCTTTTTACAGATTCAGACTAACACGGCTACCCCGCTGAAAAGAGAGAAAAGGTTCTCTTTGATTTCAAAAGCCCAAATGTGTTGCCTAAAGAAAAACAACAAAATAATAAATATCTTATTTGTGATTTTTAAATGATGTGGCAGAAAAGTGTCTTGACAGCACACTGGAAGAATTTTTTTGAATTGCTTCATCTGTTGCATTCCAGTTTATAAAAGCTATATAGGATTCAGTACCATCTCTAGTTAAATGGCACAGGGAATACTTTTTGTGTTCTTTGTGGAGTCTACACTGTCAGTTTCCAGTTCCTTGATAACTCCCATAAAATTTACACGTCATGTTTAGGCTGCAGCTTAGCTAGTAGTTAAATCGTTATTTAAGATCAGCTATGTTTATCATAGTTCATAGCACTGAAGTATGGCAACTCAATTCTATCACGCCGTTAAAGAAAAAACTTTAAATTTTTATGTTCTCAAAATAAAATAAATGTAATGTGTTTTTCTGTAAAAGTAAATGGATTTAATCTTTGGTTTTTTATCTTAAAAATTTTAATGAAGGATTTGTCAAAGGCACTAGCACTTAAAAAATAAAATGGAAGTATTTAAACTTATAATTCTAAAATCTCAGAATTTTCAGATTTATTTTAGAAACATTTACAGAATTTACATTAGATAATATAATGCAGTGTTGAAAATGTAAGATGAACAAAAATGCAACCTGGACAGAAAATGAGCTTTCTTTGCAAACAACAATGCAAAGGATTTCTTTCTATTCTGGGTTATAATGAGTTAAAATCTTGTTCACAAAGCAAATCCAGATAAATCTTTGGTTGTGGAATAAGCAGTGGGAGTTCCCTTTTCCTTTTAACCAGTTTGGAATAGACACTTTTCTTAACTCAATGGTTATGCCCACCAATGGAATATACACAAACCCATAAGTATAAGCCAAATAATAACAAACACAAATAAATAAAAGGGTTTTTTGTGGCATTACATAATGGAGTAATAGTTGTGTTTTCTAAATGGGAAATGTAAGGCTTTCATAGTATAAAACATGCTGATTACTGTATTGTGAGTGGCTGGCTTTTGATTTTCCTGGATGGATTAATTCTCAGAACACAACAGCTTCCTTGTCCTCCGCCAATGGAGTTCCAGCCTCCAAGAGATTTGTTTTATATGCTAGAGGATTAATACAGCACACGAATCAGTTATAAAAAAGCAAGCCTTATTGAGTTTGTAGAGAGGCAAAGCAGTCAAATCAAGTCTTGTGACCATCTTATTGCTTTCAAGAATTTCAAACAAAAGTGATCAGTTTTTTTTTTTTAAGGTCTATTTATTAAAAGTAAAGTGGGATTTTCATAGTAATGAGTGGATGGATTTTAACAGGGGTTTTTGCAAGTTGAGAGAAATAGATTTGAATGTTTCTCAATTTATTTCTGAATTGTATCCAGGATTATCTAATAATGTTGAGTTGATGTGTTCTATATAATATGTACATCATGAGTATTAAAAAAAAATTCAGACATTTAATGTAATGGCCACAACATTTATTCAATCATTTGTCATTTTCTTTCTTGATTTATTTGGAAGCTCAAACAAATATGTTAATCTCACTGATGTGATAAAGCAATTAAAACTGAATTTAGGTTCAATTGTGACAAAAACTGTTTTAAACACTTGAAGTCCCTCTTCTGTATGGTTTTGTTTTATGGTAACGTAGTTTGATATCCTCTTACAATATATTGTCATTGTAGTTTGACATCTCAAAATACAAGAATAAATATAAAACCTGTCATCATATAAGGCTGTAGAGAAGAACCAAAAAGTATATATTTTCCCTGTTTCTTAATTATAAATGGCATTCTGAATATACAAATGACCTTTTTTCAAAGTTTCAGTAATTATTCATTATAGAGTACACCTCATGTTTGTATTAGAAAGCTCCAGTTATTAAAATAACTGTTGTATATTTGAGAGATGCAAAATTTTGAACTCTGAGATTGTCTCATGGGGTACAAGTGTCCATGGTATCTGAGGCAAAAACCCTTATTTGCAGAGTCCCCACACTGCTGTCCAAGGTTCTGATAATGTCCGCTGCTTTTAAGAATAAGAAATTTGTAATTCTTTATAAGACTTAAAATATAGTGATTTCAAATTTTTATTGGTGCTTTTTCGGTATCTCTCAGTAGTTGTTTCACAGTATAACATGACTACAGTTCAGTAAGAATACAAATAATATATTTTAATGCAGACACAAAAGTAGAATCATTCTGAGTTAATCACATATGAAAGATCTGTAGGCCATTGTGACCAGCTCCCCTATAATCAATTACAAGAGAGTCGTCATAGCAGGATCTGGTAGGGATGGCTATTTCTAAGGTTACCTAACACTTCCCATTATCAGACCCTGTTTTCCATTGTTTATAACTTTGCCAAACTTTAACCATTCAGGCTAAAATTTTCCATGTCAGATGTCTGCCTCATGCTGAATCTTTTTTTTATTTTTGGAAGTGTCTTCTAAAATTGGTCAGCCATTTCCAAGAACAATTAGGAAAAACATTTTGTCCATGCTAAAAAACATTCATGCAGCGTTTTTTTGTTTTGTTTTTTTGAAAGGCCGAGATATATAACCCTTTGGAAAATCTCAGTTCACACATACTGGTTAGAGTTCAGCAGCTAAATTTTCTAAAGAGTCCATCTGCATTGGACATGCTCCTACGCAGGGCTGCAGGGGCTGAGCAGGACACTTGCTCCAATTACTGCTATACTGGCCTCTGCAGGCTGCTAGGACCCGGGCAACAGGAACTAACAGCAGGGCGGCCGTCCATCCTGTGTTTTCAGTGCTCCCTCTGCTGGTATTCCTGTAGTGTGGAGGAGACAGTCATTTGAGTCATTTGACAGTCATACAGAGAGGACGAAACTGGAACTTGGAGTCGGGAGGCAGCAAAGGAAGAAGATTGGGAGGAGGCTGGGTTGGGAGACTCAGACTGGGAGCCAATCTGTCAAAGCACCTGCCTTTGTTTCGTATTCCTCCTTAAACTCAATTTGTTGCAAGATTCTTTCTTCTGTCTTTCTTCTGACCCTTTCTTTGCTGACCCTTTCTTTGCTGTCCCTTCCCGAAGTATTGTCTTGTGTATCTTAAGTTGTAAACTCATTAGGGCAGGGAACGTTTCTTAACCTCTATGTAATTTCATATTTGATGATCAAATTTATGTTTTCTTGTCAGTTGGAGTCAAGAGACAGTTAAAATTCCTTCATATTTATATAATGCCTTTTATCCAAGTAAATCCTGAAGCACTCTAAAAACTTCACCGATATACATATATGTGTTACGGTTGCGGCGTGGCAGCTCTATAGTTAAGGCTGTGCTATATACTTATATAAGGAATTAAACCTCTCTGTTGGCATGAAGATAGTGACTCCTTCTAAAATTTACTGCACTTAATCTTTAAGCAGGGAATGAATTTTCTGAGAATTTACAAGTAAATGTGTTAAGTTACAGTTGCTGTAAAATTAGTTCTTTAGAAAACTTCTTGTTCAATCACCTTTTTTATTTTTTTATTTTTTTGACTCTCACTAGCAAATAAATTCTTGACTTCTAATGTTTGAAAATTAACGTCAGGGCTACAGCAAAATCTAAGTCATAGGCCTGGAGCCTGCACTTAAAACCATGCAAGCTGACTCTAGTCCCCAGGCTGAGCGTCACTGAAGATCAGAGGGCTCCCGTCAGACTCCTGTGCAGGATCAAGGCCTTAATGTGTTGCTTTTGATGTATTAGCTATTAGAAACAATTCTATCTGCCACAATGTTTACTGACTAATATTTCCAGTTAATATTATTTTCATTGACTGTATCATTAAATGGATACTCCAAAGGCTAAGATTTATTTTAATGGTTTCTTGCCCTCATTGTTGTGAGGAAAACCTTGAAAATATGGAGCATAATCCAGTGCTGTCTTTGTTTCTGCAGACAACCTGAAACAATAGCTCTGAGTAGTATGAATTGCCCCATCCTCAATGGTGGTGTCAACTGCGAAAACTAAAGATGGCAAACTAAATATCAGTATTGTTAATTAGCTGATAATTTTAGCATATTTACACTTACTACAGGAAATTAAAAAGATTTTGATGTATAAATAATGTAGCTTATCCTCCCCTATTTACTGCCCTTACTCTTTTGAGTACAGAGAATTTTCAAGTAAATCTGCTAATTAGTTGGGGGAGAGGGATAGCTCAGTGGTTTGAGCATTGGCCTACTAAACCCAGGGTTGTGAGTTCAATCCTTGAGGAGGCCACTTAGGTATCTGGGGCAAAATCAGTACTTGGTCCTGCTAGTGAAGGCAGGGGACTGGACTCGATGACCTTTCAAGGTCCCTTCCAGTTCTAGGAGATGGGATGGGATAAGCATATTGCAGTAACTTCTTTTTTCTTTAAACCCTGCCAATAAAAAAAAATTGACATTTGAGAGCTGAAAATAACTTACTTAAAATATACTAAATGGGATTTTTTAGTTCTATTAATATAAAAATATTCTATTTGATTAACAGTTTTAATAGTCATTTCTATTTATGCTTTGATATTTATTGTACAATTGTTAATCAAATTTTACATGAAATCAATTTAACATCAAGCATCCCAGCATACATTGTAGCTTGTGTCCTTTACCTCTGACAGAATGGGAGGTACAGCTAACTTATGCAGAAATTGGAGAACAGACAGAGAAAGCTTCTTTCATATGAGAATTACATTATGACTGAAGCACTTACGTGATCATTGCTTTATTGGCTGAACTATAAGGACTACAAGGACCTGCCTACAGTAATTTGTTATGGCCTTTCCATACACTTTTGCAAATTTAATTAGGAACCAATGTTCTGTTTGGAGTGATGCCAAGTAAGGGTAATAGATGGGATGAGGAAAATCAGTTTTCGACATTATCTGTGGAATGGCTACAGCTCTTTCATGATATATAGTTATAGTATTGTAAGATCAGAGCTAAGTCTGTGCATTGCATTGCTATTTTTAGTTCTTTGATGTATGTAGTGAATCAGGTGGTGGGTTGGACCAAAACACATCATCACGAGCCAGTGGCTTAGGGCACTGAACCAAGAGTCAGAAAACAGGGTCTATTTCCATCCGTGCCACTGAATTGCTGTGTGACCCTGGGGAAGTCATTTCTCCTCTCTGTACCTCAGTTTCCCTATCTGTTAAATAGGGGTGATACCGCCTTCTGTATACCCCAAATTAAAAAACTTAGTAAGAGAATCAAAAAAGTGCCACCGTTGCTAAACAACAAAGTAAAAGAAATGGTTAGAGGCCATTAAAATTGGAAGTCAAATTCTACTGAGGAAAATAGAAAGGAGTGTAAACTTTGACGACTCCAGTGTAAAACTATATTTAGGCAGGCCAAAAAAGAATTTGAAGAGTCACTAGCCAAAGATTCAAAAACTAACAGCAAAAAAAACCATTTTAAGGTACAACAGAAACCAGAAGCCCACCAAATAATCAATGCAGCCCCGGAGATCAAAGTGCTAAAGGAGCACTCAAGGAAGACAATGCCATTGCAGAGAGGCTAAATGAAGTCTTTGCATTGGTGTTCACTGCAGAGGATGTGAGGGAGATTCCCACACCTAAGCCATTCTTTTTAGTTGACAAATGGGAACTGTCCCAGATTGAGGTGTCAGTAGAGGAGGTTTTGGAACAAACTGATAAATTAAACATTACTAAGTCACTAGGACCAGCTGGTATTCATCTAAGAGTTCAGAAGAGATTCAAGTATGAAATTGCAGAACTATTAACTGTGGTATATAAATAATTTAAATCAGCTTCTCTAACCGATGACTGGAGGCTAGCTATTGTGATCTTTTAAAAAGGCTCTAGAGGCAATCCTGGCTATTACAGGCCGGTAAACCTATCTTCAGAACCAGGCAATTGGTTGAAACTATAGTAAAGAACAGAATTATCTCACACAAACATGAGCATGATTTGTTGGGGAAGAATTGACATGGCTCTTTTAAAGGGAACTCATGCCTCCCCAATTTATTAGAATGCTTTGAGGGGGTCAACAGAGATGTGAACAAGGATAATCCAGTGGATATAGCGTACTTGGACTTTCAGAAAGCCTTTGACAAGGTCCCTCACCAAAAGCTATGAAAGTCATGCAGTCATGGGGTAAGAGGGAAGGTCGTCTCATGGGTCAGTACCTTGTTAAAAGGCAAAAAACAAAAGTTAGGACTAAATGGTCTGTTTTCAGAATGGAGAGGGGTAAATAGTGGTGTCCCCCAGGGATTTGTATTGGGACCAATGCTGTCCAACAGATTCATAGATGATCTGGAAAAAAGGGTGAACAGTGAACTGATAAAGTTTGCAGATGATACAAAACTACTTAATATAGTTAAGTTCAAAGCCGACTGTGAAGAATTACAAAAGGATCTCACAAAACTGGGTGACTGGGCAACAAAATGGCAGATAAAATGTTGATAAAGGCAAAGTAGTGCACATTGGAAAACATAATCCCAACTAGACATACAAAATGATGGGGTCTAAATTAGATGTTGCCACTCACGAAAGCGATCTTGGCGTCATTGTGGATAGTTCTCTGAAAACATCTGTTGAATGTGCAGTGGCTATCCAAAAAAGCTAACAACGTTAAGAGCCTTTAGGAAAGGTATAGCTAATAAGATAGAAAATACCATGATCCCACTACATGAATCTATGATGCCTCCACACTTTGAATAGTGTGTGTAGTTACAGTTTCCCAATCTGCTGTTTACTCCTTCACATAACACAAGAACCAGAGGTAATCCAATGAAATTAATAGGCAGCAGGTTTTAAACAAACAAAAGGAAGTACTTCTTCACATAACACACAATCAACCTCTGGAACTCTTTGCCAGAGGATGTTGTGAAGGCCAAAACTATAATGGGATTCAAAAAAAAATTAGATAAGTTCATGGAGGGCAGGCCCCTCAATGGCTATTAGACAAGATGGTCAAGGATGCAACCCCATGCGTTCGCTGTCCCTAGCCAGAAGCTGGGAGTGGATGACAGGGGATGACTCACTTGATGTTGCCTGCTCTGTTCATTCCCCCTGAAGCACCTGACTTTGGCCACTGTCGGAAGCCAGGATACTGGGCTAGATGAACATTGGTCTGACCCAATATGGCCGTTCCTACGTTCTTGAAGTGCTTTGGTGCAACATCTATGCATGAAAAGTTCAATGTAATACTTAAGTCGTTTTGCTGTTAAAAGTAAATAAGACAAGATGAATCAGGAATGGGGTAAAACAGATTTAAACAGTTTGAATAGTCAGAACAAAAACATTTAGATAACATGAGAGAGGATGCATGCAGATATAAAAGAAAAAAAGATAGAATGGCAGGGGAGAGTGAGTGTAAAGAAAACCACCTAGGGAGCAATAATAAATTGTTGGGAGAAAGGGGTGGTTTAGGAAGTTTTGTTTATTTAACATTTTCTATCTCTAAAGAAAGGGAAAAAATTGACTTTTTCGTAGCATTTGTGGAGTGGGCAATATCCTCTATCTTATCCCACCCCTTTCCGGACCACACTCCCTTTGCATACCACATATCACTCTCACTTCTGTTGGAAAAGTTGAGAGAGATGTTGGCTGATTTCAAGTGAGTTCATCAATGGACCCATAGTACCATATATGCCCAAGTGAGAGCACTGAGGAGTGGAGAAGAGAAGGTCAAAAATACAGGAGTAAAGAAGCTGGGGCCATTGTTCCCCATCCTGTCCACTTCCTTACTCTGCCTACATTTCCAGCCTTCCCTACCTATTTGTCAAATTCTCATATAATCATCATGATGGCTTCTTCCATGAGGCTTGCATGGTGCAATTATCCTGAGCTCATCTGCAAGATGCAAGATCTATCCTCTTATAGATCCAATTCTAACATGCTACTTACAGTGAATCAAGTTGATTGGTATATAAATTGAGTATTGCTGCTCCCCTTCCTCTGACCTCCACCTCTATGTCTGTCCTTAAAAGTGTAAGTTCATTAGAGAAGGAACTGCCCCTTTTTTTGTCAGTTTTTCATTTGAAATGCCATTTTTTTTAATGAAAAAGCATTAAAGTGGAAATTTCTGCAGGAAATGTACATTTTCAAATAATGTTTTCATTAACCCACTTCCTTTCCCTCCCCACCCCATCCCCAGCATTTTTCAACTTTAAGGCTTTTTTTATTTTTAGGGTTGTCCCTCTTCCCCCCCCCCCAAAAAAAAAAAACGAAGAAACATCTCAACTGAAACAATTTTTTCCCTATTTTCATCAAATTTTTCACTGGAACAGAAAGCATTTCCCAGCTAGCTCTATTGGAACATACTGGGCATTTTGTGGGCTCTGCCTTAAATAAAGAATAACAGCGTGGGAAAGCCCCACCTCCTCCCAGTAATAACTTTCTGATTTCACTAACATCTGTGAGATGTATCATTCCAGAAGCTACTCAAAGCTTGGCAGCTAGGCCAGCATATTTGACCATTTAATTTTTACCATTTAAGAATGGCAGACGATGTGTATGTAACATTATTAGGAGTCACCAGATAGTGCCATACATTGTTTATATGAAACTGTGAAGGAGTTACATTTTGGAAAGATGCTGATTGCCAGCTGTGGTGCAGGGTTTTTTTTAGACACCGACTATATTGCCAGAAAAATCTGTTCTGCCTGAGTGTCTCTCTCTGACTGATATTACTTCCTTAGGTGTAGTGCTGCTGCCTAATCTACAAGCGGTAGTCGCACAAGCAAGCCGATATTACATGGTGCCAAAACATTACAAGGGAGTTTATATGTGATAGCTGTTACCCCTACTCTGTGTCTGTCTGATCTGTTTGGACTGTACATGCTTTGAGGCAGGGAGGCTCAGCTGTTCTGTGTATGTAGTGCAATAAGGACCCTTTCTCCGTTGGGCCATAGGCACAGCTCTAATCCATGTGATGCATTTTATCTGCATGTATTTTAAAATTATACTTTAAAAAAAAATCTTCCCAAAACATATTCAAAAGCCATGGCCTAGTCAACTATTTAACGTGAACAGAATGTGTGTAAGTAAAAAGAGAATATGTTTTCCCTCAGTCTGTATATTCTGCATTGCCAGTATGTCAGTGTGGAGTCATTCAGTGTAATAAAGTACTCCAAGGGTTAACGCATGTATTTTGATATCAGAACAGGCTTTCATTATATTTTCTTTCGTTCTTTATTTCCCCCCCCCCCCCCCGTTCGGAGCTTTAAGCTTTCTAGTTAAGCTATTGTGGTAGCTGTTAAACAGGTGCGTGCTTTACAGAGGGCCTTATTCTGTGGCTTCCATTGCAGTCTGTGGCCTTCTGAACTCCCCTTTGCTGCCTCCTTCCCCCTCAATAATTTTTTATGAATGATAGCTTTTCAACACCCTGGGAAAAGCTTGTTGGGAAAAACACTCTTCATGGGGTGCAGTCAAATCCTACACATTTCTTCAAGGGAATTTTATGAAAGGAGTAGCACTGTGCTGCAGGTATGACGTATGTTTGGAGCCTTTCTCCTCCTCCTCTCCTGCCTTTATGATTCACTGTGATAAATTTTCTTTTTTATTAATGCCAACAGACTGTCTGTCTCTCTGCAGGTGCTTCTCAATTAAACTCTAGTTTGTTTAAAAACTTGAGGCTTGTTTAGCTGAGCCCCTGTTGAGAGTTGTCAGATCCCAGGATAGGTGACAAAACTAGACTGTTGGAGCTTTAGTGTTGTATTGAAAATACTATTCTTCCAGCTGGCAAAGGGCAGTGACACCTCTTATAGCAAATCTGTAATGTTTGAGAAGCTCTGGGTGGAATGCTTGGGAGTTGTAGCTTGCAGTTTGGGGTTTTGTTTAATTTGCCTCTGGGAGGATTAATTTGTTTGTTTGTTTTCATCCCCTTCAGTGCAGTAAAGAGAGATGTTCATTTATTAAAGCTTGCTTATTGTTAAAAATCCTCTCTCTCTCTTATTAGTAGCCTAAAGTTGTATCTAAGAAATAAATTAAGACTGCAAAAGGGGGCTTTTTATATGCAAAACAAGTGGAGACTGAGTCCTGTTTGTGATTTTTTTTTTTTTTTTTTCTCAACAGAAAAAAGGGAAGGGAGGGGAAATTTACTTTTGGGTGATCTGATTTTTATCCCACCCTCCAAAATATGTATTTTTAGCATTTTGAACACATGTAATGTCTGGAAAACTTTTTAGATATTGCTTACCACAGCATTTTATATAACTGTAGAGGGTGGACTGGATGACTCAGGGGACTGATAATTGGATATGGAGCCTTTTCACCTCCAAGTCACTGGTTTCAATCTAACCCAAGCTGCTAGCGACCTAGTGGTTACCCTCAGATGGCTGTTTAGTGGCCTATCTGAAGTGACTTGGTGGTCTCAGTTCAGCTCTGAGCGAACGGCTGTCCACATCACAGAAACCACCGTCACAGTTAGTAATAATTAGCAGCCTTGTTGGCAGTATCGGTGGTGAGGCTAAGAATTGAATTGGCCACTGAACTATCTTCTTGCTCTAGAGGTGGTCTCTCCAAAATGGAGTTGAGGCATACCACTATCAAGGTATTGCAGCAGAAACTTGTGTTTGACCCTGTCTGGGTTGTACATGTTTTGTGGATTTAAAAAAAAAGTTTGTCTTCCTCTTTGTCAGTCTGGCACCCGTCCCTGTTTGTCCTTCTTTCTTCCCTGTAATCTGTTCTTCTCTGTGTTCTGTGGCCCTTACCTCACGTGAGGGGGTGGGACTTTCATTAGTGCCTACCAATCCCACTTATCAGATAGGCAGGCCTCTTTACACCAATACTAAATACATTTAGAAGAGATTTTTTTATTTTTATTTTTAGCAGCTGCAGCCTTTGTAGTTAAGGTTGCTGCAAAACAATGTCCATTCTAGTCTGCTGTTTTTACACAAACAACTTTTTGGGTTTACACTTTCCATGTTTGATCTCTGCTGGAAGATGATTTTTTTTGTGGAACTTTAAATACATGTGACTATTTAGGAGGTGTGAATGTTTAAAACAAACAAACAAAAATTGTTTACCTTGTATTAAATAATCCTGCAGGAATCACTATAACTAAAACATGGCTGAACTTCAAAATTACATCCAGATCAGTACATAGATGCATCTGTAGGACCAGAAAGAGTCCTACAGATATTAATGGGCCTCTGCACCCAGGTGAAAAAGTCTGTCGGCAACAATCCAGTTGCAGGATCGGGGCCTTTGTAGGTAAGTAGGCTGTAATGAACAGGATTTGCTACATTTGAAAAAAAAATTTCCTTGAAATATGAGACTGCCCATGCATAATTGAAAAAAATCCTACTTAAAGGAACAATGTCGACACCAATCTAGCCCAAATTTATTTATTTATTTATTTATTTTTTAAAGTCACTTTTACCAAACTAAGCCCAATGGAAATGTCTCTGAAATTTTTTAAGTTTCAATGAAAACAGCTTTTTCTAAAGAAACACCCATATCCCTGCAGTATTTGGGGCCCAAATATGAAAAGTGAAACTAACTATAAACAAGGTGAGTTACCTAATTTTCATTGGCTAGCTTGAGAGAAATGCCCAAAAAATAAAAAAAGGGACAAATTTGGCAATTACCTGCAATATCTTTGGAAGACCTTACTGTATTAAGTCTCTGTATCATTGTAGGCCAGGGATTGTATGTAATTCCAAGGTGGACAGTAAGCACACCTCCTTCATCCTGATCCCACAGGCAGGAGCTTCTGTCTGAGGGAGGTGGAGGCAATCCTTAGAGAAGGGCTGGAAAGACTGTCATCAACCAGGGCCCTTGTGGAGATGGGGGAGGGGGAGTGATCTCTGATAAGTTTATTCACATGCTTTTAGGTTATTTTAGTGTTTTAATATGTTTTCTCTATCATGCGTTTATGTTACGAATAAATGTGCTTGCTTAGAAAGAGCTGTGTGGTAACTTGAAACCATGGACAATTATGCTGTTTATAGCCTCTGAGGAGAAAAGAAAATCAGGCCTGTTTAAGCAGTGTGACTCGCTTCCTTACAGTAGGCAGGGAACTGTGCAGCCTGGAAGAACGCTGGTCAGGAGGGAGAGACTCGAGAGGTGACAGCTGGGAGCCTAGAGTGGGTGCCCTGGCAGAACCACAGAGGGGAAATACAGATGCAGTTCCCCTGAACTGTGACAAATGTCATAAAGAGTGAAAAGTAAAGTGGATTTTTAACGCTTTCAATTTTAGTAATCTAAGCCAGTGGTGGCCGCCACATGCGGCTTTTTTACTGTTAAAGTGCAGCTCGTAGAGCTCCCCCCATTTCCCCCATTCTCCACCTACCAGACTGGGGAGGGTAAGCTCGAGACCTCTTGTAGCAGGGTGATGGGGTAGGGGTTTATGCCAGGTGGGGAAGGGGGTCTCAGGGCTCCAGCCCCACATGGAGCCTCTGCCAGGGCTTAGGGCTTCAGCAGGAGCGGAGCTGAAGCTCCAAGTCCCAGCAGGTGTCTCCTGCAGGGATGAAGCCCCGCCCGCAGCAGGCATGTCCCGGCTCTTGAACTTCTGAAGATTGTCGTATGTGGCTCAGATAGCCAGTAAGTTTGGCCACCCCTGATCTTGGGTATTGGTAGCAGGATAAAAGAAAAATCTTTGCAGTGTATGATTTATAATTTGACAGTTACCTTTTAAGCTGTTAATGTCTCATTACGTGGGCACACAAATGTGGGGGTGGCACACATGTAAGGCAGTTAGTGGCTTGATTATGTAGTTACAGGAGTATTCAGGCTCAGTCATTCATGTCGAGGCAAACTGAAAGCTCGAGAGTCGTAATAGCATCAGAACAAAAGATGGTGGCCGGGTGTTCCAGGGGAAAAAGTGGGAGAACTGGAGAGGAGGATAGATCACAGAGAGTAGGGGGCACATTTTGGGAAGAAAAAGAAGAAACAGACTTCCCTGGGAACACTTTAGGACAACACTTTAAGGATGAGGGACAACAGAGAACCTAGGGAGAGGCGATGGGAGAACTTTTGGGATAGAGGACATAAGGATCTTCGGGGGGGAGGGGGAATGGGTCAAAGAGAGATGATGTAAGGGGGAAAGGAGAAGGGAGATTCTGTGGGGATGGCATGGGGATATGTGGCTTTGGGGAAAGGCAGGAAATACTAGAGGAGAAGATTAACAAGGCTGTGAGGGAAAAGAACATTGGGAGGTGACAGAAAGGGAATGTATTAAGATGTAGAGCTCTCCGAGGGCTTGGACAAGGAGAGGAGTCTGGAGGAAGGAAGGAGATTTAGAAGTAAACTAAAGAGCAAACTCAGTGCACACTCTGAAAAATGCTGCCAGGAAGCACATGACTGGAGCCAGGGTCTTGTAGAATCATTGGGACTTCACATGGTATCAGGGATTCAGATCGCAGGATCAGGGGGTTTAGATTATAAGATTTTCAGGACAGGGATCATATCTCATGATCTTTTAATGCTTGGGGTTGATGATGCTGGGGGTGAGTATCTCAAATATCTATTTTATCTAATCTAAATAAAGCTCCTTGGCTAAAACTAAGCCAATCTAGGATACTTGCACTTTTTAATGCCTCCGCACACTTGGTCTCCTTGCAATGCCTCCCAGTCACTGGTTTTATCCTGTCTTCTCACCAGCCCCTAGGGAGGATGAGTAGCTCACAAAGGATGTTCTAAGGTTACTAGATCAGAGGGCAATGTAAACGGTAGGAAGAAGATGGGAGAATGCCACAGGCAGGAAGGCAGTGCTCTCAAACAGGAAGCAGGACCAGTGCAAATAAGCAGTGAGGAAAGGGTACAGGTGATACCTCCTTTCTTTCCTGCCTTTGGTGGGTGATTTGAGCCTTGCCCAGAATGCTCCTTTCCAAGACACCAAGCTGAAAGTGGAGGGCTTGTGGAACCCTGCATTGCCAGATGGCCAGCGCAGCAGTAACAGAGACACTGCTGATCTCGAATTAGGTACATCAAGGGAAGAGTTTCACTGTGGTACAGTATAACACAGGCAGAAGGAGCAACTCTCTGCCTAGCTCATCGTGGCCGTCTGTAAGGAGCTACTTCTAAATTGATAGAGCCAGGGGGAGACACTTAGGAATGTCTCTGAGGGGCCAGACTGTAAAAGAGACCCACCCAGAAGGGTATCCACAAATAACCATTCACTGTGGAGGTAGCTTGGCGAAGATTAAGGTTTGTGGATAATGATAATTTGATTGAATGTACTTGTAAGTCACCATTTCAGTACATTTCTCTATCGCAAAGGGGGAAAATTTGAAATGGAGGGAACTAGCAAGGCTGATTCTAGGGCTAAAGTTGTTAAGAGAGGAAGGAGCAGGAGCAAATCCCAGTCCCCACCATTTTTCCTTATCCCTGTTTAAAGTATTACCAAATATAGATTTTGAACTTAGTATTGTAACCGCAGAATGATGTGCAATGATAAGCAGAAACCAATATCCTTCTTTCCTTCCACTTAAAATAATTTTTGTCAAACCATGAATCAAACCTCCTCTGTAACTTGCCATTTATTGGAATAAAATGGCATAAATGTATACAAATCCCCCTGGAAAAATAAATAGTGAAAAAATACGAGTGTTTGAGTTGGCAATTCCAGCACAGTAATGATTTAATATATAAAATCATCAAGTGAATGTTATGATTTTATTCTTGCTTTATTTACATAGTTCTTCTTCGGAAACTTTATTCTGTGTCTCTCGTCTTTAGGATAATATGCGGTACAAAACTACTGGAGGTAGAAAATTAAGGACCAGTTTCTTAGCTGGTGAAGGTTGGCATGGTTTACTCAAATCAACGGAGCTTCTGATTTATACCAACTGAGGATCTTTCCCTATATTTGCAACCATGCAGCCCTCTCCTTAATCAGACAAAATTTCCAGTGGAAATTTCCAATAGAAGATTTGCCAAGCAAGGGCTTCAGGGAAGGGCCCTTAGCAATAATCTTATCAGAGTAGGTATGCTAAGAACAATCTAAATGAGATGCTTAGGAAATGAAGGTAGCAATAGGTATACAGTGTAAGGATGGTTAATTTCTAAAGAGCTTTTCCTCTGGGAGAAGGGGTGAATTGCTAGATGCTCTACCAACTGTTTGAACCCTCTTTTGGACGAACCTTCAAATATCTGAAGAAGCTTTTGTGTGATGTGTTGATATCAACTGTTAACTGATAAGTTAGGTCTGGCAATTAAATGTCAATACCCGACAATAAATTCAGAGCACTGCACCAGTCTTTAAAGTTCTGTGCTTGAAATATTGGCACTAGTGTCATATCTATAGATTTTTTTTCTTTGTTATGATCTACACAACAGAAAAGGACCCACATCTGTCTGTTTTACACCACCCTTGAAATTTCTTCAGGCAATCAAAAAAGTCAACCACAAATAACTGCCTAATAACCAACATAGTGTTCTGAGAGCCACTCACCCACCTGCCATTGCAGATTCTTCTGTGAGTGCTTGCTCATGTCCATTCCATGCTAGGTTTGTGTGCACTGTTCCCTTACTGGTATCGGTACGGCTGGCTCTAGCGCCCTCTGAAATCACGTACATATGTGCCAGTACAAGAGGCGCCACCAGCCCTGCACTCTCTCAGTTCCTTCTTACTGCCCGTGATGGTTGCTGGAATGATCCTTCTTGCTGTGGCTTCTTTCCCATTGGTTTGGACTCTTCTCTGTTCATAGTTTGTGTAGTTATTGTAGTTAGTGTATATAGTTCCTAATTAGAGGTAAAAAGCAACAGAGAGTCCTGTGGCAGCTTTAAGACTAACAGATGTATTGGAGCATAAGCTTTCGTGGGTGAATACCCACTTCGTCAGACGCATGGGTATTCACGAAGTGGGCATTCGCCCACGAAAGTTTATGCTCCAATACATCTGTTAGTCTTAAAGGTGCCACAGGACACTCTGTTGCTTTTTACAGATCCAGACTAACACAGCTACCCCTCTGATAGTTACAGGTAGTGTACATAGCTGTGCAAATAGTTGTCCTGTTGCTGAGAGACTTTTCATCCAGGGTTGTGAGTTCAATCCTTGAGAGGGACACTTAGGGATCTGGGATAAAATCAGTACTTGGTCCTGCTAGTGAAGGCAGGGGGCTGGACTCGATGACCTTTCAAGGTCCCTTCCAGTTCTAGGAGATAGGATAGGCTGCCCCAGTCCCTGGGCTTCTTGTGCCTCTTGCTGATGCCAGTGAGTGACCCGCACTCTAGCTGTCTAAAGTGTTTGGGGAAAACTCACATTAAAGATAAGCTTCAGATCTGCAGGGACTTTAGACCTCACACTTGGAAGGACAGGGACATTTGGCTAAGGCCATTCTCATGGAGACTTCCCCCAGACCAGTCTCAGAGCCACGCTGCTCCAAATCAACACTGAGCACTTCAGTATCCATGCAGAGCGCTCACTGGCACCGTGCTCTCCATCTCTGGTGTCAAGTAAGAAGCATAAGAAGCAGCGCACCGAGAGGGTGCTCTTCAGTGCAGAAGAGGGACAAGCGGGGAGTGACCAACACAGTAAGACCTATATTGGGCAACTCATCCTTCCCCGAGTCACGGATGGCACCGCCAACACCACCTAGAGCACTGAGTCTGCTTCGGGACCCACCGCCTCTCAGAAGCAGCTGTAGTGCCAGGCATCGGATGGTTCCCTGAACTTGGGAGGCTTTCCAAGTAGCAAAGGACCTGCTGTCTCTCCTAATCTGATTGACTCCACAAGGATCCCCATCAGCCAAGGCAACCAGGGACAGGAAAGAGCAAGAAGCGTTGAGCTCCTTCCCAGCTCTGGCCACCTCAGCACCACCTCGGGACAAGCTCTCCATGATCACGACATAGTGGTCACTGACCTGCTGCCAGTCCCCAGATCCCCAGCACCACCCAGAAGCAGAAGCAAGTACTGCTCCGCCATGGTCTCCAAGGGAAGAATCCTCTTCAGAGTACAAGTACCCAGTCTACGCTCCACCAGACTTTCGTACCCAGCCCTCCTGCCGGCACCTGGCCAGCGGGCCACTGGCCGATGCAGTGGCCATACTGGAATCCCTGGGGTTTTCCCCCGGCATTGGGCCCTTCTTCCCACCACTCCTACATGGTAGGTTTAGAAAGGCCGGCTACTGGCCCTTCCCGTTCAGCACCAGAAACGAACTCCGATACCAACCTCGGTGCCGACGTCCAGGAGGTGGCCTCAATGGATGTGATGGAAGCAGAGAAAGAGGAGGAAGTCCCACTCCGGTGCAAGTCACCTCCTCATACCCAGATGATGTGATTGCAGGACCAAGTAACCTGCTCCCTTAGGATGATTTCAGGGCCCACCAGGACCTCCTGAAAAGAGTTGCCATGAGCCTGGGTCTGGAGGTTGAGGAGCTTAAGGAGTCAGCACACAGCCTGATCAATATCCTGGCTGCAACTGCTTCCTCCAGAGTGGCCTGGCCCATCAATGAAGTGGTGATGGGATCCATCAAAAGGCTGTGGCAGACGCTTCCTTCTCTCCCCCCTCCTCCACCTCAAAGAGGGCAGAGAAGAAATACTATGTACTAGCAAGTTGGGTTCAAATACCTTTATTCCCATCTCCCCTCCCCCGGGTCCCTGGTAGTATTAGCAGCAAATGAGCAGGGCAGGTAGGAGCAGTTGAGCGCTAACCCTTCCCGTCCCCCAAGAATAAAGATGCTAAGAGACTAGGCCTTTTTGGATGAAAGGTTTATTCGACGGGTAGCCTCCAGATAGGTATCTCCAACCAGCAGGCTTTATTGGGGAGGTATGATTTTAATCGATGGGACTCATTATCGCATTTAAAGCCTCCTTTCCATGGGAGTCGAGGCAGGAGTTCATGGCCATCCTGGAGGAGGGCAAGAGTGTGGCCAGGACCTCTGGATGCGGCCGACTCAGCAGCCAGGACTATCTGCAATCACCATGATGTGTTGTTCATGGCTCCAGTCCTCTGGCCTCCCTCACGAAGTTCAACAGTCTCTCTGGGATCTCGCCTTTGAGAGCTACTCCATGTTTTCAGAGCAGACTGACTCAAAACTTCACAGCCTCAAGGACTCACGAGCCACCCTTCATTCCTTAGGCCTTTACATCCCACCAGTGTCCAGGAAGCACTTTAGGCCCCAACAGCCTTCCTGGTTCACAGCGCCTCCCTGGTAGACCCCTACAAAAGAAAGGGGAAGGGTTACAAACGACACCAACCTCTTCCTTCCATTTCAGCCTCCCAGTCGGGCTCTCACAGATACTCCTGTGTGTCCGAGGGCATTATACCAGTCTCCACTCCAGACCCGCTCCCTGCTTTTGTTTTCGGACTGTCTGCCACTTTTCAGTCCAGCGTGGTCATATATAATGTAGACCATTGAGCCTGAGTACAGTAACAGTCGGCTACACCCTCCATGTTTTATCCACCCCACCCTCCCACCTCCATTCCTTTTCAGGGACACTTCTCATGAGCAACTCCTTGCCCAGGAGGTGAAATCCCTCCTATGTGTGTGGGCCGAAGAGCAAGTTCCCCAAGACTTGAGAGGGAAGGGGTTTTACTCCTGGTATTTCCTAATCCCGAAGGCCAAAGGGGGCCTACAGCCCATTTTGGACAAGCATCACCTCAACTGATATCTCAAGAAACTGAGGTTCCGCAGGTTTCCCTGGCCTCCATAATTCCTTCCCTAGATGCAAGAGACTGGTACAGTGCCCTCCACCTAAAGGACACTTATTTTCCCATCTCTGTCTTCCATGGCCACAGAAAATTTCTCAGGTTTGTAGTGGGTGAACGCCACTACCAATTGACTGCTCTCCCCTTCAGTCTATCAGCAGCCGCGCAGGTCTTCATGAAGTGTATGGCAGTAGTAGCCTTCCTCAGGTGCAGAGATCTGCAAGTATACCCATACCTTAACAACTGGCTGATCAAACGACTGGCTCAGGTACAGCACAGCATCAGTACAGTACACTAGTAGAAAGCCCTCCACCAGTGCAACCTACTTGTTCAAGTGGAAATGTGTCATTTGGGCCTCCGAATGAAATCTCTCTCCATCTCTATCTTCTCTGCAGTCTATCTTGGACTGTCTACTCCACATAAAGTAGCAAAGTTTGGCTCTCTCATCTATTAAGGTTCATTTGGCAGCCATCTCAGCCTTCCACCATCCAGTGAATGGCAGGTCAGTGTTCTCCCATGAGATGAGAGTCTGGTTTCTCAAGGGGCTGGAAAGAGTCAGGTTCACGAACCAACTCCCCCCCCCCCCCCCCCCGCCCCCATGGGACTTAAACCTGGTCCTGTCGAGGCTCATGGGGGCCCCCCCTTGAGACATTAGCATCGTGCTCCATACTGCTTCTCTCTTGGAAGGTTGCCTTCCTGGTGGCAATCACCTCGGTCAGAAGGGTCTCTGAGATCAAAGCCAAAATGTCAGAACCTCCTTATACGGTGTTCTTCAAGGACAAGGTCCAACTGCGCCCCCATCTGGCCTTTCTACCAAAGGTAGTGTCACAATTCCACAACAACCAGGTCATTTTTCTTCCCATCATCTTCGCAAAACCTCACAAAAGCTCTGAGGAATAACGGCTTCATACGTAGGAGGTTAGGCAGGCCCTCACCTTTTATATTGAGAGGACTAAGCCCTTCCACAAATCCACACAACTCTTTGTAGCAATAGCAGAAAGGATGAGAGGGCTGCCTGTGTCAACCCAAAGAATCTTGTCCTGGATAACCACCTGTAACTGAGTTTGCTATGAACAGACGAATGTCCTGCCTCTAGCCATCATGACCGCTCATTTCGCAAGAGCACAGGCTTTGTCAGCAGTGTTCCTCGCAAAGGTACCAATCCAGGACATCTGCAGAGCTGCAACTTGGTCATCAGTTTGTACCTTCACGTCCCACTACACCATCACCCAACAGGCCCAAGACGATGCCAGTTTTGGGAGAGCAGTGTTACAGTCAGCACATCCGTGAACTCAGAGCCCATCTCCGGGGGTACTGTTTGTGAGTTACCTAGCATGGAATGGACATGAGTAAGCACTCGAAGCAGAAAAAATGGTTACTAACCTTTCGTAACTGTTGTTCTTTTAGATGTATTGCTCATGTCCATTCCATTACGTGCCCTCCTACTCCTCTGTTGGAGTTACCGCCAAGGAGGAACACACTGACAGGGTGTGGGGGCAGCAGCACCCCTTATGCCGGCGCATATGCACGTGAGTACAGAGGGAACTAGAGTTGGCCCTATAGATACTACTAAGAGAAAAATCTCTGGCAACAGTGCATGCTGTGCTCACACACCTAGCATGGAATGGATATGAGCAACAGATCTTGAACAATAGTTATGAAAGGCTAGTAACCATTTTTTAAAACCTTCTTTTGAAACAAAAAAATATGAGAGAGAGAGAGACTCATCTGAAAACTAACCTGAAAGAAGTAGTAGTTGTTGTGACTTTGCAGTCTATATGATTTTATAAAAATATGCTGATGAGTGAATGTAATGTAACTGGAATATCCTTCATGCAAATATAATATAATCTTCTGAGTGTGATTATCCTATTTGTATAAATGTACCACCCTTGTATCTGAAACTAGAAATATGAAATATAACTCTGAGGGCCTATTGTAATTATGTAAAGTGTGGGCAATTAATGGTGGTTTGGAATCTTGATGACTCCCATTAACCAGGACAATTGACTGCAGATGGCTGTGTTTTATCTGCAAGTCTTCCTGTATGCATGTGTGCTGGTAAGTGGGCAATGAAGTCTTGCAGTGACATGGGATCATGTCACCTGAACTGGAATCTATCTTTAACCTGGTGTCTTTCCATTGAGAAGGAGGGGGTGGGATTCCAACCTTATGCAAAAGATATATAAAGGGGCGGAACAGAACAAAGGGGGAAGAGCCATCATGAAGAATCCCCTAGCTACCACCTGAGATGGAACAAAAGCTGTACCAGGGGAAAGAATTGTGCCCAAGCCTGGAAGGTGTCCAGTCTGAGGAAAAAACTTACTGAAGCATCTCTGAGGGTGAGATTATCTGTATTCAGTTTGATTAGACATAGATTTGTGCGTTTTATTTTATTTTGCTTGGTGACTTACTTTGTTCTGTAGGTTACTACTTGGAACCACTTAAATCCTACTTTCTGTATTTAATAAAATCACTTTTTACTTATTAATTAACTCAGTATGTATTAATACCTGGGGAGGCAAACAACTGTGCATATCTCTCTATCAGTGTTATAGAGGGTGAACAATTTGAGTTTACCCTGCATAAGCTTTATACAGGGTAAAACAGATTTATTTGGATTTAGACCCCATTGGGAGTTGGGCATCTGAGTGTTAGGCTAGGTCTACACTACCCGCCTGAATCGGCGGGTAGAAATCGACCTCTCGGGGATCGATTTATCGCGTCCCGTTGGGACGCGACAATCAATCCCCGAATTGGCGCTCTTACTCCACCAGCGGAGGTGGGAGTTAGCGCCGCCGACAGAAAGCCGCAGAAGTCGATTTTGCCGCCGTCCTCACAGCGGGGTAAGTCGGCTGCGATACGTCGAATTCAGCTACACTATTCACGTAGCTGAATTTGCGTATCTTAAATCGACTCCCCCCTGTAGTGTAGATGTACCCTGAGAGACAAGCACACTTCTGTAAGCTGTTTTCAGTTAAGTCTGCAGCTTTTGGGCACTTGGTTCAGACCCTGGGTCTGTGTTGGAGCAGACAGGCATGTCTGGCTCAGCAAGACAGGGTGCTGGGGCCCCGAGCTGGCAGGGAAGGCAGGGGTAGAAGTAGTCTTGGCACATCAGATGGCAGCTCCCAAGAGGGTTTCTGTGATCCAACCCGTCACAGTAGTAATACCTGGTATATCTATAGTACCTTTCATCCAGTGGGTCTCCATGTACTTTAGAAACATTAAGGTCCTGGTTATCAGAAATGCTGAGCAGTGAAAGTTCCCATTGGTTTAAATTAGAACTGTAGCTGCTTAGCACTTCTGAAAATCAGGCCCTAACTAAGATCCCAGTTCACAACAATGCTGAGCATCATTGGACCTGATTCAGGAAGGTACTTAAGCATATGCCTAATTTAAGCAAGTATGTAATCCCATTGATTTTGATGGGACTACTCAAACATTTAAAGTTAGGTACATGCTTAAGTTCCTTGTTGAATCAGGTCCAATGATGCTCAGCATTGTGAAGTACATAAGGAATATAATACATCTTCAGGTAAATATAGTGCTTGGACTCCTGGCAAGTTACCAATACAGTTCTCAAATGAATTAAATCCTTTCTAAATGCATACTGACACATTAATGAGTAATTCCATTCTCTTGTGGCAGTCATCTAGGGAGTAAGTAAACTCCTTATATTAGCTACCCAATGGCACCATGCACTACAAATGCACATTTGAACTCCTTTGCGTCAATGGGAAGAATTGTCCATTCTCAAAGAAAGAACTCTAAATACAATTTAAAAACAATACTTCTGATAATTAGGTCCATTTATTCCACTTTTCTATTTTGAGCAACATAATGTTCGATATTATTAAATCTTTTTATTAAAATTGCCACACAAAGAACAAGGCATACACTTAAGAGTAGAGTTATTATTTAATGAAGTATATACCAATAAGTAATCTTTCTGGGGGGAGAAGAACTTAACTTAGGCTCAATACTGGCCACCTAACTGAAGTTAGGACCTTTAAGTTTGGATTTACAGCTAGAACTACTGTTATTTTTTGCTGACTGTGAAAGGTACTTTTTCCATCAACAGGGATGTTTCTGGCTTAGATTACTGAACATCCACAATTTAAACAATAAAGTGGTGTATTTGTATAACAAGAGAGAGACAGTTATGTTGCATCATGGATTGGGAGCTACCTAAGTACATATTGACATGCAATAGAAGAGTCTGTTGGATCTTTTTTTCTCCATTTTTAACGCCGTTTCCAATAAAGTTTGAAAGCTTCCTGAGAGTGGAAGATGTTGCAAAGGAACCCAAGGCTAGCCAGGGATTTTAGTAGAGTGGCACAAATTGTGCTATGGTCGTGGGCTTGGATGACTATTCGGTTTAGACCAGCCGTAAACATTTTTTCTTGGGCTTGAGCGTGTGTGTGATATGTATAACCAGACGTTATTTAGAAATATGATGTATTCTAGGTTTAAGTACTGTCACTGAAAAATAAATTTGGGTTGATACTCCAAGAAACAACATTGAGTGGTTTGGTAGCTACACTGTACAGTGACTAATTCCCTATACATGTCTAAAACAGAAGAGGCTGAGAAGAAAATTGGAGGTATTGAAATCTCAATTAAGAATGGAGCTATTTTAATGGGCTAGATGATTGTGAAAGCTTTAAGAACTCGTATTGCCCTCAGATAACAAATTTAATGAACATCAGGTGGGTTGGGGTCTCTGAGACAGGGGAAGCCAAACATTCTTTTCTGCCTGGATTACCAAAAAACTGGAGATGGATAATACTGGATGCTCTACAACATGCTGTGGTATATTTTAATCTGAGTATGTGGCCAATCAGAAGTTGTTTCCCATGGAATTTATATTGCTGCATAGAGACAGAACACAAATCTCAGTGTGCTTTTCAAGATTTTAAAATATTGTTCAGTCTGGATGACTGACTGCCCTTTTCTTTGTCATCAGAGAATATTTATGACTGTCAAAGCAGGGCTGAGTTCCTGGAGACTGGATAACACGTGGCTTTATCCTGCCAGACAGAAAGTTCCTTTCAGTGGTCACATCAATGTTTTTTTTTTCATACTCCCACGGACACCACAACTTTTTTGGATGAGGAAGAAGATGATGGAACACAGATGAGGGAAAGAAATGGCCTCAGAGAACTTGGATACATGGGGGTATTTTTACCCTTTGGGGTTTTTTTCTTCCTGAATTTCAATGAGTGACTTATTGGAAACTTCTCTGGGTTTGAAGTGTTTTGTTTTTATTCCACGCAGTAAAAGCTATATTGGGTTGTTTTGTTTGCCTTTGTTTATAATGAGGTAAGTTTAGGGCAACCAGATATTTTTAAAATAGAAAACTGATGCCTTCTGAGGGAGTGGGGGATGCCGGAGGACTTTACCAGCTGGAAATATGGGTCATGCCAAGGACATTTTGTTACTGTGGGGAATGTGTGTGTTGGGGGAAAGGAAGGAGAACAGATGGAAGCTGGTGAGAAGGTCAGCTTAGGGATGCTTTCCCTGAGTGTACAGTTTACTTGTGGGTCACTCCCTGAGCTTCCAGCCACCAGACCCCATGTCTTGTTCAACCACAGGCATGTACTTGCTTTTATTTATTGTGACACATCTCCCCTCCTCTCCACACCTGCCCCCCCCCCCCCCCCCCCCCCCCAAAAAAAAACAACTGGAGAAAAAACAGTCTCTCACTCTCTCACACACATGGTATCAACCAGACAACGAAATGCACAAGATACAACCCTTCACCCTTGCATTATCCTCCTGCAAATAGATGGATTTTGCAGCATGCCTGGTGGGTCAACAAATTCAGACTATTTAAGACCAGAGAATGAAGGAATGAATTCTTGTATCAAGGACTCTTCATGGAAAATGCCCAACCTCTTGCCCTCTCCCATTTCAAAAAGTTGAACTTGGTCCCCAGCTATGACTGTACTGGGTGTTGGCCTAGATGGTCCCCATTGGATTGTTGCAGAAGTGTCTGGAAGGCTCTCAATTTAGGAGCATGCTACTTTGGGATATAACAGATCCCAAAATCCATTGTGCATGGTGTGATATACCCATGTGCTTTCATGGGTATATCACAGGATATGCTGTGGAACTGGGGATAGTCCATCACCAGGAAATGTCCAGTCTCCATTCCTTGAAAAGAACAGTAATGATGTGGAGCCTTGTTGGATGATAGGTAGAGATCAGTGAGCCGGCTGACTGCACCTGTAGGTTTTCATACTAGACCTGTTTGTCTCAATGATTTCAGCCTTTAGAAGAAGAGTCCTGCAATCATTCATTGAAGGTAAAAAGTGCCTCCAGCACTGGATCAGCACCGCCCTGGACAGTGCTACCACACTTGACAAAAAATCGCCTGTCTTCCATATTATGGCATGCCTCCTAGCAGCTTGCTATAGTAGCACCAGGCAAGGCATTTCTTTCTCAAGTTGGGAAAGGTGGGGGTGCTCTGTGGTTATCTTTAAAATTTCTCAGTTGTTTCAAATTAACATGACTTCGGCATTTGTCATATTCCCTACAATATGTACACACAAATGGTCAGGTAATATTTTCCAGTAATGAAAGTCCAAACTAATATTTACAGATGATCACTATAAGGTGAAAGTAACTGCTTAATGATAATTCTATTTTTCTTAATTCTGTCCTATTCATCCTACAACTCCCTTGCCTTTTGCTGGAGATGGGTCAAATTGTGAGGAAGAAAGCAGTACTGCTTGAAGCTCTGCCCACAAAATAAGCTCCATTCATTTGAGATACAAGAATGAGACACTGGTGTTGGTGGACTGTGGAGATATTCAGAATATGATCATGCATGGACGCTGGATTTCTCCTTGGCGGATTTTGGATACACACATAGGCTCTGCTAATGTGGCACTGCTGGGCTTCTTGGGTTTAGCTCCTTGGCCTTGGGGGGAGGAAGCCTACCCACATGTGGCACCTAAATGAGCTGTCACTCAAGAATAGACTGTAGATCTTCATAACATACTGTGCTTTCTTCCATGTCTGACTCAGCAGTGAAATATTTAATAATGTTGATATTTCAGGTTTCATCAGTGGCATCTGAGCTAACATCCCAGGTAGAAATATTGCCATGTTACATTCAGGTTACTTTTTAAGAGGTTTATCACACCCATAACTGCTGAAGACTTACTTTTTCTTTTGAAGTAACAACTGAGATTCTGGAGAGCGAAAAGGGAGTTTGAGAAAGGTGTTAGTATTCTATAGCACTGTGTACAGGCCCAGTGCAAGACATGGGTAGATGGTGAGAAGGCTGGAAATAACCTTGTATAGGGCTGTCTGAGTGTCATTCATTTAACTTCTCCTTTCTATATGGTGTAATGGGTTTTCTTTCAAGAAAAGGGGTGCGCTATGAAATCCAGAATAAGTAATTTTTCCATTGTTACTCAGCAAACTCCTAACTCTAGGAATTGTTTTTTTTTAATCTGAGTTGTCTGCCATCCCTTGAACAAAGTGCAGTATCTTGCTTTGAATTGTCAATCCAATGTATGCCATCCAATCTAACTAACAGAAACAAATCTCAATGAACTAGTGCAATGTTGACTTAAATATAGAATCACAAACGTGTGCGTGTTTGTGAAAATTAAGGAATTAAAAGGGGTGGGGGTGAAGTAACCAGTTCTAAAGTGACTCGCTATTTAATTTAGACTTCCATGTTAATTTGTTGTATTATTTTCCTGCGATTATGGAGAAGGGAGGGTTCCTCAGAAGCAGGGCCGGCTTTAGGAAGTGCGGGGTCCAATTCGAACATTTTTGGCGGGGCCCCCCAAAAAAATGTAAAAAAAGCCTTTCATTTCTTCCATGTATTATTTACTTTCCATAACTATATAAATAATAAAATTATATATTATGTACATTGCATCATATATGCTGTTGATCAGTTATTAATGAGCTCCGTTTCACATGTGTGGGTCCCCTCCACTCCCTGGGCGTGTGCTAGGGTGACCAGATGTCCCAATTTTATAGGGACAGTCCCGATTTTGGGGTCTTTTTCTTTTATAGGCTCCTATTACCTCCCACCCCCTGTCCCGATTTTTCACACTTGCTGTCTGGTCACCCGGTGTGCACATGTGTGGATCCCAGCTGCTCCCTGCCCCCCTCATTGAAGCAGGTGTGCAGGGTTACTGCCCTGGGAACTGCAGGGCACCAGTGGACATGGGGCTGGCTGAAGGCAGGGCAGGGGCTGATTGGAGGTAGGGTCTGGCTGCAGGCAGGGCAAGGAGTGCGGGGCTGGCTGGAGACAGGGGTGTGTGGGGTGGGCTGGCTGGCTTCAGGCAGGGCCGCAGGGGGGTGCGGCATGGGTTGGCAGGGCTGGAGACAGAGGAGTGCGGGACTGGCTGGCTTCAGGCAGGGGCTGAGGCAGGGGTTGGCTGCAGGCAGGGCAGAGGGTGCGGGGCTGGCTGCAGGCAGGGCAGAGGGTGCGGGGCTGGCTGCAGGCAGGGACTGTCTGCGGGCAGGGCAGGGGGTGCAAGGCTGGATAGAGACGGGCTGGCTGTGGACAGGGGGTGTGGGGCTGGCTGCAGACGGGCTGGCTGCGGGCAGGGAAGGGGGTGCGGGGCTGGTGTGGGCAGGGATGTGTGTGGGGCTGGCTGGCTTCAGGCAGGACCGCAGGGGGGTGCGGCAGGGGTTAGCTGGAGGCAGGGCAGGGGGTGAGGCAGGGGCTGGCTGTGGGCAGGGGG